>NC_141820.1:37448820-37760427 GCF_982586985.1 Callionymus lyra | reverse complement strand
GTTTATTGTGGTGCACCACTGATCTGGCCCCTCGACTCAGATCAGAGGTAGGAGGCCTCGGGGCAGACCGAGGACCGAGGATCGACCTGGGAGCACTTGTATGATCTAGACTTGTTGCCTCCACGCCCTCAGCTTGACAGATCATCACCAAAGCCCTGTTGAATTACATAATTAACAAACACTTATGTGGAAAACTGTTTCCCTCCTCTCTCGCACAGGTTCGGGTCCCTGTCTGCCTGTTACCTGTGTTTCCATGACAACTTAGAAAAAAAAGATAATTTATTTTGGGAAGCGAACCGCAAGGCAACAACCTGTGACTCTCTCCTCATAATCTCTCCTCGGTCTCCGTTTCCGTGGCTCCTTCTTGCTCTCCAAGTATAAATCGCTCCCTCCATCTCTTCATTTTATCCATCTGTTCCTTTCCGCCTCATTTCCCGCCACAGTCTGTCCATATTCAGCCACTGGGTGAGTTCATTTGTAGCTACAACGGGGGGAAATGGTGCATCGGGCCTCGTCACTGCGCTCTTATCTGTGAAGGTGTGTGTGAACCTGCTGGTGCCAATTATTTCATTACCCACTGACAGTCTTCTCGGCGCACACGCGCAAGCTAGCACAGCCACCGACACAAGTCCATCAATTAAGGAGGCAATTTGCTCAAGTGGTTCCACCTGGGCCAGAAAGGCAGGTGGGTGGTTCTGCTCTGTTTACCTATCAGACACTATTAAGACTGAGATGTTTCTCCTGCCACCGTCCGCCTTGATATCACGTCTGTCTTTCACCTGGTCAGGGTTCTTGACTCGCACACACTCACAGCATACTTCCTGCCCTTCTTATCTTACGCTAATCTTTGAGTTTATGTATGGAGGAAACATTGATGCTGAAAAGGGCAGACAACATTGAAATTACTTAATAACCAATCAGAGCAGAGTGGGCGTGGTTATGTTAAACAAGCTTAATCTCAATCATTTGAAAGGTTTTCAGGCGGGGCTCAAACACATTTTCTAACGTAAATATTTCAATGAAAAGAGTTTTGTACTAACAGACACATACCGACAATAGAGGTCCAAGATCAATTTAAGAGACACTCAAATCAATAAAATTAAAAATAGAAAAAAGATTCCCTCCCTTAAAAAAAAATCATGGCATTTATGGGCTTGACATGTGCCGAAAGTAAGTGAAATTATGGAAATCTCCCACAATTAATTAATTACAGGTATGTATTAAATATGATTTAAATTTCATTTAAATGATATGTATTTGAATTTTGGGGTTCTTACGCCCCTTGCTCTTGAACTGCTGGAGTTCACTTCACCTTAAAGTTTACAAGATCATTTGCATGCTAATTTTTGCTAAAGTTTGCTAATGAGTCTATGTGTGAGCACACACACACACACACACAGAATATTTTATATTCATAACGTTTTCTCGTTTTCCTATTTTTCAGTTTTGTATCTCAGTTAAGGGACTCTTAGATCCAGACTTGCCTCAAGCAGGACTGACCGTCTGTCAATCATAAATATTGTACACACAAAGATGGACCTACCACACAGCTCAGACCAGAAGAGACTCAGAAGTTTTAGTTTGGTAAATGACCTGACAAAGTATAGGGAACACTAGTATACATTTTATAATATTATTTTAGTTAACTGTTAAACGTCTTAATGTAGTGTCTTTAAATGCACACATTTCGTTGGAAATATTAGAGATTGGAAATGAGTTTGACGAAAAGAACCGGGTTACTAGGGGGAGGATGAAAGTAAAATACTCCGAGCCCCTCGTCGACCCAGATAAGAATGCTTCTTCTGCTCTCCTGCTAACAGGGTTCTGCTTGGGCTCACACGGGTCCTGAATACCAATCACATGGTTCTGACCCTCCTCCCCCTGCACAAGTGGGATCTGAGACAGAGAGAGAGGCAAGGACAGAGGGACATTGTGGACGTCAGACATAACACTCATGTTTGTGTGCTTGTCTGTGATGTCACACTGTACAACGTTACCTGTTTTTTCAAAAATACTTTTCTCAAAACCAAATCTTCCCTGATACTATGGTACTATGGAACAATATCTTAATCGAAACTGGTACTTAAAATAAGTTACTGTTCCGATGACTTTTTAAGCAACTTGATCCTCAAAATAATTACGTATGACATGACCTATTGCAAGTTACAGTACTGTTACTTGCTCTACTTCTTCTACTGCAGCTTCTAGTTCTACTAGGACAACGTCAGAGAAAAGTGTATCTGAACCATTTTCATTTGGCTGCCTGTCGACGAGAGCCGCTGACGGCCCCGCTGGTGAGCAGCATAAATAGTTAACATTCACGTTGCAGCCATCGTCTCTATTAAAGCATGTTGACTTTCAACTGCGACTCTTTCCCTCCTGGCTCTGTATTTATCCCTTTTACATGAAGATATGTGTACTGTACACACAAGAGAGGTCACATGCACTCGTCTTTTCCTAGATCCCTGGTTTCCTGTTCCTTTGTGATGCAAAGCCTCTCAGTTGTGTTCGCTCTGAAAGAGCATGTTGTGTAGCCGCTGACGGACTGGAGACAGATGCGGGCGGACGTTCTCAAGTCCTCTGAGAGGAAGTACAATTAGGGGGGCTGCTCAGACCTGAACACTTCAGAGCCACAAAGCTCGTCCTCCCTTCTGCCCCCCACCCTCTCTTTTTTATTATTCTTTCTTTTTGGCAGCTGCCAAAAATAGCTGGGTTCTTGGCAGAAGCGATGTTGTTGTGCTCACTAGAGTAACCCAGTTCAAACTCCCGATCTACTCCCTCTACTGGCCTGACATGATACCTTACCCTCTGCTAGAATGCTAACAATGCTAAATCTATTAGCTTGACGATTATGATTTTAAATACGAGTCAATAGCTAAGATGTTATGTTTTAATAATCAAATGTTGCCGCTGTTGTATTAAATTGTTGTTAAGATACGATGACCCGACTACCCTCAGTTGTGGCGTGCTTTTCTTAAAGTACTTTGAAATAGACACCTTATATTGCTTCTGATTGGTTGATATGGTGTACCTCTGCTAATGATATATTTTTTAGGTGACAGTTTAAATCAGGGAACATACAGTATTATTTACTGTTTTAAGGGTGTTATTAATAACTACCCAACATGCTTCTTTTCCCATATTAATGAGCACTGTATGTATACAGTATCAACATGTTCCCTACCCGAAGTGTTACCATATTTTATTACTTCAATTCTTTGTCTGTTAAGATATTGTATGTATATAAGTTGTTAGCATTTGCTTTGTGTTGGGAAGTTTTAGCTACTCCTGGCGTAACTACTTCTACTTCTACTATTCTACTATTACTATTATTTTTTACTATTATTTTGTTATAAAACGCATTATGTTAGCACCTGTATCGAAGCTGGTGTGCAAAGTTGACTATATGATGACTTCAGCATGTTTTTATAGTTTAGAAGTTATTTTCGGTGCCGCATTTAATCGCCAATCAAAGTGAGTTTCTAAAAGTCGAATTTTAATTTCCTGTGACATTAGAGAAGATTCACGTCAGCTTCATGGAAAAGGTTGCATAAGCTAAGTAAAAACAATTTCACGGTGACTCACTTTCGTCTGAAATGAAATTTTTTCAGGCAGCAGTGGCAGCAGTTTAATTAGCCCCGTCACTTCTGCTGTCGACTACCGATACTATTACGGTAATATTCAGAATGTTCCTCTTGTGTCCTTGACCAGCTTTGTTATATTGCTGAAGGGAAGAGTACTGATATTAACACTTGTGGAAACACAGAGACCCTTTATGTTTATGTGCCTCATTTTTCTAAACACCGCAACAACTATTTGACAACTGAAGCAAAGTACGACATTTGTTTAACACAGGAGTCCAAACTCTTTTATCTTTCAAGGTCATTGGCTGAACAATATATATATTTACCAAACTTTCTGTGACAGGAAGAGTCTGATTGTAATGTTGTATTTTTTTATTGGCGCCTCAATCAAATTCTTAATCCCTCAATATCCTATTTGCTCGCAGTATTACTGTTGACATAAATAATCTCTGTTTCTTGTCTTATCTTAAACACAACAACTCTATAGGACATCAACACTTCAACATAAGAGACACTCACACACACAACAATCATGAACACAAGTTTGCCCCCAAAAAGGCATCCCAAGTATATATCTACGTGTTGAATAGTTTAATTATGTGGGGAAACTACCCGTTCTTCTAGACGTGTTTGTTATTCACTCACTGATGTGTTATCACACTTGGTCTGTAATCTGAACCTTCATCCTGCGTGGAATATTCTAAATCATTTTCAGGTTTATTTTCCAATTCCTCTCTGCATCTTCTTCCTTTTTTGACTTGTCAGCACCCGAGGCGAGAGATTGCAATATCTGTAGAAACCATGAAATGAGCAAAAGGTGTGTTATCGTGGTCGCCACACTTTAAGAACCAACAGGCACAAGCGCACACACAAACATGAGCACGGGCCTGCTTGCAGACACACACACTTACATGCACACGCACACAATGGTGCTGCCATGCTCAGATAATGAAGATTGTGACACCCAGAGGCGGAAGACAGACAAACTGCATAGTTGAACACTTAAAACTACAGAAATGTCACTTTGTCTGGATTTGGTTGTGTAATTTATTCATATATTCACAGTATTTAAATAATGATTTCACACAGAGCATCATCTCTTAAACTTGATGCATCGTGATAACAAATAAAGTATAAAATCCAGAGGAAGTTTTCAAGTATATGACTGAGAAATAAGCTACACAAGCTAAAATGTGTAATGAAACCTATTTTTACATATGTAGAAATGTAGCTAAATACTGGATACTATTGCGTTGAACACTTTTGAACTACTAGAGCTATATATGAAGAAAAAACAGTTTTAACATTTGGACTTGCTAATGTAGCTAAAGTGCTTGTGTACACATCAAGCTAGCTAGAAGAGAATCCAACCACAGGGGTAACACGTGTTGAGATGGTGTTGAGATGGTGTTGAAAGGTCATCCAAAGCCAGCGCAGGGTCAACAGTACAGCGTTGACGCTGCTGTCGGCCGCTGTAAACATCCAGTTGTTCACCATCTTGCAGGTTAGCGAGTGCTTAATCAAGATGTCTGACACCGGCTCATAAATCTGTGTACTGATAGCAGCGCTCCAGCTTATGAATATTCATAACATCACTGTCTAAATATTCATGAGCAAATGTCTGGTCGAACGACCCCCCCACGTATCCCCCTTCACGAGTGTGAAATATACAGCACAGTTTGCCTTTTTATGTGCTTGTTTGTTTCCAACGGAAATGATGCATTTGCATGTCTAAAGGAGAGTTATGGCGGCAAAGTTTCTCCCTAACTATACCTCACTTATTTCCCACTTGTGTGTTTTTTGTTCTTCTTTACCCCCCAGTTTGTCAGGGAAGTGAAAAATGAGCCGAGTTTCAGATTCGGATGTGTTTATTTTCGCCGAGATGCAGCGCATACATCATGGCCAGAACTATAAATGACATATTACAATGCAAATTGGAATCCTTTAAGTACCAAAACAAAGAAAAGTTGCTCGAGAGAAAGCCTCTTGGATGTTCTTCAAGACGTCACTAAAACCTGATTCTGACATGTAAGACCATCTGCTGGGTAATTACACCTTACAGGAGATGAAATAAACATGAGGCCGCAGCAAGTATTTCCTTGTTGTTAAATGAATATGTTTGTATTAACTTTCAAATAAACACTTGGTATTTAAATGTATGCTAAGTTAGAGTGGCATATGTACATGTCACACACATCAACTGTACTTACATGTAGTTACAGAGCATTGCTAATGTGTATGGATCATCAATTTGTGCATTATTACATTTCAAACATCTGCTGTGAGTCAGAGCTTCAAATGTGTACAAGATTGATTTGTGAATTAGAACATCCGGGATGGTTGCAGGTGTTTCTTAAATGTCGTGACTGTCAACTAGTGAGAATAATTATTGTTTTTATTCAGTCTGGACAGGATTTTTTTTTTTTTACTATTAACCACTATGAATTATGATTACACCACAGATGTAAAAAAGCATGGCCAAATACAGTGAAGCAGAGGAAGTTGTGAACATTTGATCCATTTTTGGTTTTTAAGAAAAGTTAGAAAGAGGAGCTAGTTGATGTTAACAAAGGACTGCAGCCATATTCATTTGAATCTTTATGTTCAGGGAGCCATGATGACTGACACCTGTCAGACGGACCAAAAACAGTTAAATGTACAGTGTCAAATTAAAGAGTGCAAGGCACCTGTTCAGCCATATATGAGATTTGTTACTTTTTTTATGACATCTGCATACTTTGGGTCTTTCAGAACACAATAAAATACACTTTTTTTTTTTTTGTAAAACCGATTCATTCAGTATTTACAATAAAATATGACACCAAAAATAGTAAATCAGAAATAATTTAAGGATAGAGTTTTCAACTTTGTATTTAGAAAATAATCCAAATCTTCAGATAAAACCTCAAAAAAATATTGCATGAATCCCTAAACAATGTTATTTACTTATTTATGCGACTCAGGTATTGTTTTTTATTGGGCATACAAATCCATCTTCACCACCCTGACACGGACAAGACACACTCTGTTTGAGACATGAAAAATAATTTATTGTCATAGGAATGTTGTTAGTGTGAAAATTAAAGGTTTGTTATTCAATCAAAGGTGGACAAAAACGATACAAAATTGTGACTGATAAATTTCTCTTAGTATTTAATGATTATAGCTATACGATGTTGTTTTTGGCAGACTATGTTAACATTTTAGTATGATTTTTTAAACATATGACCCAGTTTAAATTAAGATTTTTTTTTTATTATTTATCAAAATTTTATACAAAAAGAAAGGCAAAAATATATAGTGTGGTGTCATGAAACCTATATAATTGTCTATATGGACAATTTAAACTAATATATTTTGTGCTGATTGCAGTTTCATAGAAAAATTCTGACAAGTAAGTAAGTAAGTAAGTAATTTATATTTATAGAGCGCTTTTCCAGACCAGGGTCACAAAGCGCTTAAACAATAAAAAAAAATACCCAATACGATAAATACATAAGACAACATGGAAACCAACACAGGAGTTCCAGAAAATCAGGAAAAAGCCTGCACGAATAAAAATGTCTTGAGATGTTTCAGTCAGTAGACATCAAGTAAACAAGATACACATTTCAGCATCTGGTTGCGCATTTTACAGAAATGATGATCATTTAAAAAACGTACACCTATTAACTTTCCTGTTCATCACATTCCACCCACAAATGCACGTTAATTGCCAGATTACCGACAGAACGAAGGCCCCAAACCTCTAATTGAACCCGCTGCTCATCATTTTTATTATAATTAAATCCTGGATATATTAACAAATGACTTTTCTAAAAAACCTGATGATCGAGGCTCAAGTGAACAAAATGGCTGGGATTATAAGATTGGTCCGAGTGCTAAGTAACCTAATTATACATGTGCGCCTTAAAAAGAAAAAAAGCCTTCAGGGAATTCTTCTGTTAATGGTCGCGCCTGCCGACGGATGGCTGATATGCTCTGCGCCCCTCTCATCCCTCTCGAGCCTTTAACACGGAATATTACAGAAGCGCGTAAAGCAGTGTGTTTATAATGCTCTCGGTGTAATTACACTACTTTGATACATTTTAAAGAATTGCTTGATTAATAATCCTCACATGAGGCCGTAGAAGAATCTCTTGGCTCCTTCTTTGTAATAGCTTCCACGCTAAAGACGTTCATAAATATTTCACTGCCTCGGAATTGTGTTTGAGCTCGCTTCAGTGAGATTGGGTGAGCTTGTTCTAGCTAAGTTTTGTTACGACGATATTGGCCACCTAAGAGTGAAGATTTACAAGACTAGTTTTACTTTGGTACCTGGTGAACTATTTTTATTAAACCTTCATATTGCACCTTAACAAATACTTAGCTTTGCCTTGTATGTCATTGTATTTAACTGAAGCTCATCTGTGTACAGTTCATTTGACATTTTTAAATGTGGCATCAATAATAACAAACCAAAAATCATTTATAGAATTATTTTCAAGAATTAGAAAGCAATTGAAAGTGTATTGTTCTAAATAAACTGCTCCAAATTAAAATAATAAACAGGGATGCACTGATCCAATCCTGGTATGGGGTATCGATCTGATATAGGGTATTTCAGACCAATGTTCGATCAGGTATTAGTGAAAAAGATCAGATTCCTGATCATCACTAGTGAAAAGGATCGTTAAAATAGCATTTCAAACATCAAACAAAGAACAGTTCTACTGTCACAATTGTTTTATATTGAACCATTACAAATAATATATATACAAATATCTTTGCTTTAAATAGGGCTAACATATGAAAACCTTTTTTCTTGAAAAGTGTAAATTGAACCTCAGCTGACGGGTCTTAACACGGTATATTTTCTCTATACATGAAGTTATACTGTATGATTCAACTCTATTATCATGTATCGGCTCCTCATAAATATGTAGATGCTGCAGGCGAAGGATTGTACGCGGCAGCAAGTCGCTGTTTTCTGACAGGACAACTCAGCATCGCTGTCATCGGACAGGATGCAAACACCATGCATGGAACATTGAAGAGATGACACTTGTGTGAAGCTGATGTATGGATTTATGGAAAGCCAAAACATGTCGGAGTCAGTAAAAGCCATAGAAGGATCATGATCAGAGGAGAGATTTTATGATCCGTCTCATTGTCATTCAGTCAGCTGTCAACACTTGTATTGCGACAATGAGAAAAAAAATCTTTTGTTCTTGAGAAGGAAACCAGATCTGCTGAGAACAGTAGTAGGCGTGTGATAGTTTGAGCCCTCGTTTCTCCTCCGACGCCTCAAACTTCAGCGGGAGATATTCAGATCTGGTGTCGTCTGGATGTCATCGTGCATGAGTTTATTAGAGTAATTGGTTCTGACGGACACACTGAAATGTCCGTCAATGCAATTGTTACAACGTAAAGTACATTCTTGAAACATCAGTTTTCTTCTTGGCAACTTGATGCTATATTGTGATGGGAAAAAGCGAGAGATTGACATGATGTAGTTGACAAATGGATGGCTTATTTAAATTTTCCTCATAGATACGGATTTGAGAGTAAGACAGAGCTGGTCACACATGGCAGGCTCTTCAAACTATTACTGAGGTTCAGATATGTTAAGGTAACAGTGAGCTTACGTCTTATTTTTGAACCCAAGAAGTCACTTCTGTCAACAGAGAAAGTACACAAATTTGGCTAACCCAAGCAATACTAGCTGTGTGTATATCCACAATGTCAACTATCTTGTAGCTACTTAAGCGATCAGAATATTTAAAACTATCCTTGCACTACTTTGTCATCAGTTAGAGAAAATGCCTGATGGATTGAGTGGTTTATAAATCTCTGAAAAAATACTCTTAAAGGGCAACTAGCGTGTTCATTTAAGTGTGTCTTAAATAGACGTTGGACCTCTATTGTACTCATGTGTCTGTTTTTACAAAACTCTCTTTTCATTGAAATATTTACATTGGAAAATGTACTTAAGACCAGTCCACTGAAAACCCTGGAGGTTAAATCTTGTCTACCATAACCACCTGGGATTGGTCAAGCATCAATGTTTGTCACCATGCATTGTCAATCCCAGAAGTTTCCACCTCCAAGGAACTCATTGTATAAACAAAGTGGGTGTGATTACAACTGGCGTGAAGACCATTATTATGTCCTACTTGACTCCGGTCTTATAACCTTTCATTCACCGAGATTTCAGACGGGGGAGAAGTAATAAGTAATACAAGAGTAATAACTTCAAAACATCATCATGATGAAGGACTTACTAATAATAATAATAATACATTTTATTTGTTTGGCGGCGCCTTTCAGGTCACCCAAGGTCACCTGCTACTGTCACCGGTCACCGGTTACTGCATCTTGGAGAGGAAGAGTGAGTCAGGAGAATTGGGTTTTATCTATTAGATAAATCCAGACTTGAGCCACATTGAAAATATAGGTTTATAAAATAATGAAATGCATTAGTTAGGGGGAGTGCAAGGTGGGGTCATTGTTAGCACTAGCACCTCTCATTACAAATGTTGCTAGTCTGGTTCTAGCTTAACGCAGGCTGTTAAGAGTTTCCCAAGTTTACTCTTTGCTAAGTGGGTTTACTCCAGGTACTGGTCACTTTTAAGATGGTTAGTTCAAAAGCTATATCTCAGCAGGGTCAGTCTTTTCAAGAAAGTAAATAAAAATGACTTTGAAGATGTTCAGTTTATACATCCCCTTTGCTGACTGTAGCATATCTGTGACTGTAACAGCCAAAGGCTTGAAGCCCAGTTGCTTTGCTTTCATCACCCCCAGTGCTTAGCACCTACTCCCCCCCATGCACAAGAATATTAACTTTCACGCCACTGTGGCTGCCAGCTCCACGCGTTGAGTGGCTCATTCCGTCTGTCACCAGGGAATTCTTCGTTGAATTTCTATGCCAACTTCCCGCCAATGCCAGTTGTCCATCTGTGAATACAGCCGGGCTGCTCTTGGGACCCCATTAGGCTGTTTTGAGTATGTTTCAATGAACTTGTTACGATGCTAGCAACAGCATCTTTCCCTCTAACGCCTGCACTGATGAGGGCTTTGGTAATAGAGAAGTAAATTAAAGAGACCTCAGTGTCCACACTTCTGACTGCTTTGCAGGCAAGTGAGGGTCTGCCTCTTCATATATTGACTCTTGGTCATTGAATAATTAAACAGTGGAGATGCACTATCCTCCTCCTTGGCTTGCTCGGGTCACTGAGCACATACAGCGCACATCGAAGTGACAATTAGTGGAAAACCGCTTTAAAAGGAGGCAAGCGAAAAAGGAATATCCTACAAATAATTGCAAGGAGACGAATTAAAAACCTTGACCATCCTTTAGAGACCGTTACTGAAACTTTGTGGGATTAAAAACAACCTAACAACCATTCAAATATTGAGATTCATAGCAAAATAATTATGATCATTTCTTGGCTCCCTTCCCCTTACCCTGTCATTTTTTAATTGGATGGAATACAGATGGAATATAGCATAACTTTTTGTGTATGTTATATTTACTGGTTTTTTTTCTTTATATATATATTTTTATCAGTAACATCACTCTTTATAACGGGTAGACATTCTGTTAGCGAACAATGAAAGGGCACTCTTTTGAATTATTGGACTAACCGGATGAAAATCTAATAGATTATTTATTTAATTTATTTTTTATTTTAAGTAATGGTTGCTTCTGAATCCAGGCTTCGGAATCATTTTCTTAAATTTATTGCACAAACATGTATGCATATATATATATTATACATTACACATTTTGAATTCAGTTTCACTCACTGTGAGTAATAACAATTAATTTATGGTTTTTCCTCATAGAACACTCCAGAAACCCTCTTTAAAACAGTCTTTTTGGCATAGAAAGACACATTCAAGAGACTAGGTAGGGTTCTAGTTCGAGGGACAGGGTTTTAACTCCACCCCATCTTGGGATTGGTTGAACCTCCTTGCGTTGCTTCAGACTAGGTATTACTTTTGTTAGGTATTTATTGTAGTGTCGTGTTTTGACCAAGTTTTTAAATCGGTCAACATGTATTAACTCAACCTCGAATGTCTTACCATCCCTCTGCACACTGGGACCCTCACCAGATGACAAACAACACCCTGGTAATCGTCTTTACCCTGTCAGTCCACCTGGCGGATCAACAACTCCTTTTCCAGGACCCTCTACTCCATTATCCTGTTCATTATAAGATCAATCCTTTGTAATTATCAAAAGTTGCACGATCAGCAAAATTTGATGGAGCGACACAAGCTACTTAAGGCTTCGTGTTTCATAGAACCATTGCCCGAATACATACGAGGGTCTTGGTGCCCTGGTTGAGCCAGCAGGACAAAGCTTCAGTGCAGAGGCCAATTTTAAATGGGGAGGGGAGATTAAAGTGTGTGCCGGGGCCCGCAGCCTCAGTATTCAATCACCTCTTTGCTGCGGCAGCTCGACCTGCATGCTGATGGAGCTGCGGTGAAACAAGCTACTTGTGTGCTGTGGCGTGTGTGAGTGAACACATGCGCTTCAATTATTATACGTAAATAACAAACTTTTGTCTCTTTTTGCCCACTTTGAGCATCTACTGAAAGAGAAGCTTTTCTTTGATGCATCTGTTGCTACATATTTATTACTTTAATTGTAGCCCTGAACCGTCTCCTGTTTTTTACAGAGATATACTCAGATTTTCTACACGTCATCACGACTTTACTGCTCATGAATATAATTATTTGAATGTGGTATTAAGTGAGTAGAGTGAACAACAGAAACGATCAAGGCTGGACGGATGCAGATATATACAGCACAGATAAGCGAGAAAATAATTGTTTTGATAAACTTACTATTATGAAGTTATTATAAAGTTTTTAGACAAAAAGTTGATCCACCAAATCCCAAGAGTTGAGTCTGAGTGAGTTACTGTAACTAATTTTTGCAAATCTGGTAAATCCAGTAGTTCCTAAAGACTAAGAAAACATACATTGAAAAAGTTCTTACAATGAGGAGAGCCAGCTAAACATGGTGAAGACATGAAACACAGACTTATTTAAAATGATTTTTTCTCTAGCTGTGAGGTGTCTTTCAGCGCAGCAACATATAGAACAATACATCTTACATGGGAGTACAGCAGAAATGTGGGGAACACTGACTTATTATTCTGATACCAAAGCAGTACTTTTCCACCTCATAACAAGTGGGTCTGACTCATGGGGACACTTGATACCCCTTTGCTGAGTGACTCCCTGTGACTTGTGTTGTAAGAACTTTGGTCTGAACGCTGGAGTAGCTGATTCTATCACATCCAGACAACTGAATCTTACACTTCCAAGTGTGTCAGAGTCATTTACTACTCTGATTAGGTTAGCTTGACACATGGAATATACGTATAGACAATCTGATGAGTTTTCTAGTTTTTCATGCCAACTGTTGTTAATAAATGAAACATCCTTCATCTGAGACGGTTTAAGAACCTCTTCTGACAATTCCCCACCGTGTCCAGTATCCTAAAATTCATCAATTCTGTAGTTGTTTTTCTTCATATTTTAATTGCCCCTTTCATACAAAAAGTCCTTGAGGAGTTCTTTGGCCCACACACTAGTCCCAGAATATTCAGCCTTTGTGCAGATGCTGATGAGAAACCTCCGAAAACTACATCACTTCAATTCCCCTCAGGTCACTGCATGAAGTAATTAAATACCTGAAGTCATTGTGTTAACATCCAAAAGCAAGGAGAGAAAAGTTTGCCCCGGAATTGCTTCTGTGAGTCAACAATGCAGCAATTGATCCAAGAGGAGATGGAAAAAGCAGAATTGTTCTGTTTCATCCGCTCGTCTGTTTCTGTGCCAGCATTGGCGAGGAATACGAGATCAGTGATGACCAATCAGGTTGCTCTTCAGTTGCTGGCCGAGAGCCAGCGTTGCATTTTTTAAGAGGCTGGCCGAGGCAGTGGCCTCCCGCTGAGAGAGAGTCTGTGACTTCTCCACTGCAGCAACAAAAATTCATGTTTTTCAACATGAGAGATGATGTTTCCTGCTGGACATCAGAGTGCATTGACCGACCCCTGCTGAGCTAGCAGTGACAAATATGGGACTGTTGTGTACATATGTTTCTGTCTACTCTATATCCATGCATGGATATGATTTCTCAACAACACATCAACACATTATGTTAGTAATTATTACTGCACTTTGCATGATTAATATATAATTATGTTATTATTGTGGTTTATATTGTTATTGAAAAAACATGTTTTCAACGTCATATAACGTCACATAAGGTCATTGTTGTGTAAACTGTGTTTATTTAAGTGTCTCCTAAATTGATATTGGACCTCTATTATACTCATCAGTATGTGTGTGTTTGCACAAAACTCTATATAACTCACTATTTTTGATTGAAATATTTACATTAGAGGATGTGCCTAGTGCCCCACTGAAAACCTTTTTTCGGGGAGTAGGTCCAGAAAGTTGGGTTTTGGGACTAGTTGACCTCTAAGTAGTTATTACATCATTATCTGTGTCATCATGGATGTTTTGTTAACAGAAGTGTTAATACAACTATCTAGTCTACAAAATGGATAAAATGCCCCACATTTGAAATAGCATGCACAAAATGGGAGTCATATAATTTTTGCTTAAGCCATGCTTTGTTGCTGTACATTATAGGACATATTATAGTTTTTTTTTTTGCGTTTAAAGTCAAGTGTCATCAATTGTATGGAAAAATTAGGTTCGCTTGGACCTCTAAAATATCTTTATCCAAGGAGGGCAAATATACTGGAAAAAGTGTATTTAATGGATAAAATCACAAAGGATTTGGTGGGTGGGTGGGTGGATAGATGGATGGATGGATGGATGGATGGATGGGTGGATGGGTGGATGGGTGGATGGGTGGGTGGATGAAGAGAATCTTAAAAAGTATGAATCTTATTCCTAATCTGTATTTGTAATTATCATAGAAGTATGGGGGTCATATTTATGGATCTGGTGCTATTGATACATTAGTTGTATCAGTCATTGTGATATTGATGTTGTTAAAGCTATTTTAGTAGTTTATTAAGTAGAAGTAGTTGTTGACATCATACAAGTATAAAAGGCAGTGAAGTAGTTGGAGTAGTAGATAAAAGAATGATAGAAAGATGGTAATATATGAGTTGAAGTGTACTCTTAGAGGAAGCAACCACGACTAGGATGCACAGACTTTTATCAAAGACAGATTACAACTGAAACACGTGTACGGACACGAACCGTAAACTGCTGTCTGAACATGCTTCACCCAGATTTATTTAGATCCTCTGCAATTTATTGCGCTGATAATTGATCTTCCCGGTCTTCTTGCATTTACTCTCATTAATAAATCAACACCATGTAAGTTTGTTCAGAGAAATAAGTAGACTTTAGTTATAGTGCCTTGTATATATATATATAATATATATCCTATGCTGTCGAACTCACAATGGCAATCCGGGCTTCATAGAATGGATAATTGGGGTGTGAGAAGTGGTGAAGAGAAACAGACATTGTATTTTTGCAGAAAAAAACCACAATTGCTTTCTCAAACCTATGATGATTTCATTTTTATACTTGAATAACTCATTATACTTATTTTAAATTTGACAAATGTTTATTTGTGCACTGTCCCTTTAATAATAGAAATCCATAAGTAATAGCCAGTAATTACCAATAATTAGCACAATAAGTTATGTTGGTGTTTTCTTTTGGTTTACAGCCTTGGTTAACTGATTTTTGGTTTCGGTCAAGACTTTTTCATTTCTGTGTATCCTTAGCCATGACCATATCAAAGTAGCTCTAGTTTTTGTTGTAATATTGAAATCAAGTATGTTTAAAGAATTGGGAATATAACAACTACAATTGTCGTAGTAATAGTTGTGGAACTACTTAGAACTTGTATGAGAGGCTGTAGAAGTGACGTTAGCAGTGGTTAGTAGGGGCGTTATTGTAGCGTTGATGCTAGCAGCAGCCAAACTTTATCACAGCTCATGAATTAAATAATACTCATGTTATAGTGTAAAAATTACCAATAGTAATAGCAACAGTTAATAGTAGTATTACTGGTTGCAGCCTTGGAATAGCTAGTGATAAGAGTAGTGGCAGTCAAGGTTGTGCAGTAGTTACTGTCAAGAATATTTGTGCTAATAGTTTTAGTACTCCAAGAAACTGTATTAATGTTCATGCTAGCAGTGTGCATGTAAATAGTAAGTAAGTAAGTAACATCAGTGCAATAGTAATAATTAGCAATAGTCTAACATTGTTGGTTTTTGAAGTATTGATGGCAGTATAGAAGCGTTTTTATTATATATTTTTCTGTGTGAATGCAGTATTTTAGACCAATGTTTCTATTCATTTATATGGACTGTTACGAAAATAACAGATTTTGGGTTTGTTCCTGCATGTGATGCTCCTGCAGTCTTCAGTCAGTAGAATCATGGCAACACTTAAAGGCTCACCTTCCCATGTCACCCCGCTGCGACATATCCTCGAGGGGGAGAGCAGAAAGTGTGCTTAATTGCAGTTTGTGTGTGTATGAGTGTGTGTGTGTGTGTGTGTGTGTGTGTGAGTGGGTGAGCGGTCGTCGAAGCGCTCCGATGTTATCAAAGGTCGCAAAGGTCTTTTTTTTCTTTTCTCGCGCTGTTTTAATTGATGATCGCTCATTGTTTCTCTCCAACGCCGTGTTATTAAGCCGACTTCATTATCAAATGGTGGCGCGCTGGGGGGGCGTCTCGTGGGAATACACTGTTCTCGTATGCTTTACACAAGGTCACAGAGGAAAACAAAAGGCGCTCGCTTTGTTACGAAGAGTCAGATGTGTTATAATCAGGACAAATGGAAATAGAAATATGTATATTTGCCTCAACTTTTTACAGCCATTAGACGATTTATGCATTTTCTGAAGCATAACAAAGGAAACGAGAGCGACTCTCCAGTTTGAGTCAGTGGAGAGTCCTTTATATAGGACTGCTGCAGGTTATTATTTACCTGATTCATTATTTACTTGGGATTTCATCAGTTATTAGTTAGAATGAGTCATTCTTATCTTGCTCCTTGCGTCGCTTGGAATATTCATATCTAATGTAATTATTGTTTCGTACCTGGACCTGCTAAGTTTTAGGTCAGTTCACTTACAAAAACTTATTTTCCAGTCGTTTGTTTCGACACTGAAACACTCTTAAATATATATAGACTATACATCAATAATAGTTTGTCTAGCTCCTTCAGACAAAGTGACTCACTCAAATGACTCACGTACTTAGTGTGTGTTTACTCAGGTCTTATTTCACATATTGTAAATGAAGTCAGACACTTGCCTGTAGAGCGTCCCCATTTAAACTGGTAAATGAATGGCTCTGAGCACAAGGGAGACCTCTTGTGGACACAAGATTACATTAATCTATTACTGACAAGAACCATATTGGATTAAAAGCACATCTGTGACTCACAGGTTGATGCTAACCTTTCACCAGTGGTTTTCTTTCTTTCTCTCACAGTGCAGAACCTTCTTTGCTCAGCTATATTGATATACAGATATACTTCAGTAGAAATCGGTTGCTTGGTAACATTTCTGAACAAGTCGGCAGATGTATTTCTCCTTATTTCCTCCCTCAACTCTACAACCTCTCGCCAGTGCTGTTTCCTGCACCCAGCTGCTCGCTCCAGTCACAAACAAAAGTCACTCTTCGCCGAGCCAAAGTGTGAAACCAGCGAGAGACAGATGACAGAGCTGGACGTCTCACTCCAGACCAGATCGTCTCCTGCTGGGTCATCCTTAGAACCTGCTCTGAATCATGGTGCTGCCGTGCAGGCCGTTAATAATCTCAAGGCTTCGCGACGGCGTTGGGGCGATTGATCAACGCCGTGGGGGAAATTAATGTCTAGTGAGTGTCGGAGAGTTTAAGAGAAGTTTAATCGTATCCGGCTGCGATCCGTTTTCAGTGACGTGTCATTTTTTTCATCTCCTACACTCTTCCACGATCGAGACGCCTAGAAGCAAATTATGATCAACTACCAAGACCAGGAGTGACCAATAGGTAGATCAAGATCTAACAGTATATTTTAAATGACAAAAAAAACTGGAAGTAAAGAAAACATGGAACGTCTAAAAGCACTGTTTTTGTCAGTACAATGTGATAGCTATAGTTAAGTCGTTATTATCTCTAGATGTCTAAAAACAATTCTCTAATTTAGATCTTAAATTAAACCAAACTAATGGGGCTCAAATTGTACCAGACCCAAACAACAGATTTCAAAAGAAGAAATTGGCCGGAGATGTTGTCGTTTTGATCAGAGTGTTTTGGAAAACCTTTTTAGAAATTGAAAATGAAATAGAAAGCAGAAGAGGACGGGAAGAGCATAGGCAAGAGACATGGTATTTATTAGAGGTAAAATAAACGCAAAAAGGACAAGAGTGAGTAAAAAAAAAAAAAGGAAGAGAGGAAATAACTAGAATGTAAGGATCAAAACAAAAAAGAAAATGGTGAAAGGTTGAATGAAAAAAAGGGTACCTACTTAAGAAATAAAAGAGGAAAAAAAGTAATGAAGAAAAATTAAAAAGATGGAGAAAATTATAATTAGAGAACATTCAATGAAAAATGAAAGAAGGGAAAGGTGGGGTAATCTTGCTGTACAGGCAACTGTTCAATGACAAAGAGTCTTGAAGGAGGAAGTGGTGAGGAAATGGAGGATGGAAGAAAATCGAATAAGGAGGGAACTGAAGGAAGTGAGAAAACAACACAGTGAGTTGGGAAATGGGATAAAAGGGCGGGAGAAAAAGGAGGAAGGGACCGAATGCTGACAGGAAGATTATGAAACATAAAGAAAGTAGGAAAAAGGAGGCTAAGAGAGGAGTAAATTATAAAACGTGTAATGACGTAATGTGGGGCTGTTAATAAAAGATGTGGATAAAAACAACACATTGCAGTAAAAAGTGCTCATCATTCTCTCCCATTGTCTTCTTACTTGATCAGCACAAAGAAGCCGAGGTCTGGACCGGGGGAGGTGAAACGTGGCTAACGTGGTTTGCCTTCTTGGACGTTTGTCAAAAGCGTTTTTGGCCGAGCGACCGCGCCGTTCTGGGCGGCGGCGGCAGCAGAAATAATAAAGCAGCAGAGTACGTCAATAACATTACGTAGCATTAAGCCGTCGCTCCTGCCAAATGAATCCATCTCCCTCCGCCGCCTGCCGGGCTCCCGGGTGGTCACACATACATTTTAATCAGCCGTTTGGCCGCCAAGCTGACAACTACTCAACAACTGCAGCTGATAAGGACGATGATAAATCATAGCAGCACTGCAGCAAAGCTTCGCTAAAAATAACCCAGATTTGGGATTCTAGACACAATCACAGGAATTTGTCTGAGAGCATGGCCACCGCTACATATCTGGGGCCCTCTGCAAAGATCAGGGGTGTAGTTGTAATTAACAAATAGCAGCTCATCAGCTCTGGATGGATTTGCTTTACCCATAATGCAGGAGTTTCCTTTGTGTACTCCAGTTTCCTCTATGTGGATTGTTTCCTTTCTTGACATGTTGGTTTTGTGGATCCTGGGTGTTGTCGGTTGACATTGATTCATGGTTAATTTGTTGCTTTTCTTCCTGCTGTGTTTTCAGCTCATATTCTTCTGTGTGTAGCTTTTGCTTTTCCTAGTTTTTGTCCATCTTTTGCCAGTTTTTATTATAGGTTTTGGTGCGTTTAGTGTGTCAACTGTCCGCGTGACTCTTAGTCGACCTGGAGAAACAGCAGGTTCATTTATTCGTTGATGACGATGACCTTAGATTATTTGGCATTATTAAATGTAATAACTGAAATGTCAACCGTTAGCTTCAGCGACTTCATCACAGCAACATTAATACTCATGAACTTATCTGCAGACAAGGAGGGGGAAACCATAGAACTCTGCTTTACTCTCCTGAGAAATTCATGGCGAAATGTTTTAAGCCATCGCCCGCTTTCCTCAAATCTGTCTCTTCTTCATATCTCCTCATTTAACTTCCTCTTTCCTCGCGTCTCCCTTGTCTTCCACGGGTGATGGCAGATAATGACTTGTCATATAAACTCGGCTCATCCACACCACCGTACCCCCCGCATCCCCCTCCTCCCTCTCACACATCGTTGCCGTCTTTGTCATCTTTGCTGTTGGAAGTCTGAATAGACTGTTTGGTGGTCTTACGTAACCGCAGAGATCGCTGGGGCACCGACATACAACGTGTGAAGTCAACAGGCTCAAAGGAATGTGGCAGATTTCACGTCGCAGTGCCGTTGTTCGCCTTTCTTGAGTCGATGGAGCTCATTAAACGCCAGCGTTTCATCAACTTGGGGCTTCTGGTATTTGGCTGCGGGAAAAGCTGAATTAATATTTTTGTCAGGCACACGCCTCGCTGTACGACTCTGCAGGAACAAATTGTTAGGAGCTAAAATAATTGGTCACTGCCAAGTTTTTATTATTTTGGTGGGAAAAAAAGTGGAATGTATAATTAGCAAACATGGATTGATGTCTTTGATGATGAAGATCAAAATATTGGATTACACATTTGAAAAGAGGTAATAATTACCACAAATCTAACATGAAAAGACATTGATTTATGCTTTGTTACATTGTTGTTTTCATTGGTGTTTGGCTAGTTTTGTCATATTTTTGTACAGGTTTGCGAGATACACACTAATTATGTTAGGGTACCCATTGAAGTTCATATTAGCTAGCGCTAGCATTTCTGTCTTTATTACTCAATTTAAAAGTACCATATAGAATAAATAAAATAAAGAGAAACTGTAACATTGTAGTTATTGTAAGTTAATGCTGATTTGGGAGGGTTTATTTGATTTGATTTATTTTAACTATGAAATAATCTTTGCTGATTGCTCAATGTTTGGTTGTCCACATGTTTTATTTTTGCTCTAGTCAAACACAGGTCACAAGTGTTGTCCTGGCTTCTGTGGTAGTTTGATTGTTGGTTTTTAATCAGTTATTTTGAACAGATCTAGTTGTATTTGCCTCTTAAATGGGAGCTGGAGATAAATAAATGCTGGTTTCTAGCTTTTAAGGATGTTTGCACAATTGTTTGTTTGACAGTGGTTTATTTAGCAAACCCTGTGATTACTTGTAAGTTAGCTAAACGTTATAGTTTTGAAGGTAGTAGAAATGGTTGTTTGTGGTTATTGTGGTTTCATCAAGTGCTTGTCTTTTGTTTTTAATTTTGTTAGTTTCTTTTGACCATCTGAAATATATAGTTTAGCCTCAGAAACACAATTTTACCTGTCTGTGTTTGATTCAATTTGGTATGGTTTGGTTCTTTAGGTGATTTAGTTTTTTTTTTTAGAATTGTAGTTTGGTATGAAGTAGTTACATTATAGAGACTTTCAGGCAGATTTGACTTTCAAACATTGTTCAAAGATGGTACGGGCCCAGCAGGGACCTCACATCCATCCACCACAGGTGATTGTTCTTGATGGCTCTCCATTACCCCTCGTGTGACCCCCTCACTGCTCAGTTCATTAAGTCAGCTACCAAAGTCTAGGCGACTCAAGCACAGGTTTAATCACAGCCTCCGTCCTCTTGCCGATCACAATTAGCTGCTGATAAGCCTCTCTGGTGTTAGCGCCTCCTTCAGGCCCCACACGTTCTGACAAAGGTTAATTCGCGAGCAGCGAGGGCCCCCGCTCCAAAGGCAAAGGTCACCTGATTGAACACAGGAGGGGGAAGTGTGTTTAAGATGAAGGTTGGGGTGACGGCAATTACAAAGGTCATCGGTATTCAGGTTTTATGGCTAATGGCTACATTAGCGTTGAAGAGGTGGGATGATAGAGCATGGCCTTTAATGGCAAAAACCATTTGAATTCATTTGGTCTTTTTTTCCTTTTCTGTGCCTTTAGTCTACATTCCTAAGATGTCCTTCTCTTCTATTAAATACTTTTATTGATAAAATAAATTCAACGTTAAGTTTCAAAAAGAAGGAGTTATTTAACTTCAACGCTGTCACTGTTCATTAGGTATGTTCTTTAGTTGTATCTTAAAATTGTAAAACAGTTTGTTCAAGTTAAGAAGACATCAAAAACAACCTAAAAGCTGACAAAGCACCTTGATGTCATGCTACTTATGCTACTAGCTAATCAAAAAAGTGAGACATGTAAGCATTTATTAAATGTGTTATGTTAATAAACAAAATTTAAAGTTTTTCGTCAGCAAAAACACACTTTCATGTCTTTAAAAGTTGCAAATAAATTTAGATTTCCTCTTTTTTAGGTTTCACCGTCTGATTATGTTGACACAAGTGTGTGACTTCTTAACTGGTTACGAGTTTAATGATATTTTTTTCATTTGTACTTATTTCCGATGACCTTCCTTGCTCACTTTATATGTGTGTTTAGTTGTTTCTCACAATGAACTCATCCTTTTTACATGATTGACTCGGAAACACACGCTCTGACTCCAGTACAAGACAAAGGATGTCACGGGGCGCTCCTCGACATATATTTAGACACTTGCTTTTATGTCCGTGTGCGTGAAGAGTGAAGCCAGCACAGTGTTGTTGTCTCTTTCACTTATGCAGGCTCACAACAGGGAAGTTGCAGGTTTGATTCCAGCATGATGACTCTTGAAGAGAGAGAGATAGAGCATGTATTCTATTTGCAAGGAATTGTATCGCGTGCTTGTTTCTCTGGGGAACTCTTGTTTTCTCTGCCGTCTCTCAAGTAGCTGGGATAGACTTCAGCCCCCACCCGCTGCCACCACATTAAGACAACAAGTGATAGGAGGTGGAAAGAGTTTCGATCCCAGGTTTCTGCGGATGTCGTTTGTAGAACATTTAATCGGGCTGCTTCCAAAAGTTGTTTCCTGCCAATTTGACTTTTTATTTTTCATTTATAAATATATTTCTGCCTTTCCATGTGATTATGCTAAAATGCTATGTATCAGTGATGTAGATAGAGTTTCTTTCAGTTAATATGTTTACTAAAATGATAATTTCAAACCAGCAGTTGCTTTATTATTGACTTCTGATTGCAGCCGAATGATTTCAGGCTTCATGCAAGACAGTAATGACATTTCCCATCTCGTCTCGACCCATTAAGGGAATTACAATCCCTTAAACTTGACATAATTAACACCAACTCCTGCCAAAAGTGCTGCCGTAGATGATTTAAAAAACTGCGTTGCTTGAAAAGTACAACTTTAATCACAGTCCTTCTTGCTAACCTGCTGGTTCTGTGTCACCTCCAGGCCAGTTGGCAGCGGGGACATGCGAGATTGTGACGCTGGACCGGGACAGCAGCCAACCACGGCGGACCATTGCGAGGCAGACGGCCCGCTGCGCCTGTAAGAAGGGCCAGATCGCCGGAACCACGAGAGCCAGACCCGCATGTGTGGACGGTAAGAGTGGATCTTCCTATTCCAGTAAACAAGCAGAAGCGAAGTGAACCTCTTGCAAATTGAGGAGTGTAATCTTGTCATTAGTCTCCAGGCGGTTCTGGTTCTTGAAGCGGCAGCTTAAGGTGGATAAACCTACAATGAGGTGTAAAAGTGGATCACAGGCCGGTCTTTGTAAGAAAACCATTTTCAGTTGATTCATTTTAATAAAGTCGCTGCAGGGGGCATCTCTAAATCCCTCTTCACCAAAATGGCTTATTTTCTGCAGAATAGTGACACTATATTGTCAAACTTCTCTTTGCCGCAAAGTCTTAATGGGCTGTATTTCAAATGGAAGTGACAGGAAGTGAATTTTGCTGATGTAAATGTGAAGCTTATCACAGTTGTGTAGCTTTATGAGGCTATTTTATTGTTTCATTCTCTGGTGTCTAGGGTGCTTGAATGCAGCTGACATGAATACAGTACACTTATTTTGGATTAGTTTGAAAAGATGAAATCGTTTCATCATCTACTGACTTGGTCCTTATCTAAAAATTCACGAATAGTTTATTTTAATAGCAACAACTTTTAACAGACCAGATAAACAAATAAAGAGATTCATTCTTAATAAATGAATAAATGCAATGATTTCAATTGTTTTTTTTGTTGGGGAATTGTCACACATTCCCCGTTCCACGTCTGTCCTGTCTCTTATTGATGAAGCCATACAATTATTTGAGATATTGACATCCTTAGATGCAGCCTAAAGCTTGACTCTATATCGAAGTGTAGGTATTTGAAAACATGTATTATTTAGTAAATGTATTATTATTTTTATTAATATATCATTAGTATGTCATAATAATGAAATGAGAATATTACCCGCGAAACAACTATTCCTTATTAAACTGACATTTAAACACAATTATGTCTTAAATTTAAACTATGTATATACATGCAGTGTCTCTGTGAACTAGTTCAAAGTTCAGTCCACCACTTTTAAAATGAACTACTTCAGTCCATAGTTCATAATTCAAGATTCTTAAGGGTTCACCGCTGAATGAAGTAGTTTTGTTTTTTATATATGTTGCTACAACCTCTTCTTCAACAATATAGCAAAAGTAATAGTTTAAAAAAACAAAAAAAACATCAGATGTTATTGTTATATCAGAAAAAAATACATTATTTGTCAGAATTGTAAAAACAACACGGGAATTGTAATTGTTTTTGTGGAATACTGGATATAAAAGAATAAATGAAATAGATGTTAAAAAAAAAAAGATGACGAAAACAATAAAATAAGAGACTCTTGCATTTAATGGGGGAATATAAAAATGAAATAAGAGTCCTAGCATCTAATATTGAACCCTTAAGAACCAGGTTTAGGTCTGGGCATCATTACTGTCAATTCATCCACAGTAGCAGTCATAAAGCCATGGGCCTGTCTTTAAATAGATATACTTTTTTTTTTCATTCTCGTCGACCTTGTGATTCAATTTTTAAAATTATTATAGAAATAATCCTGGATTTTTGACGAATCTGTCGACGATTGGGTGTTTCAGTCGGCGATAAATAGAGACCTGTATACAGTGTGTTTTATTGGGTTAGTGTCTTTAAGTCTCTGTAGAAATCTGGCAAACTATCAAATGAAGATGAACGGAGAGAGTGAGATGTTCACGGTCACACAGTCAAATCCACCAGGCAAAAAATACTGTGTCCAGTTCAAATTCCTCCAAAATATGAACAAATTCATGAACTATCATACAATGAACTGGTTCAGGTACAACACTGCATGATTACAAAACAAGTATATTAAAACTGTCCCAACGTTAGTTTGTGTCACAGATGTTCCTCACTATTTTTTTCTTTAAATTATTTGTGTGTTGTAGGTCAGATTAAAAAAAGGGACTGGCTAAAAACCACGCAAAATAACAGGTATTTTGCCGACAACTGCCACATCCCAGGACCGAGAGGTGCTGATGCTGGGCTGCGGTTCTATTCTTGTTATTTGCTCTCTGAAAGGTTGACTCCACATCAGTTCAAACTGACTGATCGGTCACTTGGATAACAGTGGATATGGCTCTTTAATCTAAAAAAAATCTTTTCCGATTCAGACCCTCAGGCAGGATGACCAAGTATTTCAAACTGCCGACTCGATTGAGATTGATGTGTGTGAAAAATTTCAATAAACGATGCTTCAGAAAAAAAAAAAAAAAGACTAGTAAATAAATGTTGTTTCCAAAGAGATAACCCAATTAAACGAAGATTACTTCTCATTCCAATGGGTCCAAAATGGCCGCTGTAAGAACATTCAGTGGGAAATCTCCTTTAGAAACTGACTGTTGTGTTGCCTTTATTGCAGACATTATTACAAACTCTCAGAGCTTCGTTTTATTGCGCGACACCGCCTACTGAAAGAGCCAGGCTATTATTTATTCAGGCGAACTGTGGGGGATATTGGAGTGGAGAAAGTGAGAGAGAGAGTTGACATAAACGACCCCAAACACCTCAAATAGGATTTCAATCAGTTTTAATCTACTGGAGTTCTGGCGGTCGGCTCTCGCTTGTAATTTGCCTTTTATTTTCCACCCACAGCGACGCTGTCCTCCAGTCATCTGGAGCTGTTTGGTTCAATCCACAGCTTTGTCACCGCTTCTGGGAGGTTTTGTTTTAGGAAACTGCTCATATTTAAAGAAGTGGTTGACATGAGTCCTCCAAATCAAGAGTTCCCAAACTTTTCAACCCGCAACGGTGCCAGAGACTGGCGACCCCCACTATCCCCAGATGTTACTGAAAAAAATAAAATAAAATGTGAGGCACAGGCCATACGCACTTAGCTTATCCAAACACGAGCTTAAGAACAACACAAAAGAACAGAGAAGCCTGTTTTGATTTTACATTTAAAAATGTATTGTAATATAAAAGCGGAATGTCTCAGTCAAATAATATCCAACATGAGTACACATTATTGTTGTCATGTGCAAACTCAACTTTGAACAGAGGAATAAAAAGTAGATGAAGAACATCCCTGTCAATGTAATATCCACAAACTTAAACATATTTACATTTTTGCTGCACAAATTTACATTTTGGCAACTTTTTTTTTTTCTGCGTTAATCTCATCCTATGAGATGGATGAACACAGCAAGTCCATTCATGGTTTCATTGTGGAGACGGCCACATGGAGATCATTCTCCACATTCAGACGCAATTTGTATTTATTATTAATATATGTCAGTTCAGAAAAGTGCGGTCACGTGACAGCTCAACCAGTTCGTCTTCCATGCCGGCTGACTCTGATGCGGCTCATATATAATACAATATTTATTTTCCGACACTGTTATCACATTGTACTTTTACTGTCACACGCAACCGTAAACTCAACTCAAAAAGACGCTCTTTCTATCGCTCGCCCGTTCATTTATTCACTCACACCCGGTGCCGCTCTCTCTCTCTTGTTTCACCACTCGCTATGCAAACACCTTACGCTCTGCCTTATTCACAACCAGAGTTACGCTATTTTCTCATAACGCTACGGATACCAGTGCCTGTATTTGTCTGTTGCCAGTATGCACAGGATTTAAACCTGTGAAATCTGACTCTACTCAATATATCCACCATCTAGCCAAATGTGTGACCTTGTTCGTCCGCACGTAACTCTGTTAACATCTGCGTGACTTTCAAAAGACGGCGGTTCATATCAGGACACAGAGCCCATTAAATAACAAAGTGAAAGATGGACTTTGAGAGCAGGTCACCTCCCGGGACTCGTAGAGAGTGGTTGTGGTTGCGGATGGTGGCGGCGATGGGTCACCGGGGAGTCCTTGTCTGTTTTGTCTTCTTTTGTTATGATCCTGTAATTGAGGCGTTCGCTGAGGCTGAAGCCAGAAGTGAAGTGACGGTCGTAGATGATTCATTACTTCTTAAAGATGAAGGTGAGGAAAGACCGAGTGAGCAAATGTTAACCATGTCACATCCCCACAGGCTGAATTAGGTCTTGTCTTTCAAACCTTTTTTCTATTTTTGATTTATTCTTTATTTATCCAGGTTAGTCTCATTGAGATAAAAATCTCCTTTACTAAAGAGACCTGGCCAAGATGGGCAGCAAAGCACATTTACACATAAAAAACAATTACATATAATATTAAGAGCAATAGTAAAATATAAGAAAAAAAGAACAAGATTACTGACTAAAAACCTTCACAATTGCCGATAGAGTCTGACGTCAAATTCCTGACGACAGCCTTAAATTTTTTAAAAGTCACTAGATTCTGAGGATTATTCCATGGTGACCTCAAAGAAAACTTTTAAAAGCTGTTGTACCCAGTTCAGTACGAGCATGAGGAACAGTCATGAGCACCATATCCTGAGAGTTCAAACACATTATCGAGACATATACAGTGATAAATATCAAGGGAGTTTACCTAATATCGCCTTGTAGATAAATACATGCCAATGACTTAGTCGTTGCATAAAGAGAGAAGGCCAGGTTACCGTGAATGATGAATTCATTTACAAAACAACACCATAATCAAGAAGTGGCAAGAAGGTAGCTTCAACTAGTCGTCGTCGAGCCTCATACGAAAAAATACTCCAGGTGGAACAAGTACAATTCAGCATTTTAATAAAACATTAATTTGTTGGTTGCAAGGATGACCAGAATCTATTAAATACAATATACGCTTTATTGATATTCATATTTAAGTTTACAGGAGGGGCCATGTGCCTTATTTGTGCCTCCTTACAATTGGTAAATGGAGCTGAAATCCTGAAAATCTTAGTCTGTAATACATATAGTTTAATTTTGAACCTTGACTTGTTGGGGTTGCATGACCCCCTAAAACCTTTACTGAATAGTAAAGGTTTTACTGAATAGTAAAGGTTTTATATATATTATTTTATATAAAGTAATATATATATATATATATTATATACATTGTCTATATGATCATGTTTAGGGTATTTTGTCAAGCAGTCTATATGACAAAGGGGGATTATTACAGAAACTTCTCACATAATGTCCAATTTCACTCTGAAGCAAGAACTGTTTCTGTCGTATCTGTACACTCCATCGTTAGTTATCGATTACCCAAGAGAAAAGTTCACAACCGGAACAACACAGTCTTGAATAAATTACAGCTGGTTTTAAATGAAGCATACAAGGGTTAAGGTTTCCTCATGATTAAACCTGGTATGTGTACTTTTGTACAAAAAATCCTACACATCTCATTCCCAACTCAAACCAAACAATTCTTTAAAACACAGGCAATGATTAACATGTTAGTATGTGTAGTTCAGCAAATTTAAATAACACGATCTACACACACCAGTCAGATCACATCACTCACACACACATGCACGTGGTGTCCTGGACTGAGAAGAAAATATGCAGAAAAGAAGATTTGGCCAAAAAGCTTAGCAGATGTGCAGTGTCTAATTCAGAAACCAAATATGGAGTACATTTCTGTGGACTTGTCCCTCCACAGAACAAAACGTGTTCCTCAGAGGTGTTGTCTCTCCTCGAGTGAACTTTTACTTTCATCATCATCACTTATTTGTGTAAAATATGTTGTTTTTTGAATCTGGCAAAAGAGCACTCATTGTGCAAATGGTCACTTTTTCACTGGTGGTTATGAAAGTGATTCAGTGTGAAGCCTTTATTTTCTCAGAATCATTCTTCCGACAGCTTTGATTTACTGAAATATTTGTTTTCATCTACCCGCCGCACCATAACGCATTTGTTTAAAAGAATAATTGTATCGGAATGACATATCTTTCTTTTTTCCAGGAATACAAGAATATGTGGACTCATCCGTCACTATTACAGCGTCAGGAAAACCATTTACAGCCGACGTGCCATCGAAGTTGTTTATAGCAAAATTGACAAAACAATATAGAGGGATTATGGATGAAGAAGTAGAAGTAACATTGTTTTCCTATCTGGGTTCTGGATATAAGGCTTGAGATCTTTTCTTAACACGCCAAAAAATGACGCTTCAAATCAAGATGGATCCAACATTAAGGGCTGACTCATCTGCTGGACTGCTGGAGCTTTCTCAGGCTCGCTTCCAGTTATCGATGATGTTAAATCCCACGCCTAAAGTTTATGTTTCATGCTGACATTCTTGATCGGATATAAGACTAAATATGTTGATGAGTTTTTTCTTGTACAATAAAGTGATGGCAAAATATTTGAATGTTAGCCGGTGGTTCACGACAATCACTAACAGTGGAAGATGAACCAGAGACGATTAAAAATCACTGTTAATCAATGTTACTTAGACAATAAAAAAGATCCTTCTCACCGCCAGGCTGTGTTTTGAAAATTAAATCATGACTGTTAAATCTTGACTTTTTATTACGACACAGTAACTTTTAATATCTGCGGTTATTGCTTTCTTTGTAATAATCTGCTCCCGAGGTTTTTATTCTTCTCCAGTAATGTGACATTTAATTTTCCCCAAATTTAATCCGGTGGCACATACCAACGCTGGGGATATTGTGTCTTAATTCTACAGCTCCCTCTAAATCATTTATTTTATGACTATATATGAAATGAAAACAAGGGCACTGACTAACTAAAAAAATGTTTAAAAAGTTGCTTTGACATGTATTTACCAGATGAATGAATGAAAATTATAATAAATTAAATTAACAATTAAAGCAAGAACATTAATGTTCCATTCAGAAATGTACTGCATCAGTTTGAGTGTATGAGGTTTAATCTAATTTTATGTTTTTCATTTACCACATGTTTTTTTGTCTAAACATTTTGAATATATCTGATGATTCACTCTCATACGTTCCCAGTTTCACATCATTGATGATGTCATACATGTTATATGTACATGCGTTTCTTGAATTATTGAGATATGCATAGCTGCATCTTAAAGCCGACTTTACTTTGCCCTCTGAAATAGCGGCTAAAAGTCAGTGATGCATATGCGCATCACACAAGACCATTTCCATATTTATATGTTGACTGTAAATATTTAATATGCCAGATGATATAGCGCACAAACGTCGTAATGCACCCGAGCTAGCCGCTTAATGAAGCTGCGTTATCCGTGCACAGACACGCTTCCTCCAGGAAGTCTGCCTTCATAAATCTGGCAGCTTGCGGTGATGAAGTGGACCCAGGTGTTGGCGGGTTCCGAGGTGATGATAGCGTCACGTGTTATGGATGCTTCATTGTTGGTCGTCGTGCTCTCTTGTTTTATTATAATGAATCTGGTCCAGGGAGAAAGAGGATGCTGACCTCTTCCTGCATGACGGATTGTTAGCTCACTATTTTTTCAGAAAGTTTGCCACATAGTGAAATAGATCACATATATGAATATCCTTTTGCTGCTTTATAAATGTTTTTTAAGTGAAGCTGGTTCCCTTTTGTGTCTTTATGTGGGTGTGTGTGAAGCAAGTGATAATTAGCAACTATTTCTATTTACTGTATCTATGAATTGAACTTGACAGTGGGACAAGTCAAGGATTTGTTGATTATTACAACTTTGTTCTGTTGAAGCCTCCCGATGATGCTTTGAAATAATAATCGACGATGGTATAATCATGGAGGCAATAACTGACGTGTGTTTACTGGAGAGACTCTTGCTAGTGTGTTTGTGCGGCACTTGATTCCCTTGAAATCACCTCTGGATTAATCAGTTTGCCACCGACAAACATGGCCGACCTTATCAAGGACTTATGAAAATGCCACAATCTTATTGAGCCCACCCTGACTCCCCCCCCCCTCTCAGTAACTGAAGCCCAGACGCAATATGTCAGGAGACGACTTGTCCTTCAGTGTTTCCCTATATTTGTGAAATTGTCGTGACAACCTTCACGATGGGGTTTCCTACCCAGATGCTGTTCTGAAATATGTTCGGTACTGACTTGGAATCTTTTATGGCCGTGGTTAAAAAACTTTAGCCTTACATTAATTATCAATATTTTTTAGGAATCATTCCAAAAATTGTTTTAAAAAAGCCTGATATACGTGTAACTTGTGCGTTATTTTTGGCATAATTGAAAATCAACCTCTTATATTTTCCTTCTGTTATTAAATATGGTAACACTCAACAATAACTTTCCATTATAACTAGTGAATATATAATAATTAAACTCTTAACTGACTAGTGACTGGTATTTGTTATCAATTTGTACATGATTTATAAAGTACATGTATGTACCTTATAGAAAGTTAACAGAGTATTTAAAGTGTAACCAAATTTATATTAATATAATTAGAAATCTGTTTAAAGTCAATACAATAATGCACAAACGGTATCACAGGTAGAATATATGAAAAAACTTTACTTGAACATCAAACCTAATTGTTACTCAATAATTTGCCCAAAATTGTTGTCATAACCACATGTGTCGTTAACCAGTACACAACGACCGGCGGTTTTCAGCGGCGTGTGTGTTGATACAAAGGGGGGTAATGTAGCGTCCTCTGGATGTAAATATAACATGTCTGTGATTATTCTTTATCTTCCTCATTAAAGCAGCAACAGCTGCACAAGAACATGGGCCGAATAACGAAGGAGGCACTCTATTGTGACTGAAATGATAAAAAGCCTAATTAGGTAGTCGATGTTGTGTACCGTCTCTCCACAGCTCGGCTGAGAGGTGCAACTCCTCGTTTCCTTTCCATTTTCAGAAATGATGTTGTTCATTAATGCCACGAAATTTTCCGGCTCCTCTCTGCATCATTTGTTTTTTTTTCCTTTGGTAATTTACCTTTATTGGCCGGCTTAGTAATTTCATCTGAACACGGGTTCATTTAATAATGAATGCGTCTGGCTTGTGCGCGCTGTACACACTCCATCCATAACGGCCGTGCAGCTGCGCGCACTCTGCCGGAAGGATGCGCCGGCTAAATGAGAGCAATGAAGGTAGAAGGGAAGGTGGGAGAATGGAAATAAGGGAGCATACGGCTTGTCATCAGTGACCATTTTCTACCACTTATAGCCTTATTATATCATGACCAAAGATATATGGGAACATTGGTATCTAAACGACTGAGGGAACACTTGTATGGTAGCACCTATATCAAGTGTGTGTTGTGACTAATATCATTGTGTCAAGGGTGTTATAACCATGTTTCATATCCCCGTCATGTGTTAAGTAGACGGGTCATCAGCAGCTCTTCAATATGATACTATATCAAATGCATATGTAGAGGGCCATATGGTAGTAGGCAGTATCACAAGATATGATTAGGATTTAAGTCTTGTAATAAAGTCAAAGTAGATTGTTGTTCATGATGATATCGTGGCCTATTACCCTGGTCTAGAAAAGCGCTATATAAATAAATATTACTTACTTACTTACTTACAATTAACCCTTGTTTTAGCTCTGGGTCAGGATGACCCGGTGGCCCAAATAAAACGTCTTTTCACAAAGGTTAGGATGTCAGTGTTTAAGATAATAAAAGGACCAAAGAACACCTTTACAGACATTTTTTTTTTAAAAGACTAACTTTTTCCTTTTGTCAAAGAAATGTAATGGTAGTGCTTGATGGAGGATAACAAATACAGATAATAAAGATAGATTAAGCCTCGCAAGAATTTAAAGATTCTAGTTCCACAATGGCAATTGGTATACATGTTGTTCAGGCACTGACCTTAACATACACTAAAAATGATGGACAATGACCAACTGACCAACTGCTTCCCTCAACATTCTCCTAATTGTAGAAGGAATTGTAGTCCTACAGTTATCATCATTATATTATAACCACCTAATAAAGATGTTGGTGATCTTTGAGCTTTTCTATCAAGAGTATCGAGTTGAAAATGAAAATGGTACCTTTCATACATTTCTTTGTAGAGAACACTTTCACTACTGAATTCAACAATTGAAGCAAGATCTCCCTTAACAATCCAACTATGTTGGCAAAGTTGACCACTGTACGAAGTAAGAATCACATCTGGTGACAACATCTTCCAATGAAATTCACACAAAAGTACATTTTTCAATTAAAAACCTAATACATAACTAGACAAAAGACCAAACAAAACTGCATAAAACTATTGCAATGCTTTCATTCATTTTGTGGTTTGTGATTTCTCATTGGCCATGCTCAATTTAAAAGTATGAATGTGTAACAAAAATGTCGTTTTGCCATGTCAAGCATTCTTTTTCTTCTCTGACCTTGACTAGTGCGTGGCTTTACTGTACAACATGAAAATAAAATACAACCGTCTGCTTTAGCCACATAAAAATGTGTGTTTATGAGAGGGTGTAAACACTCCTCTATACTAGCATTATGTACCACCTCCTGGGTTTTTAATCGCCTTGTAAAAACACAACAAAAGGGTGAAATCAAGCAGCATCAGTCTCCCCCATGAGTCACATGACTAAAATAATATCAGCACGCCGCTGACAAGTGAAGTCAAGATGAATCTGCGAGTAAAAATGAATACAAATGGGGTCTCCTTCACCTAACGGGGGGAATAAATCATATGTGCACCGATATAGAAGTGGGAGGGTGTCGCTCACTCCCCCTGCCGCTTTTTGTCACACGCGTTCTCTCTCCAGTGCCTTTCACTCGCTTTGATTAAGTTAGTCGCAAAGTGTCCTTCTGTATTAATAATCCGCCGAGAGAGGTGAGGGCGGGGGAGGAGAGGGGAGGCTGAGCTCTTTACTCTGTGTAGGTGTCAGGACGTCTGCGGCCAAGTTGCTCTGAGAGTGTGTTATTGCAGTGTGTGTTTTGGTTTCACAAGAAAACAAGGGGATTATATTTGATCCGAGATGGTGAAAACAAGTATGTTGGTCCGTGTGTCCTGTTGGACTGGTAACCTGTCCAGTGTGTCCTTCGCCTCCTGTCCCAAGTAGTCGGGATTGAAAGTAGCGCCACCTGCTGGCACAAAAATTGAGCCGCTAATGAAGAAATGTATTTCTCTGCACAAACAAAGCTAGCTAGTTCTTCTCATCTACAGGAAATATAAACTGCATCTTGATTCAATGGACTTAAAGGTCAATTAATTATTGTTTCTTAAATAGATATTGGACTCTATTGTACTCATCGGTATGTGTCTGTTTGTACACAACTCTCTTTTTGTTGAAATGTTTTAGAAAATGATCTTAAGTCCCGCCAACTGAAAACACTTTGCTTTTTTGGAGATTAAATCTCTTTTACCATAACCATGTCCACTCTGCTGTGATTGGTCAAGCTTTGAGGTTTGTCACCACGTGTCCTTAATCCCATAATTCTCCATCCCTAACAGACTCATTATGACGTACCAATGAGCTTTGTTCTTGTTTGCTGCTATTTCAGACAAGGAGAGCTTTCTTTAGTAATAAGTTCAAAATATCATGATGATGAGGCACTTACTGTATCTTGGAAAGGAAGACTTTAACATTTAAACATGTGAGTTAGTCAGAAGAGTTGGAGTTTCACATGAGTTTCATGTGACACCTGAAATTATTAATTTAATGATTTTTAATCTAGAACAATTTCTGATTTTTCTTTGAAATACTGTCTGAGGAATATCTCAGCTAGCCCATAACCATAGAGCGCAGATGTTTCTTACATTTATAAGACTTTTAAAAGGTTTATATAATATATATTTTTTATTTTTACGGTTTAAGTACCAGAAAAGAAGGACAGTGTCCAATAGTCAAATGAATATATTAGAATAAAAAATGGAAAATGTTATGTGCCTTAATTGATTTGTAGTCAACAACCATTATAATCAAGCTAAAATCTAAAGAGCTATTATGTTTTCAATTTAAATCTAATGTCTGTGAATAAGGAGAGTTCTAAAACAAATAGTCCAATAATTATCTTGATAATAAAAACAAATACTTACTTTATTTAATGAATGAAAATACTTTTCTAGTCAAAAATTATCAACTTGTACAATCTCCAAGCTCTACCTGAACTTCTACATTCTTTTTCCAAGTTTTCGGAGAACATTTGTCTCTTCACTGTATTCAATCTGCTGATATGAAAAAGTCCACAGAGTCACTGGTTGAAATTGCAGGGAACAGGACCAAGAAGTCTCTTGAACCGGAGCTTTTCAATCAGCGACTCTTTCAGGCAGCTAGTTCAACAGAAAAGAAACCAAAAATGATTTCTACGGGAGGAATACATACAATTAAATTATATTAAATAATAAATAATATGAATTTTAGTAACGGTCAGGATGGTCATTTCTGATTGGCCAACACAAGATCTGTTGAATATTTCTCCTTTGGGTGTTTGTTCCTGAATGTGCTTGAGAGCGAGGGATCCCTGAGGGACGCGGATCTTCTCTTGAGACAGGACAAAGTCAATATGGAGAGTTAGACGCCGCCCAGGGGGGCAGGCCACCAGAGGCCCGCTTAGAAAGATGGAGTGTCAGAGATAAGGGAGTGTGTGTGTGCATGTGAATGTGTGTTGGGAAGAAGCAAGGACAAAAGTGAACATACAGGAGAAAGTGTTTACCGCACATCGTCACTCGCAGCTGCAGGAACACGCGGCGCCACTGTGATGAATTCTTCTACGGGATCCACTTGTCGTGTATTTAATCAAACATTTGAAGCAGAACCTTCTGCTGCCCGCTGGGAATGGACTTTTTGGAAAGATACCATTATGTCATTGTGCTACTGTAGGTGTGTGAGCATGGCGGGAAGTGATGGATGTGTAGCAGGAACGAGACACAAGAAGCACAGGGAGATGAAACACCTTGTTGTTTTCCTCTTTGAATTTGAATACCTGAAGACGTTCAATTGTTGCTAAAGGTCAACATCTGGAAATATCTATGTCTTTCTTGTGTTTATAGCTCAGAACAAGGAACAAGGATGAGGTACATTCAGCAGTGAGCAATTACGTTTCATCAATTACCCAACTGGTTGTGTGTGCGTTTTACTCAACTTGAACCAGTCGACAGGTCCCTGCATCGTGTTTGTGAATCTGTCAGACAGAGAAGAAGAACCTGGGGTTTGGGGCATGAAGGTCTCAGAAGGGCAGAGTGAATTCCTCCCGGGGCGGCTGTTTGTTGGGTCATTTTAAAATTAGTACAGGGACAAAGCTTCCGCAGGTCAAATCCACTTGCCAGTTGTGTTCGGGTCTAGCAGCGCTCCGGCAGGTGCATCGTACTTTCAACAAAACATTTCCTGGTCATCAGTGAGGACAGAAGAATCTTATACCCCTTATTTCACAAGATCAGCCCCAATTCTCTGCTACAAGTTATTTGTTTTATATTTAAACTGTAATAAAATACAGATAAAATAAGAATTTCATCCTTCAATGTAATTATTATTATTATAAAAAATACTACCTATCTATTAAACATTTGTACCTGAAATAAATTAACTGAAAGCCATGTTAAAATTAAAATTAGGTTGACTTATCTTTTAAGAAATTATATGTATTCAAACAAGATCCCTCCCTCCATCCAAAGCAAATTAGCATTTGGTCAGACTAAATACATTGTGTATTCAAATACATAATAAATATAATTCAACATACATGATAATAGTAATACAAATAAAACTACAACAATAATAATAATACGATAAAACAGATACAAATAGATCAATAAAATAAAACATTAAACAAATTACAAGGAAAATCAATTGTTAAAAAAATATTTTAAAGAAAAAAAAACGAAATGTCAAAAATGAATACCTTAAATTAATATAGCAGCCTTTCAACAGACTGACAGGAGGGGATTTCTGGGAGTTGGTGATATAAGAGAATATGTTTAAAGATGACAATTAATTGAACATCAATGAACTAAATATATTTTTTTATTCATTCAAATATTTAAAAACATGGAAAAATGTTGGAACTACAATGAGAAACTGAAGACGGGCAAGATGACCAGCATGAAAGGAACGAGAGCGAGGAATAATAGCAGTGGAAATGTGTCTGCTGTGTCACGTGTCGTTGGGTGAAAGGTGCAGACAAAGGTGTCTGTACATCAACAGAGCAGATGCTGTGCCGACCATCGCTGCGACCTGAAGGTTATTGTCTCTCTGACCTTTGCTATCGATCCTTGCTGATCCTCGGAAATGTCAACCATCTCGATCCACAGCAACCTGGTAAACACCAACAACTGAAGTGAACAAGAGCAGCTCTGGTCGTGAAAATGTAATTACAGCCACATTATTCTGAGCCACGAGTGTTTAATGGTGTTGCTTATTGTGGGACTCCTGGCATAAAGGGACTCCGTAATCACCATTCCATTCTTCCCCTCGTCCTCCTCATCAGAATCCGCTCGCGTCTCGCAGAGCAAGTTTATTAGCCGTTAAGGCTCCCAAGATGCTTTGCTCTCTCGCTCGTGATTGTGAGATAAATTTCCCACCATGTCGACTGGCAAGCGCACCTTTAAAAGCTTCTAGACATTGAGCCCCGTGTCCTGTGTTACTTCATTTTACATCCTTTACTCCAGAAACCTCCTCCAGCTCTTCCTGGGAAGGTGTTCAGTTGAAAGACGTCATATCTCCAGGGTTACACTTTGAATGTCCGAAAGAAGAAGATGTAACTGGAGTTGGAGGATCTGGCTGAACTATGAGCGTCTTGGGTGTCTGAAGATCTGAGAAAAGGATCGAAGATGGATAAGGTGAACCAAAGGTCAGATGAAGAGAACACAGGAAACTCAACTGATGTCGCACTCGCAACTCGTTTATCGTCTCAGTGAAGCTCGCCTGACGGACTCAGCAGCGGTCATCACTCACAGAACCGTCCTAACTGGGTCAGGACCGTTGGGGTGTGGGGTGGGTTGAGGTTTGTGGTGGTGTTGTGGGTCCCTCTCCGGAGCGCTGGTGGCGGCCAAGAGTGCAGCTGCGCCTCCGTTATCGCTCACACTTAATGGAGAGACGTTGTGGAGCGGAAATATTTGGAGCATTTATGTTTCAAGTGCTCACCTGCGGCCAGGTAACGTACACCTGCTGCTTACTGGGTCCAGAACATCGACTAAATCATGGCATTCAGGGCTAGAACTCGGGCAGTCATGGTGTCAGCAACGGTAGAAGCAGCAGTAGCAGTAGTAGAAGTAGTGGGAATGGTAACTGTGGTGAAAGTACTATTGTCAGAGTGCTTGATGTAGTTGAGGGTTGAGCAATTACATTTCCTTATGGGCTACATCATATACAGTAAACTGGATGTTGTTCGGGGCTACCCAACCAAAATAAGAAAGGTTTCAAGCTGTCACTTTACAAACTACAGTTATTGTGGTTGTTTGTTTTTTTCACCTTAAAACCATCTAATTAAAGCCTGTTAAAGCAGCTCTATGCAATTTGAAGTCGAGCGACGCCAGTGGACTACAGTGGTAGTGTTGAGCCCAACGGGAGAACACATTTCCCATGAGCACTCGTTAAACCTCGCAAAAGTTGCCATGATCCAGCAGTTTTCTGTTCCCAGACTTCCATTGGCTGAATGAAGGATGATATCGATGAGGTAATGAATCAGATTGTGGATAATGAAATAAGATATTCAATATGAAGGCTTTGTAAATAACATAACTTTAGCGCAATATGTAGCATTTTCACAGCCCCAAGAACTTTTATATTGAAACTAAAAATTACACAAAACACCTCAAGTCACGGTATATAGTCATTCAACTAGTTTTAAGTTGATGTTCATCACAAGTTTTATGAAAATATTTTAGTACAAAAATATTAGGAGATAATGATAGGTACCAACCTACCCAGAACTGCTTTAAATTAAAAAAAGGCAGGAGATCGAATACACCGTTGGCTGTATCTGCTGCCATATATCAACGCAGAAGTTCAAAAGTGAGCTAAAAATGATTGCGCTCTTATCTTCTCAGTTGAATTCTAATGTGTGCTGTATTGCTGTTGTGCTTAATTGGAATTTGTTTAGTGAGCTTTGTGCAGAAGCAAACGAGGGAATAAACAGATTTATGGGGAGCTGTGCCAAGTAAAACGTTATGCATAATTTAAGGCGGATTAGTTGGGATGTAGAGGTCAGCAAGGCTAAATAGACAAGAATCATCAACATCGGGGCAGACGGAGGAGGTGGGAGAGTCTTGTCATCTTGAGGGTTTGGGTTGCGCCAACTGTGCTGCTATTTCCTAAGCAGCGACAACACCTATATGCGTTTATAGATTAGCAGCTAACAGACGGTGAGGGATTAATTATATCTGCATTTATTTCCGTCCACAGCCTGCAGGCAGCGCTCGACTTAACTCTGCCAGTGTGTCACCGGGTCCCGTCATCAACTTGGTCACCTTCATCGCTGCTGTCATCGTAAGCTGTCATTAAGGCAGCGTTGTCACTCCGGCGCGCTCCACTGACTGTCGCTTTCCCCTGCTGTTTACGTCCTTTGCTTCTTGTTCACTTGGCGGCTTATCAAGCAAATGCAGGCGCACGGTTAGTTATCCGGTTTGTAAAAGTTAAGGCTAAGACATGCCAAGGATGACGCCGGGAAAGTTATAGAAGTGCCAAAGCAATTAAACATACATTAGTTGTCACATCAGTTTTTGCTTTTCAAAGCAAGGCTAGTCTGACAAGGTTAGCGTTTGTTTCAATCGTTAACAAGCGCTTACCCATACTTCCGATACTTTTTATAAACTCTTGGCACAGACTCACACCTACAAAACACAAGTTGCTAAATAGATACCCATCCTGTAGATGTAGGTTCCAAGCTGACACCTGTGAAGGAGTAATCCTGCATTTGCAATTGCTGGACACATGGTAATGTTGGCCCCTCTCTGTCCCGGCACATCAACTGTGGCCCTTTCCTATTACATTTCGTCCACATCGACGCCTTTGGCCGGATTGAATCCTGCCTCATCTTTATATATGAATTCATGAGGGGCCTGGTTGGCCTTCAATTCCATAACTTTCTGAAACAAAGTTTCTGTCAATCTCATAGAACAAAGCTCATAGAACTGGACATTGAATTTAATATACAGTACCATACCTGGATATATTGTTGTCGTAGCTCTTGACTCACACTGTTCCTCTCAAAGGACAGTGTAGAGATGCTTCATCCGCACTCTGTGTTTGGACAATGTCAATGTCATCAATGCTATTGATATTTTCATGGTCCTCCACAATTATAGTTCTACTTTCAGGCACTCTCAAATTGGGCTGCACTCTTTACCAGCCTCTCTTAGTGAAAGACATGCTTGATTACGTGGTCAATGATAGTGGCACGAATTTTATCACTGACTACTGTTCTTGCAGCCCTTGGAATGTTACAATGTATTCTTACACTCTGCTCCTCTCACTGCTCCTGCTCCTCTCACTGCTCCTGCTCCTCTCACTGCTCCTGCTCCTGTCACTGTTCCTGCCCCTCTCACTGTTCCTGCTCTTCTCACTGCTCCTGCTCCTCTCACTGCTCCTGCTCCTCTCACTGCTCCTGCTCCTCTCACTGCTCCTGCTCCTCTCACTGCTCCTGCTCCTCTCACTGTTCCTGCCCCTTTCACTGCTCCTGCTCCTCTCACTGTTCCTGCTCCTCTCACTGTTCCTGCTCCTCTCACTGTTCCTGCCCCTCTCACTGCTCCTGCTCCTCTCACTGTTCCTGCTCCTCTCACTGTTCCTGCCCCTTTCACTGCTCCTGCTCCTCTCACTGTTCCTGCTCCTCTCACTGTTCCTGATCCTCTCACTGCTCCTGCTCCTCTCACTGCTCCTGCTCCTCTCACTGCTCCTGCTCCTCTCACTGTTCCTGCCCCTCTCACTGCTCCTGATCCTCTCACTGCTCCTGCTCCTCTCACTGCTCCTGCTCCTCTCACTGCTCCTGCTCCTCTCACTGCTCCTGCTCCTCTCACTGTTCCTGCCCCTCTCACTGCTCCTGCTCCTCTCACTGCTCCTGCTCCTCTCACTGCTCCTGCCCCTCTCACTGCTCCTGCTCCTCTCACTGTTCCTGCTCCTCTCACTGTTCCTGCTCCTCTCACTCTTCCTGCTCATCTTACTGTTCCTGCTCCTCTCACTGTTCCTGCTCCTTTCACTGCTCCTGCTCCTCTCACCGTTCCTGCTCCTCTCACTGTTCCTGCTCCTCTCACTATTCCTGCTCCTCTCACTGCTTCTGCTCCTCTCACTGTTCCTGCTCCTCTCACTGTTCCTGCTCCTCTCACTGCTTCTGCTCCTCTCACTGTTCCTGCTCCTCTCACTGTTCCTGCTCCTCTCACTGGCACTGCTCCTCTCACTGTTCCTCTCACTGCTCCTGCTCCTCTCACTGTTCCTCTCACTGCTCCTGCTCCTTTCACTGTTCCTGCTCCTCTCACTGTTCCTGCTCCTCTCACGGTTACTGCTCCACTCACTTCTTCTGCTCCTCTCACTGCTCCTGCTCCTCTCACTGCTTCTGCTCCTCTCACTGCTTCTGCTCCTCTCACTGCTCCTGCTCCTCTCACTGCTTCTGCTCCTCTCACTGTTCCTGCTCCTCTCACTGCTCCTGCTCCTCTCACTGCTCCTGCTCCTCTCACTGGCACTGCTCCTCTCACTGTTCCTCTCACTGCTCCTGCTCCTCTCACTGCTCCTGCTCCTCTCACTGCTCCTGCTCCTCTCACTGGCACTGCTCCTCTCACTGTTCCTCTCACTGCTCCTGCTCCTCTCACTGTTCCTGCTCCTCTCACTGTTCCTGCTCCTCTCACTGTTCTTGCTCCTCTCACTGCTTCTGTTCCTCTCACTGCTCCTGCTCCCCTCAATGCTCCTGCTCCTCTCACTGTTCCTGCTCCTCTCACTGCTCCTGCTCCTCTCACTGTTCCTGCTCCTCTCACTGTTCCTGATCCTCTCACTGCTTCTGCTCCTCTCACTGTTCCTCTAACTGCTCCTGCTCTTCTCCCTGCTCCTCTCACTGTTCCTGCTCCTCTCACTGCTCCTCTCACTGTTACTGCTCCTCTCACTGCTCCTGCTCCTCTCACTGCTCCTGTCACTGCTTCTGCTCCTCTCACTGTTCCTGCTCCTCTCACTGTTCCTGCTCCTCTCACTGTTCCTGCTCATCTTACTGTTCCTGCTCCTCTCACTGTTCCTGCTCCTTTCACTGCTCCTGCTCCTCTCACTGTTCCTGCTCCTCTCACTGTTCCTGCTCCTCTCACTATTCCTGCTCTTCTCACTGCTTCTGCTCCTCTCACTGTTCCTGCTCCTCTCACTGTTCCTGCTCCTCTCACTGCTTCTGCTCCTCTCACTGTTCCTGCTCCTCTCACTGTTCCTGCTCCTCTCACTGGCACTGCTCCTCTCACTGTTCCTCTCACTGCTCCTGCTCCTCTCACTGTTCCTCTCACTGCTCCTGCTCCTTTCACTGTTCCTGCTCCTCTCACTGTTCCTGCTCCTCTCACGGTTACTGCTCAACTCACTTCTTCTGCTCCTCTCACTGCTCCTGCTCCTCTCACTGCTTCTGCTCCTCTCACTGTTCCTGCTCCTCTCACTGCTTCTGCTCCTCTCACTGCTCCTGCTCCTCTCACTTCTTCTGCTCCTCTCACTGTTCCTGCTCCTCTCACTGCTTCTGCTCCTCTCACTGTTCCTGCTCCTCTCACTGCTCCTGCTCCTCTCACTGCTCCTGCTCCTCTCACTGGCACTGCTCCTCTCACTGTTCCTCTCACTGCTCCTGCTCCTCTCACTGTTCCTGCTCCTCTCACTGTTCCTGCTCCTTTCACTGTTCTTGCTCCTCTCACTGCTTTTGTTCCTCTCACTGCTCCTGCTCCCCTCAATGCTCCTGCTACTCTCACTGTTCCTGCTCCTCTCACTGCTCCTGCTCCTCTCACTGTTCCTGCTCCTTTCACTGTTCCTGATCCTCTCACTGCTTCTGCTCCTCTCACTGTTCCTCTAACTGCTCCTGCTCTTCTCCCTGCTCCTCTCACTGTTCCTGCTCCTCTCACTGCTCCTCTCACTGTTACTGCTCCTCTCACTGCTCCTGCTCCTCTCACTGCTCCTGTCACTGCTTCTGCTCCTCTCACTGTTCCTCTCACTGCTCCTGCTCCTCTCACTGCTCTTGCTCCTCTCCCTGCATCTCTCACTGCTCCTGCTCCTCTCCCTGCATCTCTCACTGCTCCTGCTCCTCTCTCTGCATCTCTCACTGCTCCTGCTCCTCTCCCTGCATCTCTCACTGCTCCTGCTCCTCTCCCTGGGCCCCTTGCTCTTACTCTTCCTCGTCCAGACATTACAGTGTTTGTCTTTTTCTGTTTTCAAACAGCCTCCTCAGTTCCTCCTTTTAACTCCTGCCACTGACTCTAAGCCAGGCTGGAATCAGCTGTTGTTGGCCCAATGTACCAACATAAATCATCCGTGTGTCAACGATTCAATCGTTTGCTTACTATCAGCTGAGATATATCGTTTTTGAACTGATATAATTGCAGAAACAGAGGTTGTTATACTGAGTGTAAAGTTTGGAATATTGTTTTTGCTACTGTGGGATGTTGTTTGTTAACATTTGTAAATAATGAAAAAACAATACATAATTTTTTTTTGGGAGGTTTAGCTTGTCTGTTAAGAAATTGTAAGCATTGTGGAAATATGTTCACTGACTGCATATTGTGTGAAAACAACATGAAAATAATTGTGTTGAGAGTTTTGAAAATGTGACAACTGGTTGGACAAACGCTTATTAGCGACTGAAAAAAACTGTAAGTACTTTTGTGATCGTTATTCCATCAGGTAACCCAACAAGGTAATTGTACAACATGGCTTAGTCAGTAAAATGAGTTGGTTATGTGATAGGAATGCATTACTTGTGTACTACACTGGTACAGCTGTGTTCTTTTTGGAAAGACACTGCTATTAGGCTAATAAGCAGAATTAGCTTTTGATGTACAAGTAGTAACAAACAGCTTTGAAGAAATTACATAAGAAACCTCATAACTTTGAATTATTCTAGCTGAATATATGTGTAAATGTACTTTCCGTTGTAATACCCTGCATATTACAGTGAATAGAGTTTCTGGAAGTGGACATAAATAATTTAAACGTGTACTCTATATATAAAAATAATCTAGTGCTACATATATCACTAAATTAGTACAAATAATTAATTAGGTTAATATTATATACAAATGTAAACATGAATTTGTCAAAGTGATATATTATAATCTTCATTATTAGATACAATAGCACAACAGTAAATAATAATGGTGGGAAAAAAATGCTGATCAATAAATCAGGGTGACATTAGCAACGATGATTGATGGTTTACCAAACATCCAATAAATTCTCCTTGACTTCATCTCCTGCCAACCGCTCAATAAATTGCATGTGAACCACCAGTTAGTTGGCTCAAAATCCAAGTAGATTAGTGTTAATGTTGATGACCTGTAAAGATGCCCGTGCTTCAGATGTCAACAAGTATGCAGAGGCTTCCAATGAGAGTGAAACTGATGTTGGAGGAATTTGATTGGAGTGTTTGATGAAGGAGCACAAACCGGAACAATTGTCAATCTTCTGCTGATATTGGTAATTGCGACAATGCTTATGCTATCTTTTAATTTCCTCCTTTATTATCAGAAAAGGGCAACATAAGACTTTCGTAATGCAACCTACAGGCTGAGCATGAGTTCTACATGGATTTGTCAGGAGATTTGGTACAATATGTTGTTTACTTGCACGTGTATTTGCACTTAAATTTAAGTGTGTGTTCAGTTGTATAAGTCTACAGAGGCTTCTTTTTGCTATTGATCTCTAACTTCTTTGTTTATTTTTTGTTTTTTAAAGTGAAAACAGGTCATTGTCAGGTCACATCTACAGTTCTCAGAAAGCGTTATCAAAAGCTTCAGTCTTCGTGCAAACACTTTAATGTTTTTCTTGAGTTCATTGATGAATTTACATTGCATTTCAGCACTGCCACCTTAATGCTTCTCTCTTCCAGCAGCGGATTAGTTAGCACTGGAGAAGCACAGGTGAAAAGGTGATTATTTAAGTAGTTAAGATACATCTTCCCAAAGACAGAGTAAACGTAACATACATTTGTCTCAGACGAAGTGGATTTTGGTGTTTTTATAATAAAAAAGGCATTTCTGTGAAAATCTGGTTGCAAAAGGTTTATGAAAAATACTTAATTAGCTACCATATCCAAAGACTTTTCAACCAATCAGAAGAAAGATCTCGATGAAGTTTGTTTCGCTAACAAGAAACTGGGATTTGTACTGGTTCGGAACTGGTTAAATCCTCTAAATATTAACTAATGGAAAATTCAGGGCTCAAATAAAAATGTGTAACTAAAACTGGCTACTTTTATAGCGTTATACACCTGATCCCTCTGGAGATCAAAACGCTCTTTAGAGGATATCAGCTAAGCTAAAGGCTGAGCTATAGGCAACTAAGTACCTTTAGGAGGAGCCAGAGGCTTTGGTAAAGTATTTCAAAACTTTCTCCTCCGGGGATCAATAAAGTATCTACCTATCTAAAGGTAATAAGGAATGCAATGGTATTGAAAATAATTATATGAGTAATAGCCAACAATTGTTATACTAAAAGGATTTTATTTTATGTTAATTTTTATTCAGTCAGTTTCAAGCAACATTCCTAGGTGATATTTCTCTCTACTGGAGTCACATCAATCTCTGGATATGCAGTTAACAGCTTTAATACCAAAACTAATCTAAATATCACCCGCCGGGCGGCCCGGGTCGGCGGCACTGTGTGGCTTTCAGGTGTGCGTGTCAGAGGGTTTAACCGTTAGCACTGATGTTCCTGGTGTCTCTAGACACTGGTGGTAAATGATATCCCGTTCTCAAACTCCCACTCGCACTGACATTTCCTCCTCGGGCACCGCACAAGCCTTTGGGCAACGTGCACGCATGTGTGCACGCAAATCAGAGGTCGCTGTTGTTGAGCTGCGAGGAAATGTCAGAACACACCTGTGAATGAATGATAGCAGCAGCAGATCTTTGCCAACACACACACAAACAACACACACATATATTGTTATATTTTTCTATATGAAAACAATTTTAAATATTTCTTATTTCTAAAAATTCAATTTTTTGTTTTTCAATATTCATATATTTTTTCATGAATATGATCCAATTTTCGATATATACATACAATGGTAAACTTTGATAAGCAAAACTTTTTTTCCACATATTTTTTATTTTGAACTTTTACTAAATTAAGTGAAATTGTATTCATATCTTATTTGTCAATATTTAATTGTGTTAAATTATCGAATAGTTTAATTTCCAAATGTGTTGGAAAAAAATATAAATACAAAGCTTATGATTATTATTCTTATTTATCTTTATTTTAATCATATATTCAATGAATTAAAGCTAATTTATTAGATAATATAATGACTCTTCAATGCTGCAGAATGGCTCCCTTGGTGCTTGGTTCTGTTTTTCTGTTGCTTATTTTGTGTGTTATCTGATTTAAATATTTTAGTACTGACACTATAAAAAATATATTTGTTTAATAAATGTTGTATAAATGTCATATTTTGAGTTCATACATATGGTCTTCAGCTCAGTTATTTCTTCTCATCCGTCACGTATCTCCTCAAAGAACTCATGGCACAAAATTCCTTCTGTTTTCTCTTACTCATACCTTAAAAAAAAGCACTTCACATTTTTGGAGGACATATTCTTTTCAGGGCCACTGAAAAAAAAACTGAGTGTCAAAGAGGGATAGGTGTAAGGCTTGTGGCAGGCAAGTTTATTTCTTTTTGTTTTTCTTTCTAATGCCTGCAAATCTTACACTTACATTTAGGAAGCCTTTCTTCCTTGAAAGGTCAGAAAAGTCCACTAATTATCCCCGTATTGGATTCACTGTAGTCAAGGGACGGGATTTTTGGTGATGAAAGCAAATCTGAGAGTCTGTACGAGCTTGACCAGCTCCCTCAAGATGTCTTTAGTTTGACTTTGTTCCACATCATGTCAGGAGGTGATTGTCCCTGCAGAGTGTTCATATTGTTCTTGACTATGTTTCAGGGGCTACAATGTAGTCTTATGATATGATGCATTTCACATGTGATAAACCTTGTTACATGTGTTTTACAAAAAGACCCTAATTAATTCATGGTGGCTTTGTTTCAGCTGTTATAAGACATCATTTAAGCCATTGTCACTCTAGGAACATCAAGCATCATCGTTGTAGCCGTACAATACAAATCAAATAACGTTTCTGATACCTTTAGGTATTATGGAATCCATAAAGTACTATAGTCTATATATGAGACATGTGACCATGCATACCATGTGTCTCTTCAACAACTGTGTTGCTTTTATTATCATGATGATCTATCTTAATAGTCCAAATCTAGAAATGAAAGTCAGGATAATGTTTATACCTGTAAACCACTTCATGATGTTGTACTTAGGCAAAGAAACAAGGTGTAAAACATAAACGAAATAAATAATGTATATGTTTGATATCCTTAAAGAACCCGGCTTTCTTGGCAAACCATTGGCAGCAACTTTAGAGTAACACAAGCTCATTCACGCTTTCACAATTTTACACCTATATTTCCCTTATTTTAAAAACAGTTTTGTGCACAGGCACACGGAAGACATCCGCGGGCAGAGAAGATGAGATGCACTGAGAGCACTGCTTTGTGAAATGAAGACAGTGTGAATTTGCTTAAAAGGCTATTTTGAGTTGCCATTACTGCTCCTGGATTGCCTGAGCGGCTTGGTGATGCGTTCGAGGGGAGAAGGTGGGAGGAAGAAGAGGCAGGAAAAAAGACAAGCACTCCTCAGCGTGATTCATTTCGAGTAACATTTACATCTGTGGTTAAGACAAGAAATTATACAGATGCAACTTAATGGGTTTTTTTCAGAACAAAATAAAACAGTTAGCATTTAATGCTTAAGATGATAGATAATAATAATATATAAAACATAATAAATACAAATGAAACACAAAAAAAATGATATACCTATACGTATATACTAGCTTAAGTATTTGGTGTTAATAAGACACAAAACAGCAACAAATATTTTTAATAAAAAAAATGCAAAGGTCATGTGTTTTATTTTTTAATATTTAATTTTCCCTTAAACATGCTTGCACATAAATATTCTGTATTATAATTTAGATATTTAGATAAGTTTCGTTATAATTGGGGTTATTTTTTTAATCCTATACCAACTGTCACTTCGAATCATACACAATTTTTGTATTAAGTAAACTTCATACACTTACAATCATATCATATCATTTTCAACTACATCAATCCATCATACCCTTCACACAATGCATTTTTGTTTTGTAAATATCATAATCCTAAAATAGTTTTTAACAATGTTCAAACATTTTTGAAATCATAAGATGAGTACTTAGAGCTTTATCCGTCAAAATATTTTCACTGTAATTTTTTTTTAAATGCTGCTTAAATCTTCTATTCCGATCAGACAATAGTGTTTTTGAGGTTGAAAAGCAGCAAAGAGAAGAACCTTTCTCAATATTTCTTCCCATCATTCATACTTTTCTATTACAGTAAACAGAATAACAAATTGAAATGTTCTATTTCGATTTTTATTGCTTTCTAATGTTACATGATACTGTCTCATGATGCTGTCTCAGTCTCTTATGATCATGTCATCATGTCATATCATACGTCATATAATTAATTATGTCCTGTAAAAATAGTATATTTAATGTGCACATCTAGATGTATTCTAGATGATATTAGTAATTCACCAGTAATGAACAGTGAAAATGTAGAGATGCATTTTATAGTTTACGTCCTCAAACTTTGTGAGTTAGACACAACAACTTTGAAACACGTTAAAAGTGCCATATCAGATGGCAAACTCCAGAACCGTTGACCCACGGTCGATTCTGCTGCCTCCTCTGGTCCTATCTGATGTGCTCCGCTTATAATTATCTTCATACATCTTCTTATCTGAGAAGCATCTTGCCCGGCCAAAGGCAACACGTTTAATAAAGCATATCTTGACCTGTCACTGACTCATCCTTCCTTCGCGCTCAAACCCTACCATCTTTCTACACTTGGCATTGGACAGAATTTATTAGGCCAAGAAGCCTGATGTTGAGCCTTATCTAGCATTTCTGGGCCAGATAAGTGTCCCACGGAGGGTGTAATAATGTCCTCTTCTTATCTCACTTATATAAATGCGTACCTGTACCTGCTGGTGAGGCATGAGAAGATTTTATTTCCTATCACTTAAAGCATCTTATAGGTTTCAGCGACCTTTGCCACGTTAGTGATGTCACTACAAATCAGTATCAGGAGATGAGTCGGTGACATAAAATAGGTCTTTTGACTCTCAGTTCAGCTAAAGTTTAAAGAGATCTCTGAGGAATATAAGAAATGTATATCTTGCTACAAACACCTTGTATTCAAAAACAAAAATACAAGTGAATATCCACCAGGATACACAGGATCTCCAAAATGTGTCACTATATTAAGCTTATGAAGTAGGTCTAGATGTTAACAATGTTGGCTGGGTCATGCTTCATTATATATTGACCTTTACAACTTCTGTAGGTCACACTACCAGTCTCGTCCCTTCAGCATTTCCTGGGGCCTCCTCTGAGTTTTTCCCTGAGATCCTGGGCCACTGCAATTGGGTCCTCTGGTTGAGTCAAGATGCCTGACCTTCCGAAGCTATTTCTGAATCTGCGATTTTAAACTTTTGTCAAAGCTCATAAATCACAGGTGAGAGGAACATGGATTGACCGAGCTTGATCTCCGTAAATCTAACGTATTTTAAACATGTGATCTGAGGTGAGATTCAAGTTGAAGTTAAGTTCAAGTTAAGTTAAAGTTTTCTTCAGTTCTGATGACGTCCCATCCCAGAATTCAGATGGGGAAATTGTAACCTCTGACATTTCCAGCTGACATTCCGAATTATTGTCGAACGCAACACTGCCCTGGGATATTGAAGCAGGAACATCACACATTTGAAGTTCGTTATTTATAAACAGTTATTTTTGAGGACACAAAGGCTCAATTTAAACTGATGAGTAGATATAAAGTTAATTCTGCAACATAATAAATGTGATATTAACAGAATCAAAATAAAGAATATGAAATGCAATATTAGTTTTGGTTCCTAATAGTTCAAGAATGTGACATTGATACGTCGACCTCGTTGTTTCAAACAAATCCACTAAATGCACGTAAATTCCTTTCTTTTCTTCTCCACTTCCTCTGTTGAGATTCTCTGTGCACTTAAAATTGCTTTTTTTGTTCTTCACAAAACTCATTCATCTGATTTGTGACCTTCACTCAGCATGATAGGATGTATCACTCGAGCTTTAGAAAAAAATCTCATTCATGTTATTCACCTTGTTCTTTTTTGAAAAGCAGGTTGAAACATCTTTTTTAATTGAGGAAGTGGTTTGAGAGCCTTTTGTGGCTCATTTGTGCTTCATTAGTTTTTTTTGTTATAGTTTCAAAGTGATCTTATTTCAAAGATTTAAAAAGTAAACGGTGATATTCATGATTCAAGTTCAAACATTCTTATAATTGAATCAACCTTTTCTACTCAGTTATTTCACATTTGTTTTACTAATTCTATCTGAACTTTTGGACCAATAACTCATATGTATTTTTCTTATAGAAGTATATCAGTGTCATTAGAATACTGGATAGTTGAATATAAGAGTTGTGTATATTGAACAACTGAATTCAATAATCAGTACATAAAAATGATAGTGTTGTTATCATTATTTAATGTTAAGAATTTACTATATGAACAACTTTTTTTACAAATTGAGTTTAATATTCTAACCACAATAAATAAAAACTAAAAACAATATGTTTTAATTTGTAGTCTTTTAAAGTCAATGTAAAAATGTCAGTACAACAGGTCCACCAGACAATCCCAAAAGAGAACCGAGTGACTTGATCTTTCAGCCAATCACCGATGTGCAGACGATCACATGATGACGTAGAAGCGCCGGCCACCTTCTGGTGAAATCATGGTTTCATGTCTTGCTTGGGGATACAACATCCCATATCTGGGATATAACTTACAACTTCTTAGGCCACAAGCCATTCTTTCTTTTTACAGCAGTGCGTAGGGACAGTGTTTTAACATCAAGCACTGAGAGAATAAAGAAAATTGACCAAAACAAGAGCCATTATCTTGTTTCCCGAGTATGTGACAAATGTCCATGACACACTGTTTTATCACTTCCAGATAGTTACTGATGTTGGTTTGCACTGTAACAAGATATAAGGTAACCCATGCTGGTGTAGCTTCATTCCAGTGTTGCGCACAAAGACCTTGACTCCCACACATATTATATTACGACCTTCTTAAATATGAGCGTCTAATCATCAATCTTGATTTCAACAGCATTAAATTGTGTGTAGGTTGCTTGGCATGAAAACTGTCTCCAGCCTCCATCCAACCTACACACCACATGTTGATATGGCGCATTTGAATCTTCCTGCCGCCGACACCATTATCTTCTTCTTCTTCTTCTCTTCTCTATTTCCAGACTAATTACAGAGTGAAATGACGTTAACCTTAGGATTATGGCATTAAGGTCAGATTCAGCTCGTTAAGATTAGGATCAGGGTGTTAAAGTTAGGATCAAGACGGTAAGAAAAGGATCAGGGCAATACGTTTTAAATAAGGATTTAGGTGTTAAGGTAAGGATCAGGGTTTTAAATAAGGATCACGGTGTTAAGGTTAGGATCAGGGTTTTAAATAAGGATCACGGTGTTAAGGTTAGGATCAGGGTTTTAAATAAGGATCACGGTGTTAAGGTTAGGATCAGGGTTTTAAATAAGGATCACGGTGTTAAGGTTAGGATCAGGGTTTTAAATAAGGATCACGGTGTTAAGGTTAGGATCAGGGTTTTAAATAAGGATCACGGTGTTAAGGTTAGGATCAGGGTTTTAAATAAGGATCACGGTGTTAAGGTTAGGATCAGGGTTTTAAATAAGGATTTGGGTGTTAAGGTTAGGATCAGGGTTTTAAATAAGGATCACGGTGTTAAAGTTAGGATCAGGGTTTTAAATAAGGATCACGGTGTTTAGGTTAGGATCAGGGTTTTAAATAAGGATCACGGTGTTTAGGTTAGGATCAGGGTTTTAAATAAGGATCACGGTGTTAAGGTTAGGATCAGGGTTTTAAATAAGGATCACGGTGTTTAGGTTAGGATCAGGGTTTTAAATAAGGATCACGGTGTTAAGGTTAGGATCAGGGTTTTAAATAAGGATCACGGTGTTAAAGTTAGGATCAGGGTTTTAAATAAGGATCACGGTGTTTAGGTTAGGATCAGGGTTTTAAAAAAGGATCACGGTGTTTAGGTTAGGATCAGGGTTTTAAATAAGGATCACGGTGTTAAGGTTAGGATCAGGGTTTTAAATAAGGATCACGGTGTTAAGGTTAGGATCAGGGTTTTAAATAAGGATCACGGTGTTAAGGTTAGGATCAGGGTTTTAAATAAGGATCACGGTGTTAAGGTTAGGATCAGGGTGTTTAGGTTAGGATCAGGATGTTAAAGTTAGGATCAGTGCGTTTAAGTTAGTTTCCGGTCTTTAAGATTAATATCAGGGCGTTGAAGTTAGGATCGGGGTTTTAAATTAAGGTTTCAGGTGTTAAGTTTAGACTCAGGGCGTTAAAGTCATGATCAGGGCTCTAAGGTTAGGATCAGGGTTATAAAGTTAGGATCCCGGCATTAAGTTAAGGCATTTAACTATCTAGTCTTGAAATGTACTCTTCCGGGACTGATATAGGAATTATTTCTGATTTCTTTAGGGTAAGGATAGATGCGTAAGAACTCACATGTTAGATCTTTTTTGTGGACCTAGTGTTTGTCGTTATGAAGTTGGAGAGGTAAAGGAAAGGAAAGGTGTTAGTTTTTATCTTCAAGTAAGTTGTGCTAGTGTATTGATTAATTCAGTAACAATATTTTCTCTCACTCTGTCTTCCTGTTTAGAATCAAACTCCACTCACATTGATTCATGTTCAGCTGTCACATGAAGAATATTTACTTCGGTGGTCACAGCAATTATTGAAGCTTAAGGATCGGTGCGTTAGGAAGGCTCAAGTTTAAGAACCCTTGTATGACCCATATTTGACAATAGATTTGTTTTTATCTACAAATCAGGGTGAACCTAACTGAGTGAGTGTCTGTTGTCAAACTGTCGACGGTCTCCCACACATGCTCAGTGTAGTTGTTTATGATGTCGTCTGTCCTATTAAAACATGCATCGTTGGCCCGCACATGCCTACGTACACCACTGTGAAATATTAAAGCCTCACATGTTTAGATTGTTGGCTAGCAAGCTGCCTGCCTGGAGGTAGAGCCGAGGCGAGTAATTAAACTGCCATACTGTATCAGCGAACACGGAATATGAACGTCAGTAGCACTTTTATTTTATTTTTATTCTGTCAGGAAACACGGTGAGGTTTATATCAGCGGTAAATCAGAGGTTTGTTTATGGAGAGCAGATCTCGACTTTAGCTACATCGTTGGCCTGAGATATGTATGACTGCAGCTACAGCGAGTGGCCTTAGGATACATTTGGAGATAAGAAGGTTTGAAGCATATAGTTGTCACAAGTGTATACTGGGCTTCCTGCCTTCACAGATATGCTGGTAGAACTTTTTCTTCATTTCAGACTGTTGATCAAACCGCCATGTCTGCAGACAGCACTATCATTGTTATGTGTGTGTATGTTTGATTTGATGTGCATCACAAAATCCCACACTGTTGTGTATGCCTTAGAAAAAACTATAAGATAAAGAGAGACAAAGAACAATATATAACTAAATATAACAATAATAATAATAATACATGATTCAATTAATTATTTAAACAAGAAAATATAATTGATGAAATGACCAAGCAAAACTATACCATTGCAGAAAAGTGTGGGATAAACATGTATTTAAGTAAGTAGAAATATATAATACAAACTGGAGATAGAAAGGTATATTATAGAAGACAATCACTGAACAATTATAAATAGACAAACTAATAAATGTAAGTTTAAGTAGTACAATCATTTTCATGAAGTAAAAAGAAAGAAAAACAGCCCATCGTACAACAGCTGAATTAAAAGTGAATGAAAAATAGAAGAAGTAAATCAGTTTAAATAGTCATGAAAAGCCATCTAGAAAATAGAAAATGAAAATGATTGTCAGGGACATAATGAGGAAATGTTTGAACAAAATGTTTTCGTACAAATACTGAAAATCTTTCTTTCTTTCGTGTGTGTTCGGGATAGGCTTCCATTATTTTGTCTATATAAAAGAGTGGAGCATTCTTTGCTTCTCCCTCGTTTCTTTACCTCCGTTTGTCATCTCCTTGCACGTTCATATCTCTCAATTGTCTCTGTGCTTCATTGCTCTTCATCTGCCTGGAGATCTTATCTCTCTTCCAATCACCTGGCCTGGAACTCTCCTCCTTTTCCACTCCATTTATATGTATTCCAGCTCTCGCCCTTCGCCTCGTATATCCCACTTTCCGTCGTTCTTCCATCATGTTAGACTTCAGCCCATATCTGTCTCACTCCATCTGTCATTCCTTCACCCGCTTTCTCTATTTTAATCTCAACATCTTCTCCTCTCCATCATTATTCTTCATCTGCGTTCTCCTACCACTCCTTTTTTTTTCCACCTGGCTAATCCTTTTTTCCACACTCTCTCCTCCACAGCTGGGATCGTTCGGAAAAAGCAGTGGTGCGAGATGGTGCCGTGTTTGGAGGACGAAGGCTGCAACCTGTTAGTCAATAAATCTGGCTGGACTTGTACGCAGCCCGGAGGCCGGGTCAAGACTACCACGGTGAGTCCGTTTTGGGTTTGAGGTGACTCGAGCCTGCAGGTGTCTGCAGGAGGAGTGTCTCACCAGGACTGAGGTGGCTGGTACGTTGCCATGAGAGAAAAATGAACGCAGACGTGCTACAGTTTCGTCAAAGTTTTACTGCTTCGATTGAGTCACCCACATATTGAGCATGCATGCCAGCCATCTATGTCTTCACCGACCACACTTAAGAGGGCAAAAACATGCTCCACACTCTCCTCAGTGAAGGTCACGGAGTAAGGGCCGCTAGAACAGATTAATTCATCCGTCATCACAAAGTCACAGGCTGACTCACTTGTTCATGTCTTCCTGTCTCGTAAATATAGAAGATCCAATTCAGGTGGTTTGTTATCATTGAGTCACGTTTGTACGAGACATGAACTCATCGTCCGTGCATGCAAAACAAGGCAGTGTTAACGCATTTGGACAACAGATTTCACCAAGCATCATTGATTGAACATATCCTGACCCGCTACAGTGAAGCATGTTTTGTAGTTTTTAAAGAATTCTCATCATCTTATCATCATCATTATGTCACTTCCCTCTGGTGGTAACCTTTATTTGAGTTTTTTATTTTTTATTATATTCTTATTTTCTACTTATGTGATGGTCACATTTTTTGGTAATCTTTAAATTGAAATTACTTAATATTCTGATGTATTTAATAACATGAGGGAATAAACAGTTGTTACACCAAGAAGTATATCTGACCTACATTTCTCTATGTGTTTTTTTATTTATATAAATACATAAAAAATTAGCAAAGTCATTAATAAAGCAAGGTGTCTGAAAGGAGTTTTGATCTGATCGGGATCTTCTAGTAAATTAATTAAATCAATGTCATTTGGAAGACAACAAGCACAAGATTTCATGCACACACATACACACGCACACCTACACACACATAATTACAGACAGCATGCAATAAGTTGATTAAATGTGACTGCGTGTGTCAGTGTAGGCGACCGCACATGCATAATGTGTCGGTCATTGAGCATTTGACTTTTAAATGTGTTTCAGTGACGTTTGTGTGTGTCTCTTTAGACACTTTATGTTTTCATAACCAGGTCAATGTCACGTTGTTGTATCTGGCTTACGACGCCACTCTACGCTTTCTGGGGGGCTTAGAAAGACATGATAGGTATTCTCTCTGGACAGCAACAGTCTCTCATATGCCCGCGACTTGAGTGAGTTTAAGTGTCAAAGATTCTAATGACTGTTTACAAGCTGGACGAGTCATTATTTGGGATAAAAAAGGAAATCAAATTGCTAGTTACGGAATCTTTGTTTGCCTTGGGTGTGATGTAGACCTTTTTAACCAAGTGGCTGTTTGTTTTAATGGAAAACAAAAAAGTGCTTTCATTAGTATTAAATTCTCACTGTATCCTGGGATAATTGGGTGTTCCATGTCTAGCAACATCACACTCAACCCGGCCCACACTGTAAATCCTTGCAAGGTAAATATTTGGAAGTTTAAATGACTGTTGAATGAATGTTTTTGAGTTAAGGAAGCAAGGATAATACGTTATATCAGACAGTCCATGAAGGTTCAGCCTCTAGAAATCCCCAAGGCCTTCCAAGGTCAACCAACATATTGAAAGACTCCGCATCCACCGATCATGTCTGTCAGGTGTTTGTGTGAAAACGTACCAGCAGACAAACTGACAACCACCCTCAAGAGATGTGACTCAGGCGAAGAAGCGAACTAGAATGACTCAGCCCGATAAACAGCTATTTTGGACAAATGTCAGAGAGCGGTTGGCGTGTTCAGGTCAAAAGTCTCTAAGTCCATGTTTTCCCTGCTTAGTGGAGCGTTTGTTCTGGATGACATGGCAACCAACCCATTACCAATGTTTGCTGTTTATTTGACATACCCTTTTTATACAACTTCAATGCCCTGCTCAGAAATGTCAATTTTTTTTACTTGCATCGATTCAAGAGAAAGAAATTACTAAAACAAATTGACAAAACTTGTCAACCAGCATTTAATACCTCGGGATTTAATCAATTCCAAATGAGGCCATTTGAGGCGCAATAGGGTTTGGTTATCACAGATAAATGAACATCTGCTTTTTGCTCTACACAACATAAATAACTGATCATGTTGGCAGGTGAGGAAGCGAGTGCAGGCGTAGTGAATGATGCATGCTGAATTCAAACTGTTCAGAATGTTCACAGGAGCCTTGTAGAAATGAGATGATCCAAACCTTGTCCTGCCACATTCTGGGCATGAGCAAGGGGAGACCTCGTCAGACACAACCATATGATGAAGGTGTAGGACCGCTACTTGTCTCACTTGTGAATCACAATTCCCAGTTATAGTTCAAAGGAGCCAAGGCTAGGTTGGGCAGGAAGTAGTACTTGCAGAAGTTATAGTACAGCCTTTTAAAGTTTCTTCCAAACGTGCACCCTGCCCAGCAACCATCATTTTAGATGCCTAAGTTTAAAAATACTTTTCCCTCATCCCTATTTTTTTCGCCATCACACGGCTTCTCCTGTGAAATTCATACCCTCACTCCTCTCTTGCCACACATTTGTCTTCGTCTGACCCGCTTTTGAAAGGTACATGTTGTTCCTGCCAATAACAAAAACGCAATATAGATTTTTTGGCTGCAGAAGAAACACATGAAGATTGATATCCACATTTCTGTTATCGACGTTTCAAGCAGCTTTTCAAACGCAGGTGAAGGACAAATATCAAATAGAGGTGCACTTGTCAATGTCTTGTAATTTATGAGGGTATCAGCAGTCGGCGACCCTCGTGAAAATGGAATTCTCAGGATGCGTTGCGGGAAGCACCGGGACTGTGAATGAGCTCCTGGAGTCCACTTAGTTGTATTAACGACACAATAAATCCAACAGACTAGACTCCCTTGTCCATCAGTCATCGCTGTTTTCCTTCAAGTACATAAGACCTGATTCCTGCCAAAAACTCTGACTTAAGACTGATCATAAAAATGACAAATAATCACTTACTTAAATTCCAGGTTCAAAGATTTGCCAGTAAGCGATTTGCCAAATGCTGACTGTGGCAACGTTACTTATCATGTTGTAAAATATGGGCTTGAGAATTTGTTATGCTTGATGGTTGTTTTTTTTTTCGGTGACAATAATAGCATCTGTGTCTCACTTAATGTTAAAAACAACTCAAGTGTCAAATTAGCTCCAAGATGGCAATAAACTGGAGGCAGAGTGATAAAGAAAGTTCCACCTGCTGTCCTGAAACCAGACCTCTGATAAGTAATAAATTGAAAGGAGGATGGATGGATGGATGGATGGATGGATGGATGGATGGATGGATGGATGGATGGATGGATGGATGGATGGATGGATGGATGGATGGATGGATGGATGGATGGATGGATGGATGGATGGATGGATGGATGGATGGATGGATGGATGGATGGATGGATGGATGGATGGATGGATGGATGGATGGATGGATGGATGGATGGATGGATGGATGGATGGATGGATGGATGGATGGATGGATGGATGGATGGATGGATGGATGGATGGATGGATGGATGGATGGATGGATGGATGGATGGATGGATGGATGGATGGATGGATGGATGGATGGATGGATGGATGGATGGATGGATGGATGGATGGATGGATGGATGGATGGATGGATGGATGGATGGATGGATGGATGGATGGATGGATGGATGGATGGATGGATGGATGGATGGATGGATGGATGGATGGATGGATGGATGGATGGATGGATGGATGGATCGATGGATGGATCGATGGATCGATGGATGGATGGATGGATGGATCCATGGATGGATGGATGGATCCATGGATAGCTATTTATCTCATTATTAATTATGTATGCCAAACTCAGACCTATCTTGATATCCAATTCCTGGGACCATTAATGAGCGACACAGTGGGAAAAGATGGAAGAGAGACACCAGGAATAAGGAAGGCCATGTCTTGGATGCGTGTCAAGTCAGATGTAATTGGAAGGCCAACTGAGAGAGCTTGGATAAAGTGATGGCAACCACAATCAGAGAGAGAGTGAAGGGCAGCGTCTGGAGTGTCTTTTTCTGGTGTCTGTACAATAATATCTATGAACTCTCTCTGTCAAACACCTTCATATCTCATCATGAAGGACTTTAATCTCTTGCATGAGTCTTTGTGTTATTTTGAGATCTGAGCCATTGAGCAAGCTCAGTTTGACCTTGCACTGCCATCAGGGGCAAAAAGGCACCATCTGCAAAGATAAAAAATAACAGCATACATTTCCACAAAGCAGTATTCTTTATGCGTTTTGTTCTCTGAATAAAGGTCTTTGGATGACATTTCTACAGTCCAAACACAACACGCCAGCTGCCAAAAAAATACCTAGAGTCACGATCCACTCCTGAAATATTCTCCCTTCATGCATCTAATTGACAAACATACAGGTCCCGGAGTCAAGCGCTTCTTTTTGGTGCGTCTCCAAAAAGCTCTCTTTGGCAGAGCGATATATATACTCTGCAGTCACCCCCGCTACCTTCTTCTCTTTGTGCTGTCGGCCTCTAGAGAGGATGGGGGATCAGCCCGGTGCCCTCCGCGGTATCAAGCTGGCAGATGAAACAACACAAGGTGCTATTTCTTTCCGTGTGTGTCAGGTGAGGAAGAGCGAGCGCCGTCAGAAGACCAGAGAGGAAAAATCCACCGCAGGTTATCCGCTGAGTTGGGTGACAGCTTGATAAGACAAACTGAGGCAAAGTGACACACCAGAGATGGGATTGAGGAATATTTATGGCCTTCTAGGTAAATAGTGCTACTGAAAGATGTTTCAGGCACTTTGTAGAAAATTTAGACAAGGAAATGAGGGAGATCTGCTTTCTTTGTGGCCTCTGCACGACCTGCTGGAGTGTCAGTGTTAAAGTGGCAGTTCTGGTGGCTCAGGTTGAGAAATTTAATTGCATGTCTTACTCTAAATTAGATGATTGTGTGTCTCTATAATCTAGTGTACCTTTTATCCAAACCAGACAAGTGGTGAACTAGTGTATCATTTAATGGTAAAGGCTTTTGAATCCCTGGTATAATTACACTTCTGGCTATTTAGTCATAGTTAACCAAGAGTTCACTGAAGAAGTAAAACTCAGAGCAGCAGCTGATGTCAAAAATGTATATTAAAGTAAAATTTTCAGTGCATGTATTTTTGAAGTTTCATTTAAACTCGTCTTACAAAAACATAGAAAGGTTTTACAGTTGCATCATATTACAGATCATTAACAAGCGAAACAAAAGTTACTAATCATAGATAAAATGCATTTTCTTTTGTGGCATTAAGAAGTAAACACTTACCTTGAAAAAATTATAACACTTTTTACATCATGTAAATGTATATCTGTGATTTCTAATACATGAGCCCATCAGGTTTGATGCTTTCAAGCAGAAGGTTTGCTTTAAGGAAGTTCCTTCATATCAGTTGAGGACTTTGTCCTTTGAAAGCTGAGTGAAAACACTTTGCATCTAAATGTGGACAAAGCTGAAACTCTGGTTATTGATCCTGATGATAAGGTTCCAGGGTTGAGTCAGTACTTGGGTGACTTAGGTAAGTCTGTCAAACTGAGCCTGAGAAACCTGGGTGTTGTATTTGACAAAGACATGTCTCTTGTTCAACACTGCAGAAAACTGACCAGAAACTGTTTCCTTTAACTGAAAAAATCTCTAAACTTAGGAAAATGTTGTCGGAACATGATCTGGAGCTTGTAATCCATACATTTGTGTCTTCTCGTCTGGACTATTGCAACAGTTGATTCAGAACTCTGCAGCGAGAATTCTGACCCGCTCAAGTAGAAGAACTCTCATTTCTACGATCCTTAAATCTCTTCACTGGCTGTCAGTTTCTTTCAGGATCAACTTTAAAATTCTGGTTCTTACTTTCAGATCTATTCATGGTCAGGCTCCTCCTTACATCACTGATCTGATCCAGCCTTACACCCCAGCTCGGGCTCTGAGGTCTGTGGATCAGAATCTACTGATGGTTCCTCGCACACGGTTCAGGACTAGAGGAGAGAAATCCTTCCAGGCTGTTGCTCCTAAGCTTTGGAACGATCTTCCTCTCCCTCTGTGTTTGATGGATCTACTGACTCCTTCAAGAAACATCTCAAGACACTTTTATTTGTGCAGACTTCTCCTTGATTTTCAACTGTGTTGTTCTCAGTGTTATCTTGACCTTTAGAGTAAATATTTTATTAAGTATTGTTCGGATTGTTTAAGCGCTTTGTGACCCTGGTCTGGAAAAGCGATATATAAATACTTACTACTAACTTACTTACTTACTTTGTACTGCCAATACTGTCTGTGTGCTTCTAGTAACTCTCCCAGAGAGGAAGTGAAGCTGCATACCTCTTAGTCTATGAGTGGGAAAGCGACCCAAAAACAAGCTTTGTTTTTCTGCAGACAGTATTTCTGATTAGCGAGGTGCTCAAATTTGCCAAACTCCAGCAAAGTGTATTGTTTGAGGATTAAAACAAGAAAATTACTTACAAAATAATCTTCAAGAAAGTTTAACTTGAACAGGTCAATTGTTGAGATTCACAAGTTCTTTCACCTTCTGACAAATCAACTGAAAAAAGCATTCTATCATAAATCACGGCTCCAGGTCCTAGTCCACTTTTCTCAGTGGTGGACGTTACAGTGTTTAGAGCGGGCTTTGAAATCCTCTCAAGACTGATCCAGTTAACCAGTCACTCAGTCTGACATCTGACGATGCATCAACAAATCTGTGCAACGTCGCAATTTCCAGCTTAAATTGCTGCTCTCATTTTGTAAATGAAATAAAACGTCTAAAGTATATTCAATTGTATACTTTTTGTTTTAATTATAGTCTCCGTGATTGCTGGTCTTCACACAGCGTCAGAGCAGAAGTGGCCCTCGAGGAGAAAATTACTGTCATTACTGTAATCAGGAGGTTTTTGTGAGTGCTGGGGAAGATGTGCCGACAGCGCAGGGAGGGGTCTGTGACCCAAATCAGATAACAAGTTATGATAGTGTGATGAAAATTATACATTTGGGACTATAAAAAACAACACCGTGTGTCTGAGAAATGTTGTTAAGTCCATGTGTTAATTTTCATAGCCTTGGTAACAAAGGTCAGGAGGTTTCAGTGACAAGGAATGGTCCTGTTGCTGGTGGTGCTGATTGGATTGGGGGTTTACTGGGATCTTCTCTAGGTCGTAAAGTGCTAAGTGGTTTCTAGGACTGATATTTTAAAATAACGATCAATAACCTTTGTGATACTCCTGTAGTAGGTCATGGTCATCTGCAAAAAGCTCTGTTGAACTAGTGGAATGGTGGTAAAGGTATCATGGCAGAATTATGCAATGGTTCTCTGGTAGAAATTCCAATGCCCATAAAAACCTTTGTTTTCAGGCAACACTGGGAGTAGAGTTCCCAAGCATGCCGTAGGGAAATGCTTTAATCAATGTTTTTGATCACAGTCGTCAGTCTAGAAGCCTTTTGATGAGGCTGTGAGTTTGGAAGAGAATCTAAAGCCTTTCATTTCCACCTCCATCACTTCCGTGGTTTGGTCCTCTCATTTCTCCACGGACCACACAGGCCACGCTTTGGATCTAACATCCTAGAGTGCCGATCCTGTACCGCCTCACCTGCGGTTCTGGGTCGATACCAGCACTAATAATTGATCCCTCTGGGCTCAACAGATATACTCCAGAGTAGGCGGACCAGAATAGAGCAGCTAAGAGGACCAGTGCTTTGCCACGACTGGTACATCAGAGGAACTTTCTCTGTTTCTCCATTATTGTGCCAGCTCTCTAGTCAAGCTGAGTAAGCAAAACAATGAATTAAAACTGGCTGCAAAAACTGATAAAATAACCTTGAAAAAAACAATTTCTACTGCTACTTTGTTACTACTACTCACTACTGCTAATGATACATGTCAATATTTTTTTTTTTAAGTACAGAAAAACATCTATTCTAAAAGCCATCTGTGGAGACCCAAGCCAAGTTGTATCTGTAATGCCTTATCTCTATCAACATTCTACAGAGCCACATCTAACTCACAACAATGACTGTATCAAAATGAAGAAAGTAATCGCAATGTGATAACTGAAACTTCTCCTCCCCATCTGTCCCTCTCTTCCCTCTCTTCCCTCTCTTCCCTCTCTCACCCTCAGGCTCTATGACGCGACAAGAGTCTGGCTCCGCACTCTTACACTATGGCGAGCAATGACGACCCCATGACAGACAGCCAAATACCAACAAGCATCACCACGAACAACTTACAGACACCACCATCAGCCCAGGTCCGAAAATTCTCAACTGGTCCTACTAAATCCTCACGAGGAAGCAAGGTACAAGAATTTCATAATAAATCAAATATATTCAGTCAAACGGAAGTTCAATCTTTGATTGTGAAAATGTCTTTTAGATTTCTTTTTACTTAAATAAAATATATAAAACTATTTGATTGTTGATTGTGGAAATTAAACATATTTCCAAAATATTTACTATTGATTTAATTTTATTTTCCTGCTCATAAAATTAAAAACATGTAAAATAGTATGTTCTTTAATTTTCTTTTCTTTTTTACCAACGTTTTTGTCCATTAAATGCAGTCTTTTTAAATAAATCATATTCATTTATTTTCATTTTTCATTTTCTAATAACTTTGTCTCTGATTAACACTAAAGTAAAACTATTATTTGAATTAAAAGATAACAAAAAAAATTCTTCATTATAATGCAACAATGAAATAAAATAATAAACTAGTGTTTGGTGTCTGCTATATTTATCGCAAAATATTGTTGTTACTAATACTAAATCATTTGCTCATCCTCATACATAGGAAAAAAATGTTTTTTGATTTAGTTTGATGTAAAGGTAGATGCAATTTTTAAAGATAATCTAGTGCAAATTTATGTTAATTCCATATTGTTCTTCTTATCTAATCCAGGCTTTATGGTTAAATGCCAGAAATGTGTTTTGGAAGAGGTGCATGTGATTCCTTTGGAAAATTGAATCTTCAACTGGCCAATACATCTGATTTAACAATCGGAAATGTGTTTGTTCTCCAGCACACGTAAATAAAGAGACAATTTTAAAACATCCTTCCTGGATGCTTTTATTTGACCCTATATGTTTTTCTCTCTACGATACCAATCTCCCTCGTGTGTGCTTATGAGATCCATGTTTGCCACAAAGCGACTGCTCTTGTTTTACCGCCGTATATTGTCTTTAAAGAGTTTTATGGGGTCTGGGTGTCGAGGAAACATGGGGAGGCGCCGGTTGATGTGTCGCCTGCCTGGAAATTCGACAGTAGCCATATGGTTTAAGAGAAAAAAGATACCAAGTCATAAAAATAGAGATTTTGAGCTCTGTCATTCTCAACAATGAAAATCGCCTTTAATCAATTGTCTTGGATGAAGCTGTCCACTACTTTAGCTGATAGATAAATAGCTTAAACGATGGTAGCAGCTTAAAAAATAAAATGTATCTTCTTGCATAGTCCAGGGATGCCTCATGCTAATTGGTCCTACACCTTAATAGCTTCATTGTACAAGGTAAAAATGTCACTTTATACTTTGTTTAAAATGTGTTTGCTCAAACAAGTATGGACAAGCCGTTTACGGCGTCAATTTGTTAGACACATTTTTTGGGGGGAGACTTTTTATGATAAGACCACTCATGCCAATCCTATCCCATTTCTCTTGACCATGTAGTTGCTCCAATATGGGCGTCTAAATTTTGTTATTTTTCTGAGACACACTGTTAATTAAAATAGATATTTATATTAATATTAATAAAAAAAATTGACGAGCCCCCAGATCAGGTGTGTACCTCTCACTGGTTTTGGGTTTCATGTAATGCAAAGATGGACAACCATACTAGCATGACATTAGCATCAGTTCATTCCTGCAGTATGGAGAGTCTCTCTGTTTAGATCGAGTAAAACTGAGCATTCTGGTTTCATTACCAGCGGTGCCAACGTTTCCTCCTAAACATTACACTTTATAATCACGTTGTCGGTTCCTGATAGTGAGCCATGTTTGCTTTGATGATCAGAGGAAATGCAAAATGAAAGGGCTGATAATGACAAGCCACATAGCTTTGAACTGACTTTTAAAGGGGGATGGGCCCCGATGTCTGGGGGCCCCCACGGAATATCTGCTCGTGTAGTTTGATCTTCACAGCTTTTGGCATTAAGCTAACTTTACAGCTTGTAATCAGCCATTTACTCTAGATCTCTTACCTTGATGTCTATCCTCATGACCCTGCGTACTGAACGGTCAGCAATTGAATAAGGCACGGTTGGAGGTCATCCAAATTTGACATTTTATCGTGTGAGAGAAAAAAAGTTTTTACATTAGGGAAGGTTTTGGAAAATTAATGTTTTTGATCTCTTCCTTGGTCAAGTCATGGGTCAAGTCATGGGTCAGAGGTCACCAGACTGTGAAAGTAGAAACTGGTGGGACAGATGGCGAATAGATGTCTTAAAGACACACACAGTTACTGGTTCATTTAATCACATTGCAATGATAAAAGCTCACATTTTTAAAGTCAATTTACAAGTTTTTTGACACTTCTTTGACAAGGTCCGCCCAATAAGCCTCCCTTCATCACTTTGTCAAGTAAGCGAAGCAAGACTTTCTTCAGGAAAGGGTGTGTTGTTGCACATGTTTCAGTTATGAAGTAAGTATCAGAGTTAAAGGCACTTAACCGGCTGTTTAACACGTCTTTATTTCGTAAATAGATCGGATGGACTTTAATTTTATCACTGATTTCCTTTAGGAAAACGATCCTTTCAACATCAACAGTGTGATGTTGAAACGATTTGCATACATTTGTTTCTCCAAAAATAAATGCTATTGGTTTAGGATTAAGGTAATAAATGTAGTTGACAAAGCATTAATGTTGCGAGTTGTGAGTAGAGTCTCAACATCAGTTTATGAAGACAGGGCAGAGCTTAACTGACATGGTATGATCAGTCAGCAAACATAAAACAAGCAGTGTATTAGCTTAAGAACAAGAACATACAGATGCAATATTTGCCTATGCATAAAGGATTAGGAGAATAAGAACTGGTTCTAGAGCTTTCTAGGGCTTTATTTGCTGGAAGAGAAATAAATGAGTTGTTAGTAAGTAAGTAAGTAAGTTTAGGAGTAAAGGTTATTTGTAAAGCACCTTTCTCTGCGAGGGTCACAAAGGGCTTTCACAATCATAAACAATACACGGTTAAAATATATACTTTAAAAAGCCAAGACACAGGAGTCCCAGAAAATCAGGGAAACGACTGCACAAATAAAAAGGTCTTAGGATGTTTCCTGAAGTACTGAATCAACCCTGGAACCTTATCATCAGGGGCAATAACCAGGGTTTCAGTTTTGTCCACATTTAGTTGCAAAGTGTTTTCACTCAGCCATTGTTTGATTTCCAGCAAACAATTGACTAAGCTATTCAGCCTCTGGGGCTCAGTTGGATCGAATGAGCAGTAAAGGTGGATGTCATCAGCAAAAATGTGGTAACAAACATAATAGGTGAGAAATATGGTATAAGATAGATGAATGTCCAAGATATAATTACTACACCTGAACCAAATGTACTTTCCAGGGCAGTACAGTCATGTAAATAATGTTTCAAGCATCATGTTTTCTGTCTTACATTGGAGCTATGATATTGTACTGACAAGAAAAGGGCTTTTAAGCATTCTATTATTTATTTTGTGTCTGATACACTCAGGAGTTACAACTTGATGAATAACCATTTTTATGACCAAATGCGCCGAGTTGAAGTACTAACAGGGACACTTCAAGGTTGGTTGTATAAGAAAGTCGGTCTTATATCTTTGTCTCAATTAGAGTAGGTGAGTTGTTGAACTTGGAATTTGGTTGACAGAGGACAGAAAGGGAGGAGTCGTTCATTGAGGTGTAAATAAAAACATTTGTCAGTAAAGATTCAGTTTAAGCTGTGAAAGTTAACAAGTTTGAGTTAGAAATATTTTCCTGTTTTCACATTCAATGTCTTGATTCTTGGGTGCGCTCACACCTCAGGGTGGACGCTGCATGACATTTCGAAGGGAATCGTCACAAGTTCGCGGTGAAAGAAAATGTCAAGCGGAGACCATATGCTCCGCAGCACTCGCACACTCCCAGCTCGAGCACCACGACAAATCTATTATGGAGATTTTTCTGTTGCGTCGACAGATGTGGCCGCATGAATCTTCTCGCAACTTTACATAAACGGAATATAGGCTCTTCTTTATTCCATGTGTCATTAGGATGGAGAGGAATCTTCAGATGATGTTCACAGAATCCATAACTCAGCTGATGCTCGCCACATGTGGACAGCCCAGTTCAGTATATGGTCAACAACAATGGACACAACACCTTCTCGAAAGAGTCTATAAATAAAATTCATGAGTTTTAGTGGAACCCCCTGATGTCTTCCTGTTAGGTGTTAAATAAAGTGTTTGTTTTCAATGAATCCAAAGTTGTTATCTGAATTTTTAAGCCAATATATCTCACTTTTATCCGAGGTCTAGTGCATCAGAACAACAGCACAGGCTGAGATTTGAAAATGAAGCAGGGGCGACAGTGGCAGACGTCCAGACAGTTTACATAAAACAAGATCATCTCTTTTCCATTTGCATTTGATTTCCCTGGAAATGTCTGCAAATGTCGCTGCCGCAGTGGAAATGTGGCGTCTACTTGTGAATCTCCGGTGTTATTTTTCCTCACAACCAATTTTATTTTCAGACGAGCGGTCGTAGGCCGAGCTGGTTTCAACATGAAGTGTTAGCAATCTGGACCTCCGCAGCATCATGCTGAGCGTCACATGACTATAATTGGTCTATACGTGTGATCAAGAAATCAGATTGAAGAAAACAAATTTCAACTAACGTCATTTTTATTTGGTCGTGTGATGCTGCCGAACACGTCCTCACACATTTTTACTTTCTTTTTGTTTAGTTTTCTTTGTTTACTTTTTTTTTTATTCTGTCAGGTAGTACATGTCTGTTGGCAATTAGAAAATATACGATCATCTTTTATTATTATTATATTCAATTTATATATTTTTATCTTTTCCTTATTTTTCCTAATTAACTTGTTTGAGTCTGTTTCTTTTGTTGTCTGATATATGTTGTTTCCTTTCTCTTTTCCATTATTGATCAATTGTTCAATGTCTTTGTACTTAAAAAAAAAGTGTATTGTTCAGCACACGCCTGCAGTAGTTCTTTAATCATTCAAAGTAAATCAAAGCCCTGATGAACCGTGACAGCATCTAGTTTATAACAATAATAGATGATAACATTCTTATGTTGTAATTAATAATGGCGATAAGCGTGATCATGTGACTCATTAATCTGAGTCTCAGAGTGATCTGAAAAGTTCAGCTTTGTTTGTCATGGATAGCAACAACAGCAAACATGTGCTGTGACCTTGAACTGGAGCTTATATCCTTCTGCTTTACCTCTCCTTTGTTGGACTCATTATATTCCATTATTATGAATCAGGCGTCAGCGGTGGTGCAGAGCTTCCAGGAACTCACATCAGCTGCGAGACTCGCCGTGACCAGATGGTGACGAAAGCGGAGACATTTGTATTTCACTGACGGATTAATTGTTTCTCATTGGCGCCGCGAGATATGTTTGTTATTCGCTTGCACTCGTCTCAGTGCATATGTCTACATCGAATGTTCTAATCACGCTGATGACGAGCGCTCGCTTCACTCATTCATCTAATTCATAGTCCAACCCAGAAGGTGAGCAGCAGGAAACAAACAAACAATGACTATGTCATGAGACTTATTTATCTTCTGATCTTCACGTTAGAAACCCCACTACAGAAGTTGAACTGAACATAATACAATCCTGACCCAACCAACATTATGATAATGTCCAGTAATATCCGAGTCTGGAAAGTTAAAAGCATATTATTTTTTTACATCAAATATTATTTTTTCAGATTTGTCTAATGAATTCCCAAAGGTTGTACAAGACAAATAACTTCCTCAAATGTCAACCTCCCTCTCATCTGTGACGACAAAGCAAAGTTTAATTTCCAAGAACAAATGCCATGTCTCTCTGGCAGGCGTGAAATATTCTGAACATGTTTCTGAAACACCAAACAGAGAACACATTTATTAACACATAACATTCTCCTCAGGACTTTTTAAAATTCAAGCAGTTCAGAATGAGTTTGACTTTTCCATAGTCATTCTCATCATTCCAACATTCGAAAGTATATTCCTATTTGTGTCCGACATGTTACAAATGTTCTCTCAATCAATATTTAATCATTCCTCCAATGCCACTTATGAACATATTTCTCTAAAGCTCAATTTTTGGTCAAATTTCCATTCCATTATATTATTTCCATTGATGATACTATATAGGATTTGTTTCACTCAAACTTTCCTGCACCATTTCTCTAATTATCCTTTCAAATGTACTTCAACATTGCTTCAAAAAATCCCAACACATTCCTCCAGTAACCATTTTCCTACATTTTTCCTCCAGTCAGTGTCAAAAGGTTCATGTACTTCTCTAATCAGGAATTTCCTTTTGTTCTCCAGGTGTCATAACAGAGTCCGACGCTGGAAAACCAGGCAGTGACTGTTTTTAGAGAGGCGAGGGCCGAGTGTCCCCCTGGACTCTGCTTTTCAACCATCTCCTTTCATCGGCACCTCGTGGGTTTCGGGACTTGCTGTCTGTCGTTTGGTCCATCCTCTCCTGGAGCCTCTTATCGCTTTGGATATTCTGACAAGAGCGGAAGCTAGAGACGGAATCTTGCTGCTTCTCGGACGCCCTGACGCTCTCTGCTGTGAATAGGCCTTCTGCTGGAGAACTTCTCCTTTATTTTTATAGACCAAAGAGCAAAAAAAATCATAATCCGGCGAACAATTGCTTGTGTCCACGTCCCCTTAAACTGGAACAAACGGAACGTGGGGTCCTGGGGCAGAGAACTTTTCAAAACCTTTTTTTTTCCTCAGACTGAACCAACACCACTGTATTTTGGAGACATAGGTACTACATATGTATAACTGTGTATTAAAAGATATATATGATTTGCATTTTCTAGTGCTGGATCGGACGAGGAAGGCGAATCATCTCGAGAGAGAGAGCGAGGAAATGTCATTTAATGTATTTTAAGAGGCCCGAGAAGTTCTATATTTAACAGTTTTATATGTTGTACCTTTGTAGAGAAGCTTATCGGACTTTACTTGTGGTCATGACGACAGTCTAGTAGGATGTTCTCAAGGCTGCCTGGGTTTTTCCATTTGCACCTTCAGTCGATGCTTTTCTATCACGGACGAGCGTTTGTCTATCAAACCCATTCTTAAAAGAAATTTGATTTGAGGACTGATGTGCAGCAACTGTAAATCTTCGGTAGTCAGTGGAAGCCGTTGAAATCGCTAATTTGCTCTGATATTGTATTGTACACAGTGTGGACTCATTCCCTCGCTATGTATTTCCAGCTATTAATTTATTTTTCTGCTTGTGTTGGGGTTTGCACAATCCTTCCCACCTGCCGGAGAAGGACGAGGAAGAAGAGGGGGAGAGCAGGTGGGGAGGTGGGGTGCGGACAGAGATGGCTGAGGAAGCGTTGCTAAAGAATGGAAAGTCATTTACTTACATTTTTTTAAATCATGAAATATTTTAAGAATAAATTAAAACTCATGAAAGAATGATGTGTTTCGGGCAAGAACCTGGTGTTGTGTGATCAATCTGTTTTGTGCTTCTGATGATGTTACAACATTCTTTTATCACATTCCAAATCACAGGCTGGCAGAGCTATACTTGTGTATTCCTCTTTCAATGGATGTCTTTCTCCTCCTTGCAACCTCGATTTTGGAAGACATTCTTGGACACCTAAGAACACTTGGGAGTATTCTACTGGGGTATTCAATAAACCTCCATGATTTTGGACTTAATGAGTAAAAGGAAGCGCCCGCAGTAAACCTGTGCAGGGACAAGGAGAACTTTCCAACTGCACCAGAAAGAACACTTTCGTGGAGGCCGGAGTTCATCACAAATTAACTAATTAGTACACATTTAGATAAGATGAAACAAATGTACACACTCTGGAAACACATTTACAAAATATTGAAAAACATCTACAAATTCCTGAATCCTATTTAAAAACTCTAAAGGAAATGTGCCATGTTTTGAAAGGAGTTTATATTGAAAATCTTTAATTTTTTATAAATAACTTTACAAACTTTTAGCACGTTAAACATGTTGCCCCAAGACAGAAGTGACTACCCAGATAGCAAAATGACATTGAATCAACGTTGATATATTATCGGGCTGATGATAACTTTCAACATTGATATATGACATCGACACCTACATTGAAAGTGCTCGCTGTGATCAACTATGAAACAATGTTAGATTTTCAACTAATTCCAACAATAAATCAACTTTGAATCAATGTTGTTTCAATGTTATCATCAACATTGAAACAATTCTAAAAATAAACTAACATTGAATCAACTATGTATACATTGCATTATATGTTGAAACAATGTCATTTTATAAAGGCCATTTTAACATTTTCACCCATCCTCTTTATGCTTTTAAAATTCCTAATTAAATGCTAAACCAGTCAATTAGCTATTGGTATCACTAACAAATTGTAACATCTTTTTTTAACATATGTGAAACATAAAAATTATTTTCTGAAAAACTTAATTACTACTGCTACTCCTTTAACAATTTGCGCTCTTAGCTTTTTTCCTTCCTAGGTCTTGCAACTCTTCCATTCCTATCAGGTGCATAGCGGAGCCACTTCTGGACTGGACTCCCTGTACTGCAACGCTGCCAGTTTCTGGTCAAATTGGCGAGCAGCCGCTGAAAAACAAAACAAAAAATGTCAAAGGGCTGTTCCATTAGTTAGATAAGACAGTTCCATTCTAAAATTATGTATTTTTTTTTTATTATTATTTTCAGCTGAATAATTGTTAATACTTAATTGCTATGAAGATGATGAGAAAATGATACTTGCATTGCATAATCTGGCCTGGTACGTAAAGTCTGGGGAATACATTATTACAATTTTTTTATCAGACTTAAATCTTTTAAAAAAAATAACAACATATAATGAACCTTTATAACAACAACAACTCTAGACAAAACATATCCAAATGTTACCCAAGTTTGTCTACCTACCATCCTTCTTCAGTTGGACTGACTCGGTCAAGCAGCTTTCACTTAAGCCTTAAAATGCAGGAACGAAACGTTTAACACACCTAGGAAGGGAAGTGGTTCACTAACCATTATAATAATGGCCAAATTGCTGAGCAGTTTCCAGTGGCTATAAAGACATAAAAACTGTAAATTATTTTAAATTATAGTAATTGTATATGTGTACTTGAATCCGGGATTGGAATGGAGGTAAATAGGTAGGAAAAGTAGGTAGAAATAGATGTGTTAATACTTGAAAGTAAGCGTAGCAGTAAAGGTCAGTACTGACAGTATCACCACTGTACCTGGAAAATGAAAAATTCATTGAATGAATAGCTGGTGGCAAATCGTCTCTTTGCAGTACTGGATTCTGACTCCCCATCCGACTCCAAGTACACAGGATTTGGCCTTGTGAATACAAATATAATATTATTACATTTTTAAGTATGTATTTATTTATTAAATGTGTCGGTTTTGTTCCTCTATATTATTCAAGTCAAATAATCAACGTTGTTTTTTGGTGCGCTTCCTCTTTCTGTTTCTGATTTCGATGGTCAACTGTGATCATTCAGAGGAACTTCTAGAGTCAAAACGTGCCACAACTCATCCCCGTTCAGTTTAGCTAACATGCTATTGAATAGTGATGCTATCAAGCTAAACCTAAGAAAATATGTATTCACGGTACAGTAACGTGCAAGTTATGAGTAGAACAACAATGACCAGGTAGTACTTCAGAATAATAATAAATATTATATAGAAATATAACAATAAATAATATGTTAAAAAGGACTTTCTCTCCCTCTTGGATAAATTGTTCGCCGATCGTAACTGGGCACAGATGTCCAACATTCCCGCCACAAATGCCCCTCTCCTAACACCCACCATATATTCTAATGTTGACAGATTTTCAATGTTAGCATGGTGACAGTAATTCAACATTGAATCAACATTGATTGATCAACGTCAAACCAAAAATTACCAATCTGACTAAAAATCAACATTGAATCGATAAAGTTTGCTATCTGGGTAACCGCCATAAAATAGGAAGAATAGAATTAAGAAGTAAAAGAACAATATGTGATCGATCTGACTCTAATACACTTGGGAATGTTATGACCAATAAATACTGATTTTAACCATCAGGATTATTGTCAGGTTGTTCTGGTTCTTGCTTGAACAAAAACACATGTGTACTACTGTACTTTACTACTGTGTTCAATTATCCGCCCTGATTTTATGGACATACTACTGACAGAGATTCAGAGTTTTATGCATTCACATCGAGGACACTTCTATTGAAGCCTTTAATCCAGATCTAGGATTTCAACATCTGTCCTCGGTTCAAAGTGGTTTTTAGAAACAAGTCTTTGCACCTTCCTCGCACACATTCAGGCATGTGTGTAAACAAGAGCTGAAAATCCATCCCCACTGAGCAGGACACAAAGTGATTCCAGGGTAAACACCTCAGAGCGAAGGTCTGAGCCCTCAGATTACGCAGCTAAATCCTCAGGTTTGAAGCAGCGCTCTGACTCCTACGTGACTTTTACACAGAGAGCACGCTCTGACTGTCTGGCGGGTTCAACTCAAGCGCAGAGGGCCAGGACCTGAGAAGAGTTCCTTTCCATTTTCCTCTTCAAGTTTTTGACCTATATTCCTTCATTTAGATACATTTAAATAAGAAAAGGCTGGTAAGATTGTTTCACATTTTCTTGTGTGATTTGCTACACAGTGACGTCGACTCTCGTGGACCTCCTAATTTGAGTACAAGAAAAAATACCAACTGTATATAAATTGTGTCACTTTATTATAAAATGACAAATCTTCTAGCAAATGACATAAATAAGAAGAAGGAGGTCTTACAGTTTATGAAGCTGAATGCTAGCAAGACTATTCGTTGTTAAAGCCCCACACAGTAAGATTTCAACATTTAAGTAAAATCTAAGTGACTCATAAACCTTATTCACTTATTATTCACCCAGAAAGACTTTCATTTGCAGGAAGATCTGAGTTAAACAAAAGTCAAAAATGTATCCTTCTTATTAATATTTCATAACTTTAAAGTGTCTCATTCAATTATTAGATTCTCTTATTTCAAATATAGAAAGTAAATGTTACATGAATGAATCACTGAATAACTGTTTCATTAGTTACAACAAATACAAAAATACTTTATATTATATAATATGAATAGGGGAAGCAAATTATTGCCATCAGACGGTCAAGAAATATGTATTTTGTCTGAGTCGTGGAACCGTGGATTGGTTGGATCCATTACAGTGCATAGGAGTTTTCCCAACCAGTCTACATGTATTAATTGGAATATGGAGTGACTGATACCTTGATAAGGGAATTTAGTTCTCTGTGCTAACTGAGTCAGAGCTTGGCCTGTATAGCCTGAACTAAGTCGAGTATGTTTCTGCTGAGAGTTGGACTCCACAAGGGCTGGCTATTGTCATTGATTCTGTTCAAAACTTTTATGAACAGAATTTCTAGTCGTAGCCAGGGCGTTGAGGGGGTCTGGTTTGGTGGCCTTGGGATTCCCTTCTTTCTGTAGATTAATAGGTACTGTTGGCTTCGGTAGACCGTGACCTTTAGCTCTCGCTGAAAAGGTTTAGTGGTTTACCATGTTTGAAGTAGCAGGGATGAAATCCACACCTCAAAATCCAAATCTTCTTTCTTTGTAGAATAAGCCTTCTCCGGGTTGGGGAGGAGATCCTGCCCCAAGTGGAGGATTTTAAGCAAGTATCTTAAGATCTTGATCACTAGTGAGGGAAGAATGGAACGAGTGTACTGGGGTGCAGCTGCTGTTATGCGGCTACGGCACTGATCTGTGGTGGTAGAAAGAGAGCTAAGCCAAAAGGCAAAGCTCTCTGTGTAACAGTCGATTAACCTACTTACCCTCACTTATGTTCATAAACGGTGGGTAGTGACCGAAAGAACAAAGACGCAGATATAAACAGTCGGAATCCGTTTTTTCCTGATGGTGGGTAGGCTCTCTATTAGAGGTATTCGAGCTGCTGCTTCTTCTCTTGTTTTCCATGTTGACATGATCATCAGGAAAAGACAGATAAGAGTCTCACAAACTTTTACCAAAGTTTAAATTTGATAGCAACTTCAGTCCTGCTTTAAAAAACAGATCATTATTTTGGTTAAACTGCTTTCAGGGGAATACATTTGGTAACTTCCTGGTGAGAAAGTGTACACACTTCCAGAAAGTGTACCGACTGACTCATCAACTGGAAGTTCCCCTCATGGGACTAATACAAGAAAATAAACTAGACTCACTTAAGTAGTTATTTCAGATCCATGAGATGATGCAGAGTTCAGTTTGGTCATGTGGAGGGCGTCCAGCATGGAGGAGGTTCCAGGTCTTATCTGAAGGTCTCACAGTAATACGGTTTTGGGAAAACCACACCTGGCTACATGTGCTAGCTATGAAAACCATCAATTTAGAAAGCAATCTGCTTTAGCAATATAACATACGTGTGCTGTCAGAGCATGTGGGTGTCTGCCTCCGCATCTCTCCCTCCCATATCCATTTATAGCCGAGATAAATCTCCAAAATACCAATACTGCCTCACCCCGCACAAAATATTATTATATGCTTTGATGGATAACATTTACTGGCTAATTCAAACCTCACACGCAAGTCTTTGTTTAGCATATAAATCTAATTTAGTGCTGCCATCACTGGCCCGGGTCGGGTCGATATACAATATGGCCGAGCAGCTGCTCACCTCTCGAGGATGCTCGGCCCGCCGTTGACGGTAAACGATGGACGGCGAGGAGGATAATCTGTGGAGGAGAGGAAGAAACGACGAGTCAGCGGAAGATGTCAAGAGTTTGTGGTGAGACCTGTCTGACGCTGTTGTAGTTGTTGACTGAAGTTCAAAACGAGGAATAAGAGAACACAAATAAAATAAAATACACAAAACCTGCAAGGTGTGTCTTTCTGTGTCTCCCTCTGTATTTATCCACCTATGTTTGATCTGCTTGGTTTTATCACTTGTATGGTATGTGTTTTATTTGAAAGTGTGTGTATGTGTGTATATTTGAGTTTTGGGGTTATTTTGTGCATTCCTATACATATATATATATAAAGGAATCGAACTCAAGATTTTGCAGCACAAAACACAAATAAATAGAACCAGGAGGGAGAAGCAGGGAAGTCGCTATTTGGGTTTTTCTCTCCGTCAGCGACGGAGAAACAAATAGTGCAAGATAAATTAAATACAGAAGGTGTAGTTTCTTCTCTCATATATATATATATAAATAATATATATATATATAATATATAAATATATATATTGTTGTATACATTTCCTTTAAATATTGCTTTTGACATGGTAACATTTACATTTGTTTTTTTTGAGGATTTATTTTTGCCTTTATGACTGAGAGTTTTTGTATATAAGTTCTGTTAAGAACAACTAATGTGAAACTCCAACTCTCCTGACTCACTGTGTCGACATGTTTCAAATGTTGAAGTCTTCCTCGCCAAGATGCAGTAAGTCCCTCATCATGAACATGATTTGTAGTAATTACTACAAAAATCCCCCCTGTCTGAAATCTGGGCGAACGAGAGGTTACGAGAGTGAAGACCATTATGATGTTTTAATGGTCTTCACGCCTCCTCCAGCCAGCTGTAATCACGCCACGTTTTGTTTATACAATGAGTCACTTGAAGGTGGAGACTTTCATGATTGATGACAAGCGGTGAGTAACCTTGATGATTGACCAATCACATTATAGTGTGTGGTAATGGTAAACACTTCCAGTGGGTGGTACATTTCTAATACAAAATCGATATAATTTAATATAACAAACTGATGAGTACAATAGAAGTCCAAGATCAGCAGATTAAGAGACACATCAGTTGCCCTTAAATTAATTGTTGTGCTCTCGCATTTTTCCTGACGAAATTGTCATGACTGGTATATATATCTGTATTTGAAAGAATCTATCAACTATGTCATGATTATTCAAATAACCCAACACGTCCTACATGGTGTGGGGCGGTTGACGACTTTGGTGTAAGGGCGTGTTGAATAACCATATAATGGAGCCTCAACTACGTAAAGATTAGGGGTCGAAGACTTTGTGTAACGATTTTAACAACACATTTGTGTCACTTTTGTGTCTCCTCTGAGTCTGGGTGTGGATTAAGAGTTAAAGATTTAATTTGGGCTCACTGTTCCAGGTTAATCCACCGTAGTGTATTAACAGGGATGTTTTAAATCAGGTCCAGCACACTTGGCACCAGAACCTTAATTACTGACGTCTCCGGCAGTCGCGCTTCTCTCACCTCCCGCTCCATCGAGCTCCTCGCCGCCGTGCCGAGTTTGACTCATGAAGTCTCAGGTTAAGCTCCGGAGCTGCAGGCCTGAGCTCTGTCTTGACTCTGCTTGATCAACCTCCTCTGCTGTGGACGCTGGCGTTGTCAGTTGGGTGTTCAAGCTCCATTTAACTCTAACTAACTGCCTTTAGCCATTTGCTCTGCTCATTAATGCTGCGCTGGTACCGCAGAGAAGCCCCCGGAGCACCTGGTGACCGTGCAGGGCCGCTCATACGTGAGCCCGGCTCTTCTATAAATAATCTGCAGCGTTGTGTTTGCCCACATCATTAAGATGCAGACATCATCTAAATAGGACAGGAACAGAATCTTTGAAGCTTCACAACAAAGTCCCACGTGCCAGAGACTGCATCACTGGTGGGCACGTGTGGAAGACTCAGCTAATTGCCCTAACCAAGCCAAGTGAAAGTTTTATAAAAAGACATCCACTTTTGGAAGTAATTCAATAAAATTAAATATGTACTGTAAGGAGTTATATAAGTTTAAATCAAGGCATGAAATGTAGAGTTGGTTACACTCTCACTGCAAGAGATTTCGTCTGATTGAAAGCATCTTCAAATCCCATCACTTTTTGGTCAACTTCTCCTCTTTCCCACCCATTTTTTTCAAACGTTTCTTATTTTCTATCTTCTATCTTTTATTCCCAAGTTACACGTGGTGAAGTTGGTACTTGGCAAAAACACACAATTCTGGTCAGGTGTTAAAATAGACCTGGGCAAAGTATGCTTCTCCTTCTGCCTTTTTAAATATTTCTTGGTGTCTGTTTTGTTCATATTTCAATAAAATGTATATATGATGAAATAATACACAATTAAATTACAAAGATAAGTTTACCCATCATATTTTCATTAACCTTTTTTTATGTTCACGACAGTCCTGGGATATTGAATTGCCTACCAATGGAGTTAGAGGAATATAGATTAAACCTGATTTAGGGTCGGTTGGATCAATATTATTACACCTATCGAAGACAGTGATAAAATTAGGTGTTAAAATTAAATTAAGCTCAGACCGTCTGCTTTGGTCTTACTAGAAGTAACTCTTAAGGCTTCCTTAACAAGTTATGATTATGGTGTGATTGATTGTCTTACACTTTACCAACTGTATCCCAAAGAGAGCCACAAAAGACGGTATTTGTCATTGCATATGTAAACATTGAATTTCATGTCTCTTAATGGGAAAGGAAAGAATTTTGCTTTGTTTCGCCCTAAGAGACTAATGACACAGTGCCACAAGTGACCCTAAAGCTACAGGTCTCAGAGCCCTACAGTTAGAGGCTCACGGTTAGAAAAATAGAAAAACAAGTCTATTTTTGGGGATATTTAACTTGAAGTCAAAAATGCTTTCATCCAGGTCAAACCCGATTAAGTTATTTTTCGCAATGTCATTGAGGAAGTTCCTAACCAGAGAGATCAAGCAGATAGACAAAAAAGGAAAGTACCACTTTGCCAGTCGATAAAGAAGAAAAAGGTGATGAATAATGGATGATAGATCAGAGTGAAATTCATCTGGTTTGCTTCAAAGCTTCGGTCTGAGATAGAATTGTGGCCCAGAGAGTCCCTTGGATAGTCTGGTGACAGCTGGAGGCCACGGCCAGAACACTGGACCACTAAATGAGAAAAATGACTGCCTTTCACCAGCTCTTTTAAAAACTCATTTACATCCTGTCACATCCCATTATGGCCGGGGACCCTCGCTGGAGCCGCGGGACGATGCCGAACCCGGGTGCAACGACCGTGCCAGCCAAGCTACTATCAGCCTGACCCGGCTCACTGGTCCGCTAAACATATGATTCTCCTGTGTCAACCCTTTCTTGGCTTGCTTCCTTCCTGCTATCACCTACTCCATTTTGCATGCGGCTTTTGGCAAGGAGACGCTCCTGAAACACCACTCCTGCTCTTTGATACAATTACTGCACCGCACCTAACAGCATCAGCAGGGAGAATTAGCCTTGCTAAATGCTGAGCCATGAATAAATAATCCGCTGGAGGGCTGGAATTAAAGGGAAAGAAAGCAAGGAGGGAGACGCTAAAAATAAAAGCACACATTAAAAAAAAAAAAAAAAATAGCCTTTCAGTCACTTTATATTCTGTTGTTGCTATTAAGTCTCTGCCGAGACAGCAACTATTTAGTGTTTTTTCCACTAAATAATGACTCGGCAATTCGGCTTCCTTTCATGCATTGCCGATTCCCTGAGTATGCCACTCGAGTATCTCTCTTTTACAAATGAGAAAAAAAAACACATTTTGTGCCTTCTTTTTCTTTTTCATCATCAGGGTTGCTCGCAGTTGATTAGTATTATCCCAGTTGTATTGCTCTCTTGGGCTTCAGAAGAATTTTTGTTTTTTTCACAACAATCATAGAATTAGCCACATGAAGGATGATGCGTTCAGGAAATATCAAAACAATTGTTTTCCCTCTTTAGTGTAATGCTATCAGACTCATTTTGAAGCTACTGTGGAGCCTGAAAAGATGAGTTAGTGATAAAGCAGACTTGTGACTCATGGCTCCATAACTCTTGCTTTTAGAGTAATTTTCCCCTCAAATTTTCTGAGTGAAATAAAAAAGGTAGAGTGAGAAGCACAGGGATCCAGCTCTAACTTTTGCTCCGACTAATATATTGGGTGAAAAAAATTCAGTTCAGTTCAGCAGTTCAATAAGTTCTTTAAATCGTATTTTACCCAGGTCCCAGGTAGTGTACTGTTTACCGTACTGCTTCATATTCAAATATAAAACACACTCACTGTTTCAGGTTCTGCCTGAGGCAAATTTTATCCTTTCTATTATGATTTAATTTCTGGGCACTGTGATTTCCTCCCACTGTGCGAACACATACAGAGACTGATAGAGTAATATCTCCTGGCTGAATAATGTATGTCATGTTGTGCTGGTTGAATGCAGATTCTGATCACATCAGTTTGGGTTTACTTGGATGATAATAAGAACATGGGACAAGTAACTGACAGCGAGAAGCAAAACTTCTTCCGTTGCCAGGAGCTGTTACAGTACTCACAGAGGTCAGGGGTCAAGCAATACAAACCCCCAAAGTGTCTGGCTCAGACTATAGCCCTGCTACATAAAAGCCCGGCCAGCTCACACCGGGATCGCCATCAATCCCCGCGGGCTTGCGGAAGCTGCTTACACGAGCAGCCATCAAGGGCGACATCCTTCAGGAGGCGATACAAACAGCATCTGATGAATTTTTAACTCCAAGCTCTGTGAGCGAGAGAGAGGGGGAGAGAGAGGGAGACCCCCGCTGAATGCATTACTGTGATTTGTGCGTTCACCTTTGAGTTCCCATCTCAGATCCATCGGGGTGTTAAGTGTGCTCTGCAGGGGGGCGTCTTGGTATCATAGCCCGATCCAAATGATCTCTGAAATGTTTTAATCAAATCCTGTCTGTTCATTAGACTAACAATGGACTCCATGGAGTGAAGAGTCAGTTGCTATCGGCTTCGGTTGGAAGACTCCTGCCGGCTTACCCGGTGCCTCAACCACAGGATTTTCTGCTTCTTCTATTGCCCCTCCACCCTGATTTATTTACGTATGTGTTGGAGTCACCTTTGGTTTTGAGGACTAAAATAGTAGACGAAAACACAGTGTATATAATAGAGTCCATCACTAAAGTTTGATTGATTTAACCCTTGTGTTATCTCAGGGTCTGAAAACAAAAGTAATTGTTTTATCCTTTGTGTTTTCTGGGTAAGGTTAAACGACCAGGGTTAAATATAGCATTGTGGTTTTGATGTGAGGATACAAGAAGAAGAAGAGGGTGATATGGATCAAGGCACACATGAGTGTATTTATGACTAAAATAAACAGAAAACCGAACGGCTCTTGTAAGCAAACCAGAGGGCAGAGAGTGAAGCTAACTCATGCATCTCACCCATCACCCTCCGGGTCATCAATCCTCAGCTGTGGCACTAAATCCCGGGCCTAGATCTATGAACACATTTTGGCTTCAAACGCCATCAAACTCTCCGTCTCGGCATTCAAACATCATCTTTTGCTTAATCCACGATCAATAGGTCTGACAGTTGGAGATAGCACAATAAAGGAGATTTACGGCCCGAGCCTTGAGGGGAGGGGGACAGGGGGGGCGGGGGGTTCAGGGATGCCGGGGGCAGAAAGAGATAGAGATGGTTGAGATAAGTAAGTAAGTGATGGTTATTTCTTAAGCGCTAGACCAGGGCCACAAAGCGCTTTAACAATCAAAAACAATACACAGTTATAAATATATACTAAAAAATGCCAAGACACGTAAGACAAACTCGGCCTCTGTTTCTGCCAGCTAGAGTTTCTTGTACAACTCATCTGTCAATAGATATCATAACTTGAATAAAGTCACAATGATGTCTTATAGTAATGATATAGTCACAAACGATATCATTTTTTGGGATGCACAGTACTTTAAACATTGTGGATGGTGTCAATCAAACTGCTATTCGTCTCTCCCTTTTTTCATGAAAGATTAATAAGGAAAAGATCCAGCAGTTCTGGGGTCAATGTTTTCTGAAGAGAGCTGGTTGCACTGAATTCATAATGCAGCTTGTCCACACAGCTGTAAAAGTTACCAACCCCTCCTTCGTTGCCCAAAGGTATCAACAAACAGCAAGCAAATACTGTAAAACAAAGGAATTTTTTAAATTCATTAATTTATAAAGCAATTGAATAACTGTCATACTTCCTTTTGTCTGTGTTTGATTTTAAAATGTAAAATGTTACGCAAATCTATTACAAAATGCTTTGCATTTTTTGACGCTTAAAAATCTGCAACTTCTATACATCGTGGTTTGATTTTCACTTACCTGGGAAGAAAGGCGATGGATAAAACCGCATTAAAATATTGAACCCAATTGCGGGCCAGTCTTTAAAAAGAGAGCGAGAAAGAGAGAAAGAAATGAACTCACTAGCAGTCTCTGTTTCTGTTACAAAACACTAATTCATGGTATCATTCATAAGAAAAATACACTACCTCAAAAACGTTTTCTTCCCCTTGAAGCATACACATCCACTGTTTAATAAATTCTATCCCATCTGCATTAATCAAGATTAAATATGGACATCAGCTGATCAACATGTATTCTTGGAAGATAAAATGATGCAATCTATGCAAGAGAGAAGGAAATACAGAGGAGAATTATTTTTCTTTTTCTTCTTCTTCTTCGTCTTCTTCTTCTTCTTCTTAATTATTATTATTATTTTTATTATTATCATTATAAATATACACATATAACTGTTACTACCTTCTCTTTTAGCCTTTTAAAGGATTTCTTAGAATGAGTTTTCTAAACTATTCTTAACTGGGAAAATTTCTCCCAGAGACCATAATGCGATGCTAAAACAAGTCAACAAACACATTCATGAAAATATGTGTTGTATAACCATTGTCAGATGATGAGATTAACACGAGCAAGTCATTCCAGCGCGGCAGGATCAGTAACCATTAGCACTCTAGTGAGATAGTCTGATGAAAAAGTGCTCATCGAGATTATTTGACATGTTAATGAATGAAATCTCCAGCAGAGGACACGATGATGATGACGATGATGATAGTTGAGCTCTCATAGTATCACCAAATTAATCTTTGAAATGCCACCATCACGTCCAGGAGAAATCATGTTGTGGATGTTCATGAGCTCAGACAAGCTGAGAAGAAGACTTGATGAGGTAAATGAGTTCATTAAGATTATTGTTTTTGATGCCTCAAAAAATGTTTTTGCATTTTTTGAGATATCAAAGAAAGAAACAAACAGTTTACAGTTTTCTGAGATTGTGTTGTTTGTGACCAAACACTCCAAAAATCGACTTTTCTAGTAACACGAGGCGCATCAGTCAGAACACGAAGCTTCCCCTGGGCTCAGTCTGGCTATTAAAAGTTCTCCTGGCAGAGCAGGTGAGAAGTGACTTGCTCCAGACGGACTTCACCTTGATAATGGAGAGGAGCTCAAGCGATTAGCACACTAACAGCTTCTCACAACCAGCGGAGAGGGGTCTCAGAGGGAGGTCGAGACCAGAACGAAAGACTGGAATAAGAAAGACAAGACATGCTAACCTTCTGCTCATCCTCAATCACCAGGATCCACCGTCGGAACAAGGATGCTTCACAAGGTGTTGCTGACGTCCGAAAACAAGACACTTAAGCCCTTCAACAGCTTTCTTTCTTTTGTTATTGATTGAAGTTTATTTTAAACTCTGTGAATGTGGTCTCATGACAAAATGTAAAATAATCTATGAACTCAAGTAAATCAGGAGTAATGTTAAATAAAAGTGGGATTGATCATATGGTCACCAGGAGGCAAAGGAATTGTCGAACGAGCAGAGTTTGGTGAGTAAAAAGGATTACTGGTTAAAGTCGTGTGTGGTGATGTGCACAACAACTAAAGTGTGTTCCAGGCTCGTATGATTCATGTTGTGTGGTCACGATCGGCGACAGGGTCATACCTCTCACGCCGGCGGTCACAAGCTCGTAATCCAGCATAATCCCAGAAACAATGGGTTCCACGGTGCAGAGGACTGTGACAGATTTGAATCATCCTGCCAGAAGGGATCAGCGTGTCCACTCGAGAGTTCAGACCACTCCTGCCCTCATCCCACCATAAACAACGACCTTGTACACAGCTTCAATCTCAGGAAGGACAAAGGTGAACCATCGAGTCGCCATGATGGACTGAGTTAAACCTTCTGTTGTGATACAGCGATCCTGTGAAGCGTATGTTGTGCCATGAATATTGAAAAAAAAGTTTTAAAATTATGACCATGACACCATTTTTCTTCCTTTATTTGTCGTGGAGTAAACTGTCTTAGTAAAGATGCTCACATCTATTTATCTATTTTCAAATCCTCAGATTATCTCCAGTTTGTCTAGAAGAGATTCTGCGGTTAAATCAAGTCTTCCCTTGAGCTCCTCCCTCCTACAAGTTTAACATTCAAGAGTAGAAACCATACTGAAAAGCAAGGCATATCGTCCTCCCAAATAGGCTGAAAACATGAATAACATGGACTTTCAAGCTTGTACTTTGTAGAAATATCCCTTTTATTCTATTCAAAAAAATGTTTAAGCATCTGCAGCGTTTTGGACCAGTTTAGGATAGAATGCAATTCATGAACAAAGGTAAAAGAAGGTAAAAGAAGGAAAGAACGATGACAGACTGACAGAGCCCTGTGAGTGAAGGTGGTTTAGTCTCACTCATAGAATAACTCGAATTCCTCCCTGACGGATAAGAAACATAGGAAAGAGAGGGTGATTTTCTGTTTTCTCTTCAAGCTCAGAAGCTTCAACGTAATGACTTTAGAGTGTATCTCAAATGAGATGATACAAACATTGGTTTATCTGCTCTGGACCATTATTTAAACCTTAGAATCTCCCTTTCTTCTCTAGTGAAGCCTCTAATTGAACACTAAACTAAAAACTTTTATTTTACAACTGTGTTTTGCTGCTGTTGAGCAAATTGGCTTCGTAAAATACCTTTTCTGATCATAATCTTTGAACCTGAAGCCAGGGATAAATGATGCATTCATGTGCAGTGTACAGTCGCTACGATTATTTCCCACTAACCGCGATTATACGCCACCTACTGCCAGGCCTTTGACCCGCCCCACGACCCACTCGGAATAGCGAAACGCTGAGATTTGGATTCAGATCAGCTCTCTCCCTGGAGCATTATGGTAATCTCTCCCTGCTCAAAACGCTTCACTGCTTCGGCGCCATCAACGGATTGTGATTGACGCAGTCATTGGGAAACAAAGTAGCGTCCAGAGTTGGACTAATAACCATTTACGACCGGCTGGTGGCGTTGGTCGAACGCCGCGGCGGCTCTCAAATTTACAGAGCGTGGTCTGATGAAGTCCCTGCAGGGATGGCTTCATGGCCGATAGGTTGCTAATTGGTCAAAAAATGAAAAAAACCCTCTCAGGAGTTTGGATCCGATGCTATCGTGGTGAGCCCGGCGTACTATTAATGAGTCGCATTGAATCCCTTTTAGCCTTCCTAACTATGTTTCTGCTCCGGCTGTGCACTGGGACTTGTGCTCGGGCATAATTAGGGTGATGATGACCAAATGTTTGCTCTATAAGCAGAGTCTACACACTGGAGGCTTTCTGCAGGGAGAGTAATGATGATGCCGCCTCAGCTGCTCGCCAGCTTCGCTGCTGACCATCCAGCACTTTTATGGATCCATCCGTCCAGAAGTCTGGAGAACAAAAAAACAATTGCTCGTGTTAGCAAGATGATTTTTTTGTTTCTTAAAGTGCAACCAATGTGTTGAAGCTGGTCATAAAATTCATATAAAAGGGAATCCAACGTGTTGATTTGATTGTCACTTAAATGATGTTTGACCTCTAGTTTACTCATCAGTATGTTTCTGTTTGTACAAAACTCTCTTTTAATAAAGAAACCTTAGAAAATGATCGGAAGCCCCGCCCACTGAAAATGCTTAGTTTTTTTCTGGAGATGAAACCTTGTTGACCATAACCACACCCACTCTGTTGTGATTGGCTTCACTCTCTTGACACCTCTGTTTCGCTGAGATTTCACACGCAGGATAACTTTATAAAGTAATATAAAGTAATAACTTCAAAACGAAGCATCATGATGAATGACTTACTGCATCTTGGAGAGGAAGACTCTTGAAACATGTGAGTGAGTCAGGAAAGTTTGGTACTCGTACTATTAACTTGCATTGACATTACTACGTAAGTATAAAGATAGGCATGCGTAATTGAAGACTTGTATTTGTTAAAAAACAAAATATAAAAAAAACCTTGACTATATAAGAGTTACTAAAACACAACCTCTTGAATCTGCAGGTGTAACTTACAGATTTGTTTTGCACCTTGGTCACTATTAAAATAGTTGCATATATTCCACACACTTTTAGCATGAGATCTGTACCTGTACTTCAACTGCGCATACACATAACTATATATTTGTAGCAATAAAACACACGGCACAAGGGTGTAATTGAAGACCAATGGTCGTAAAATAATAATATTTTTTATGTCTACAAATGCTTGAATATGTTGTTCTCAATCACAGATGCAAAACAGACGAGATGACGAAAAGATTCAAGAGGTCGTGTTCAGTGACTTGTAATCGTACACGATTAAGTCTTCAGTTACGCATGCCTACCTTGTGGATTACGAGTACAGATCTCATTTTATGGGTACATAAGCACCATTCTCACTTCATACTATAACTTTTGAAATTTCAGAATTGAAATAGAAAAGTAAATTCATGACCTAAGTAAGAAGAAAAAAAACAGACAGATGAAGTTAGGGTAAAAGTCTACATTGATGATAATGATTGCTGATGATTTATCGATTTGTATTGTCAGTATACGGGACATTTAATGAAAGTAAGCAGAAACAAGAAAGAAGATTAAAGAACAAAAGGCAGAGAAAAGTATTAACAGATATTATTGCTAAATACGGCATGTTGATTTCAAAATAAATGAGTTAAAATGCTGTATAGAAATTTCCAAAAACTAACTAAGGACACCCACACACTAAAAAGCCACACTTCCTACACATTTTCCGATTTCAAGAATAAGATTGATAGAGAAAGTTACATTCAACTTGTTTTTAATATGTAAGAATTTATGTAATAAATACAGATTAATGTGTTACATAAACAAATATAGTTATATAGTTAATATAGTTAGACATAATATGAATACAGACACAAAAAGTACTAATTAAAACAGAAATAAAATATAATTACAATATGCAAAGCCTCCTAGATAAAGAACTGGAATAAATTTGAAATGTTGCTGGGATTGGCTTCATCTACCTGCAAACCAGCAGTGCTTGAAATAACAAAGATAAAGACATTGTATGGAAGGAATCTTCCTCCAGATGCTCCATATTTCATCACATTTTCCGTCAGGATCGATTAACGTCAGAGTGAAGGTGACACAAAAGTACTCGTGCGTACGTTCTGATCTTAAAATGACCTAATTAATATTCCGTCAGAGAGAATAATTGATTAATGGAGACGCCGAACGATCGATCCGCCCCCCCGACAGATGATGAAACTTATTTATTTTCTCAAGCGTGGTGATATTCGCCTCCATCGGCAGGTTATCATCTCGCCGTGACAGGTGACGCTAACAATTGCGGGTCCGACCCCACTCCCCTCCACGAGCCGTGTGATGAATTACCCTCATCAGTTTGTTTGCCAGCCGCCCACCAGGGTCACTGACGAGGCCGCTGGTGACATTTTTGTTGCGTACTGTATATGCAAATACCTGCCAATCATTTACCCCCCTCAGTGCTCGTCGTGATTAAACACACTCATTGTTTGTTGAAATCAGAAAATGTTTCTTCAGTTGCCTGAATCTGAAAGTTAAGTTGAAACAGTTACACTGTTTACTGACTCCTTTAAGAAACATCTTAAGACGTTTTTATTTGTTCAGGCTTTTCCTTGATTTTCTGGAACTCCTGTTGTGTTATCAGTTTTATCTTGACCTTTAAAGTGTATATTTTATTGAATATTGTTTTGATTGTTTAAGCGCTTTGTGACCCTGGTCTGGAAAAGCGCTATACAAATAAAAATTACTTACTTACTTACTAACTGTTTTAACCAGTGTTTCAGACAAAAAATTAATTTCACTGCAACAACTCCAAATATTGATGAAGTTGATGAATGAAAAACTAATATGATATACAAAAGAGATCAAAAGAGGAAAGAAATAAAATAATAAGGGACTCTCAAAGTCAGTGTGAAGCGAACAGTCCTGAAAATAACAATAATATATTTAACAAAAATATTGATTATCATGAGGCCAGACATAAAAAAAAGGATAAATCCATCCAGGAGAGGAACAGAAAAAATAATAAATAAATAAATAAATACATTCAAACGATTGAAAAAAACAACAGACGAAATATTTAAAATAAATAAAATGATTTATTTTATTAATATCATCACTGCTATTATATAAATTTAAGACAAAATAATCTCCCACCGACATAATATGACGGATGATAACTAAACTGATAACTGAACAAAAAGAAAGGACACATAGTAAAAAAAATCACGTAGTAAAAATCTACCACCTGAATATTATGAAACGTGCCTATAAAAGTATATTTCAAGCAAAACTACAAGCTGCTAGAATACATTTCATGCCAGATAAAATGTTTCAGCGATTTTTTAAGTTTCTTATAGGAACACAAAAGGAGAGTTACACCGTGAGTGTGAGCTAGTGTCTTTTCAGGCTCATTAGTTCTTTGTTTGTCATGCAGATGCGATATTTGTAAGGCTGTAAAATAATTCATCATTCAGAGAAGATGTTCCGTGAGAGCCGCGATCGTGGAAAGCCATCAATGTTTTGCCAGTGAATGCTTGGGTTGCACTTCGCAGAGCCGAAATTGTCTTTTGAAATTAGCAGTAGAGGCTCATGTGTTATTCATGGCCCTGCATTGAGCCATAATCTTCGCTGCGCTAATGAAAGCTGCAGTGCTGCATTTTTCCTGCATGTAAATTCGAGCTTACGAGATATCGCGACGGAGAACGTTTAGCGATAGAGGAGCTGGCGAACGTCAGCGTGGGGAGCTGAGAGCACCTGACGGAGGTGGATGTGTTCAACTTGGCAGCAACATGTTGCTCAAATCACGAGTGCGGTCTTTCTCGGAGAATCTTTATTTGACATGTGTTAGCAGTGCAGCCCGCCAGCCCCTCTCCTCACAAACTCCACATCAATCCAGTGGACGCTGCACGCTCACTGGAGTGAGACCGGCTCGCATGGGTGCGCTTGATAGCACGAGGATGTTAGCTTGCTGCTCACACTCTCTTCTCACCTCCACAGTTTACGATCAGTCGGAATCTTCAACGTGTGGGCTTTTACACTTTAAAGGAAGAGATTAGGCAGCAGCTGTTACCATGTAACATACAAGAGTGTTATTTATTATTTAAAAATGGTATTATTCTGTTTTATTTTAGTCTGATTCTGTTGAATTTTCTGTATTTAAAAAAAGGGTTTTCCTTCATACATGACCTCATGGTGGCAAATTAGAGCAGCACACCTTAAGAGTAAGGTGAAGATGTAATACAAATATATGTCTACAAAAGATATTTGTATATTGTTGTATCATGTCATTTGATTTAATTATTTTAATTGTTTTATCTCTATAGAAATATCTATCTATCTCATGCAGATATTCGAGAGTGGATTCTTGACCTGATCACACTGACCTGCTGCTCCTACTGCCGCCACAGTGCATCGTGGGAAATGCGGTCCCAGCAGCAGCTGTGTTCCAATTAGAGAGCCTTGACTTTTGTGGCCCGTATTAGCATTTCATTTAGGCTCTGCTGCTCCTCGCCGGCCTCGGCGGCGTGACGGTGGTCCGCCACAGACAGTCACCTGCACGGACGCCTCGGCTCACGCCGCCACACTAATTGACTCGCGGTCCACCTGCTGCGCACAGGTGAGCCCACGACGCATCTCGGTGTGAAGTGGAGCATCGCTTTAACTCCTCGGCTCCATTAATGGATAAAAGAGTCTGTGATGAATTTAGGTCACCAAGTGAAAAAGGAAGGTGTGAATTGAATGGTTTTGTCTGTTAAAGTTTGACTCACACCACTTTCATTAACTTTTTATTCTAAACATACATAACAGCTATTTTATAATTCATTTGTCATGATAATAAATACACTCAATTGTGTTGCTAGATGCCTTGTATTAACACAAACATGTAGTAAGGCAAAAAAAGCAAAAAATATTTTTTTAATTTAAGCACTAGGAACATCTTAAATGAATGCAGTAAACACAACGAGCTCAAATAGTCATTTCATTGTGTATTATTTCACCTTCATCTTTTTTTTATTTACTTTTCAATTTATTAAGACGAGACAATCAATACTCGGCACATCATTATGTAATGTAAGTAAGTAAGTAAGTAATTTATATTTGTAGAGCACTTTTCCAGACCAGGGTCACAAAGCGCTTAAACAATCAAAACAATATTCAATAAAGTATATACTTTAAAGGTCAAGATAAAACTGATATCACAACAGGAGTTCCAGAAAATCAAGGAAAAGCCTGAACAAATAAAAACGTCTTAAGATGTTTCTTAAAGGAGTCAGTAGACTCCATCAAACACAGAGAGAGAGGAAGATGGTTCCAAAGCTTAGGAGCAACAGCCTGAAAAGATTTCTCTCCTCTGGTCCTGAACCGTGTGCGAGGAACCATCAGTAGATTCTGATCCACAGACCTCAGAGCCCAAGCTGGGGTGTAAGGCTGGATCAGATCAGTGATGTAATGGCTACAAAGATGTACTTGTGTAAATATTACCAGTGCAGCATGTCAAGTAATAACTTAAATATCAAATGTAAACGGGCCGCCGTACCATATCCGTACACATCACACACCCTCACTCGTGAATAAGACCCCGAGATATATGATCCATCTGGGGAATGAAAGTTGGAAACGCGACCGAAGAACTACGCTGTCCTCATCCTCCCCTACAGGGTCCGTGCAGAAGTACTCTGGAAGAGGATCTGTTTGATTCATGAACCTCAGATGGGGTTTTGTTCCTGTGGACTTGCTCTCCAGCCTCAGCGGGGTCTCTGGTTATTATTTAAAGATTCAACACGAGCCGGGATGACAGCAGAGGAAGTGTTTTGTCAACCTTCACAGAGGGCTGCAGAGGGCCGGGCACCTCAGTTTCATCTCAGCGACACGAGCTCACCGGTGTGCAAATTGATCTCACACGTTGGAGTGTATTCCCTCGGCTGGTACATTTCAAAAGCGGGCGGATGCAAACAGACAACACTCGCCGCGTGAAGCGAATCATCTCAAGTATTGAAATGAATTCATACGCCACCTTCTTCTTTATATAAGTGAATCCCAGGGTTACCATTGTTGAGAGGGTTTTATTTCCCTCGCCGCGCCCGCATATCAAAGGCCTCGAAAAATGATATGCACTTGAAACAGAGCGCAGGATTTCCATTTTTGGGTTTACATAACTTATTGAATTCTGGTTAATAACAGAGGGAGAGTGCACAGCGTCAAGCCGGGGGGATCACAGTTAATGAATTAATGGAGGTTTGAATTACAATCACCAGAAGTAGTTTCCTTTCTTTAAATCATGTCGCAGCAATAATAACAAACAGACTTTCCTCTGGTGAATCAAACAACTCTCACGTTATAAGAGTGAAACACAGCAGACAAGCACATTTGAAATGACAAAAACATGCTTACACTCACATACTGGAAGGTTTTGAAGATTCAATGTGAGTTATATGACTCAGATCCCCTACTGTGCAAAGATCAAATTTTTTTTTTCTTTCTTATTAAAGTAATCTATTTGTTTTCGTCCTCAGTCATCCAAACAATATTTACTTGTTATCTTTAATGTCTTGTTGATTTGAAAGCGTGGTACAACTAAAGTTATTTGTTTGGACAAATGTCTCATCAAGAGTTTCAATCAAGAATGTATATATTTTCCATGTTTTCTTGATAATTCACTCTTAAGTTATAACATCAATGCACTGACACAAGAGCTTTTATACATTCCATCTTTTCATTTTTGTTTGTTAGTGACATGTACACACAGTAGTTACTACTTCATTGATGAACATTGTTTGAATAAAAAAAACTGCTCTAAAGAGTATGTGCCAAAAGCTACTTTGTGTAAAACAGATTTAAAGTTAATGAAAAGAGGAGCAAGAAAGTTCAGTTCAAATGCCAAACTACAATACAATTAAAACTAAACTTTGTCGATTTAGTTCTTCAGAATCTGACCGAGAAGAGCACGAATACTGTCTTTCTTGACGCAGTATAATCTATTTTTGTTGCTTAAATAATTACATGGTATAATGTGTACAAGGCAAAAACATTGAGCAGGACCAGACTCAGTATGGAAAGGAGAAGAAAGACAAGGGGATAGAAAGAGAGTGAAAAAAGTTCAAGATCAAGTTTTTTATTATTAAATTTACTATATGTACGACAGCGCAGATGAAGATTTTTAGTGAAGTTTTTTCAGAAGAGTGTTGATACGAAACCGATGATAGCCTTTTGGATTAAACAGTGTCGTTGTAGTAGCTCAGAGTTTCAAAGGGGTTGTCGAGCCCTAGTATGTTTTTTTATGATCACATTATAGCATGAAGATCAGACAGAACCCACCGCTGACCTCAGTGTGCATAGACAAGAGGGGTGACAATGATTGTGACACGTCGTCTCACTAAAACTTTACAAATAGAATTATACCCTTAGATAGGGTCCTTGCATGCTTCAAATCAGCAAACTGGGATCATCCAGAGAAGTATCAGTGATATGTGTTGTGTTTCAAATCAATAGTCTGGAAATGCGACAGAAACAAATGCGGAGTGGAATCACTAATCAACAGGCAAAAACGTTGTTTACACACATGTTTATTAAAAGGACCACTACAACAAAAAAAGACAAGAGTACGAAAAATAATTGTTCAGAATCGTCAGCGTCAATCTCACAGTCAAAGATAACTTAAAGCGCACCACAAATCGAGCAGAGAACAAACTAAGGAAGACTGGAAAACAAAAAGATCAGTGTTCAGGGAAAAACACACATGCCAAAAATCACGGCTAAAAGCGGGCGCAGGCACAAGCACTAGGCGAACTAAGAATAACAAAAAGAGGAAATCCATAAAGTCAAACGAGGGATGAATACAAACGTGAAATACCATGAAGTGTAGATTATAATCTGGCGCCTGCTGCTGGGAAATTGGTGGCTTTAAACTCTCCAGTTGATAGATTGATTTCTGAAGAGCTGCAGCTTTTGCAGCAACAGGCGTGGAGGTTCTGAACAAAATGTACAAGGGTACAAGGCTCAAGTAGGGCAAACAGGAAGTGAATCAAAATAAATCACAAGACATGACAACAGGAAAACTCACTTAAATCTAACTCACTCAATGAAACTGTAGATGTGAGTTCCTCTGACTGTTAACCAGGTTTAACTTGTTTATACAAAATGTTGCAGTCTACCTAGATGTGACTCATCAAATGGAGTAAATGTGTTTGGTTCATCTGTGCGCCTAATTCAAAGTGTATAAACAACAGCAGGAATGCCTTGTCACTGTTCAGCTAAGTGCCATAATAGTAGACGTGTGAAATGAGGGTGAGATTTAATGAATGTGCTGTGAAGTGAGCGTAGCATTTATCGCCTCCTGTCCCCAGAACACACAGCTGCCCAAATTCTGGCTTCCCGGCGCGACACGGAATGAATCCCTTGTGTCAGTAAACAGGTTTCAGGTATAGATGGGTTTGATATAGGATGCTGTTTAACCCAGAAACAACGGCGCGGCCCCAGGGACGGCCCATTCCTCACACCGAACATCCATCATGTGGGGCAATCGAGTGAACAGCATCCAGGGCTCCCCAGAGGTAGACGAGCCCGAGACCTGAAGGGAATCGGAAGGGTGTCAGGTTTCTCGCGAGCATGAGGGTGGTGGTGGCAACAGTCCCACCTACCACATTCCCCCACTTATGCCATTCAATTTTTAACAGCCCCTTTTGTCAGCCTGCATCAACATGAGGAGGAAGATCTGCAAGGCGGGGCGCTGGGGAAATCTTCTGTTTAGACTTGAAACGCGGGATCCAGATTGGTGTAGTCGTGGGGGATTGGCAGCGGCTGCGAGGAATCTTCAGTGTTTACCGGCTCATTTTGATATGCCAGACCTTGTAACAGCTTTTAGGTGCCACAAACCCCACTGGAACTGTATTAAGTAGCATGCCGCGGCGCCTCGCCCGTCAGAGTGTGACAGGCAGATACGAGTCTTGCATAACTTGAAAAAAGGAAGTGAGGCAGAGAATCATTAAAGGGCGGTGAGATTGTTGGAGAGAGTTAGCTTGAAATTCCATTGATTCACCTTCAAAACGATTTGAAAGTCACCAGCTTAAGTGTGAACACAACCTGCCTCAGAGGCCCGTGTGGAAACAGACGTCCTACACACTAGCATACTAAAGAGAATAGGACCATTTTTAGATCAACCAGTGAGTCACGGATCTACTTTTTAAATATACGTAGTGATGTTCCAGTCCACTGAGACTGAAGCTTATCACTGACGAGGAATGGTAAATGGCAAAAAGGAGAGTCCAAAGAAAAATGAAATAATTTCAATTAAAAAAAACATGTACAAAAAACATAAATCATTCAGCAAAATAATATATATGTATTAATTTCACAGTTTTCTGTTGTGTTTTTCCCTTAGGTCGGAGATAATTGAATGAAAAATACCTTGTTCTATCCTGCGTGTGTTTCCTGATGGAAAGGTTCAGCGTTTTAAGCGGTTCCTTTTTGTTTTTCTTTTTAGTTGCCAGTGAGACGCCGATCTTCAGCTCTGCCCCGGCCTCCTGTAGAACTGTTCCCTTTTTATTCCTGCTCGTTCGGGAACGTCTCGTATCTTTTGAGTGGATACCTTCTCCTGGGTCCGCTGTTTACTCTCTCGTTACACTGTGAGTCGTTTAGCTAAACAAGTGAGTCCTTGTGACTCAAGTAGAGTGTAAGGTGACCTCTCACAACAGGGGGAGAGAGCTGTGACCTCTCTTCCACTCCCTCACTGCAGTCTCCTCAGAGCACTCATTAAACAAATTGATTACTAATGGATTATTAATCTAAGACGAAGGAGTCCATGGTGACCCGGCTCCGCACACCTGGAGAGTAAATAGCAGTTTATAAAAAACACACAACCCATCAGCGCACGTTCACACACTTACTAGTCGGTTAGGACAAAAATAGCTTGACCGCTTGATTTATAGATGACCCAGTAAATACAACGGATGCAAGTAATTAGCCGAAATTAATTGGCTTTTCTTAGAGTGCCGCGTCCTCTCCGATCCTCGCCATCGGCAAATTTTCATCCACAAATGGCGTCGCTCGGTTGAACAAGACATACATCTTTTCTTTTCTTTTTTTTTCCTCCCTTCCTGTTACGTTGCCTTTGTCACCTAATTATTCCTCTGGAGAGGCAATTAGACGCCACGCAGAAGGCTGCCTGATGCCGAACCTGGTCGCAACGCACACCCAGTATAATCACTCAGGAGCTCCGGGTCCAAAGAGAGCAGATAAAAAGAACCCCAGAAACAAACGGCAGTTTATATTTAGACAGTTTCTTTAATCAGTTAAATGTTTGCAAAGATAAATAAATCCCATTTCTCCATATCAAAGACACACTTCAAACGATGCACCGGGTTCCTCCGCGTGTCCATTTGGGTTTTGTAGTCGTAAGAATAGCTTTGTCCCGATATCACAGAGGACCTATATTCTTAAACAATAGGAGTGCTGACTACTTTTAAGCACAACGTTGGCTAATGACTCGTGCTGTTGGCTACATCTCCACATTTTTCTTTAACCGTTAGTTTTTAACGTAAAAAAAAAAACTCAGACAAGTTTATGCTTTATTGCTAAAGCAAACATTGATGAAGAAAGTGCCACTCTGAACTGAAAGTTACTGATCAGAAAAATGTCATTTATATTATATTGTTGTACTACTACTTGGCATGGCATCATGTATTTTTGAAAAAAAAATGTCATCACTTCCTGTTTATGCCTTATTAACGTCTGAACATGTTTTTATGGTCTTTTGTGCCAGTTCAAGTGAGAAATGTTTCTGAAAATGTGACAAAAATAAGGACTAAAATTAAGGTTTGGAAAATTGTTACAAGTGACGCTTTTTCTGTATCTCAGAATGAATCTGAATAAACATAAGTTATGATTTTTTTTTATAGATTATTACAATAAATCCTTGCATATTTAAGAAGTAAAGAAAGATCTTTTTTTTTGTGTGGGATGCCAAAGTCATCAATCTATAAGAGAACACAAAACATACTGTACAATTGTCTTTTAGGAATATAAGAGAAAAAACAGGGTTAAATTCCGGAGGGTTACCTTGACATGGTTTCGAACCCATATGCTCCCTGCTGTATGGCTGAATTTGCTCTCATGTATATGAACAATAATCATAAATCATAATCACAGCAATAAGGCCAAATACATAGAAATTGAAATATATTGACTGGGAAACCAAAAATCAATCAATAGAAATAAATGTACTATTTAATAAATACATACAACTTTAAAATGAAAATGTAAAGTGACTCAAAAGTACTTTATTGTCAAAAAATAAATCAGTCTAAATGCAACAGCAATGACTAAAAACACTAAAACAAAGATACCTCAGGAAGAAACATGAACAATTAAGAAAAGAAAACCTTGGCGTGAAAAAAAGAAAGAAAAAAAGAGTATGATTAAATAGTCAAACTGCTCAGTAAAGAAAGAACATATTTATGATAAACCGTAACAAATGAAAAAAAGAATGGAATGGATGGAATGTGAAGAAGTCATCATAAGAAAAGCTAAAATAGATTAAGTAAAACAAACGTTTAAAGAGAAGCTCTCAGTGTGTGTGTTACTCAGAAAAATCATTCATGTAAAAATTGAAAAGTATTTTGCAGACTTTTCTGACTGTTATAAGGCACATAAAGTTTAAAGCACGTCCTTCAGCTGATCTAAATTGAGATTCACAAAGACGCGTCTCTTTCTCGCCTCCATCTGTAACCGTCTTGAGAGCTGATTAATTCCAGGGGCTCCTCCACGTCGAGCGAGATACAAGTTTAGAAAGAAAGCGTCGCTGCTCTCCATCCTCTCTGATTGCTCACAAAGGTCTCTCGCTTGCCGCCGAGATATGAGGCCAAGATAATACGACTGCGACGCAGCACGTTCGTACACCCTAATGCGGGCGAGGGTGCGCGTAATTTGGCTTAACACGCAAGAACAAATAAGCGGTCGGGCAGAGAGATGCTAATGATTAGACGCGGGTGTTTCTGCGTCGCGAGGACATGCAGGATTTGAATTCCTGGCCAGACAATCGGTAAAGGTTATTAAGGCGTTGTTGATGCATCCATTTGTCCTGGCTGCATCCAGCAGTGTGACATTTATCAAGTATGTCCGGCTAAATGTCACATAGAGAGGTAGCTCGCTGTCCTGTCCCTAATTAGGACCCCGAAAGTCACAGCCAAAGTCCCTCTTATCCGCCCTGCTACTTTCAGGACAACATTGATCGCTGCTGCCAACTAACGCAGCTCTGCAGCATCATTGCTGCCAGATTCCAAGCTTAGGAAGACATCCTAGAATGCTAAGTTTTTTGAAGAAACCATCTCAATTCTTAGGGACGGTAAAGAAACTAAGGTGACTACAAAGACCTCGTTACTTACTTACTTAAAAGTTGCAACATAATGTTGAACTATCTTTTCTAAATGATCAACCCACAATTGTCAGCATTAACATGTCATTCATGGTATGACTAAATGTTATAAAACCTTTTTGTCAACCCAGAATAAATACAGTAATTACAATTTTGAATAAACAATTTTTGAGTACCTTTATTTAGTAGTATTTTCTGTACACATCTCAAGTTTATTATATTGTTGGTACTTTATACTTTATCACTTATAGTGGCATTATCTGGCATTAATCAGAGATAAATCTATAGATACGACGGAAATGTCGAGTACAATTTCACATTCATTAATGGAACGCATCACGGTTTCTATACTTTTATTCTGAAAAGACACAATACCTACACCCCCACCCTCCTAGAGGTTTGTTAAAAATAAAAGAGACACATCGTATTTATCTATTATTTTTTGTTTGTATAGACTTCACTAGTAAGGAGGCGCACCGGCTATACTTTGATTACCTATTGGACGACCTAGGTTCCCATAAAGATTGCACGTACTACTTTATGAGTCTGAGAATGTATTTAATATACATGACAAGCTGTTTGCTAACATCATCAGGTCACAGTCAGGGAAGACAAATATAATAAATAGAATAAGTACAATAAGCTCTTATTCTATATAGGAGTGAGAAGAGTCCTTTTCCATATTGTTAAGTTGTGTAGGTTTTCATGGACGAGGGCTCTCTTGGCCCCGCTGACAGGAACATAAATCGGTGTCAGGTACTGCATGTTAAGCAAACTTTGGGGTTTTAACAATTGATTCTGGGACGGGGATAAAGCGCAGACAAATGGGGAGGGATGTAGGCCATCCGTCACACACACGGGGGGCTCATTGTGTGCAGATTTTTAACCTATAGGGGAGCCAAGTTCCCTCCCCAGTGGCTTCAAATCATGGGAGCGCAGCGCAGCAGTCAGGACCGGCCTGGGAATCATCTGGGAAAGCAGGACGGAGCCTCAGCTGGAGCGAAATGCAGAGTTTGTAAGTACTCGCCCACTTCTCCCACAACGCCAGCCCCACTTTCACAGGCCAGAATCAGGAACTGATTCGAAGAGACAAGGTGGGGATGAGGTTAGATGGGAAGCCAAATTTTAAGAGAAAACTGCCAAAAAACGACAGGAAATGAACTATTTGTGTTGCGGACTTATTTTTCTTACATTTGATCAATCATTGATCGAAACCCCCTCCATGTCTTCTAGGTGAATACTGACATTGTCATCATCACCTTTCCAGTGTGTCTTGCATCTGCCCTAGGCTTCCTCCCAGTTGGAAACTTTACTAAAGAAGGGTCTTGACAAGAGGTCTAAGCATATTTGTACTAGAATCTCTCTTGGATGACTAGAAAAGCGCTCTACAAATATAATTTACTTACTTACTTACTTACTAGGCTTGGTATTCGACCTCTAAGATGACACTATACAGAGAAAAGTAATTTCTTGTATCGTATTCTAGTTTCTATCCAAAACTAATGACCAACTTTTTATCAACCTCTTATCTCAAATAGATGCTATTATTCTGCTGCCAAATCCATAATATAGAACACCGAACAGCATTTTATTTTACAATAACAATACAATGACTTCTCATATATACAATACAGTTTCTTTCCTGTAGTGCGGGAGAAGAGATACAAGGGGCAGTTTGGTATTAGCCTAAAGCAGGACGAGGCCTCAGCTGTTAGGAGCCGAATGCCAAGTTGTGCAGGAGCCTCGACGGCTGGGCAGCTCGACGGCCTCATTTCCTCTCGACTCTCTTCTGGTCTCAAGGTGAGCAGAGAGAGAGAGTAGAAGGAAGACTTTGTATCGGCCCTAGTGGGGTTCAGGTGTTGCACTCTGCTAGCACCTGCTCGACTGGTGTCCGCATCCTCCATGACCTTCCCCTTGAGGCCGGGGAGAAGGAAATAAACCCCTATTAATCCTGCTGGAACGCTCCTGAGCTAGTTCCACAACTCCTTATGCTTCAGAAACCGTTATTGGTATTTGTTTAGATCAAGTCCCCAAACTAGATCTGGAACATGTAAAAAAAACACTTACAACACACAAATTATCTCCCAAAAATTAAAACTTTTTTACCTACAAAGAATCATATATGGTTTGATGTACAGGACAGTGTTTGTTGGGGAGCATATTCCTATATTCCTAGACATCTTCTTTGAATCCTGATTCTGATCAATTAATACAAAAAGATAAAAAGATGAATAACTGATTGACCCATTAATCCTACCATCCCTCTCTTTGCTCTCTCAATCGCACAAGCATTTATAGAGATCACTCAAGTAGGAAAAACAACATGTCAGAACTGTAACTTCTAAATAAATAGAAACTATGTTCATCACATCATGATGAGGTTTTTTCTTACCACTGAATGAACCACAAGGAAAGATCTAGTGACAGTAGTGCAGGCCTGGAGGTATTGAACTCTGATTATGTGTAATAATATTATAACATTACAATTTTACACTATTTTCGTCATTTCGAGTCCCGTTCTTGGCCCAGACATCTCCACTCCCCAAATTCCATTCCTCACACACGAACAATGCCAACTTTAATTCAATTATATTCTTGTTACATATAGTTAAGTTAGTTTGATTAACATATTTAAATTCAACATTTCATATTTTTATAATAATAATATTTGACCACTGACCACCAAAAATCATGATATTTCAATATTCAATTACAGTTTTCTTTCATAAATCAAAATATTTTGATTTCACATTGTGTCACTTTTTTTTTTAGAATATATGTATAACTCATAGTCAAAATAAAGTAAGTTAGGTCAATGAAATTCAATTTCTTACAAAAGGAACAGAAAATATTTTATATACAGCTGCAGACAAAGGGGGTTTATGAAGAACATCTGCAGGAAAAAAAAAAAAACTCAACTTGGCCAAGCGATGCTTAAAAAGGTCAATGAATGACGTTTGTTCAATAATAGTCTAATTTTCTTTTTCCAGACTAAAATCTATTGTTTCCATTTTAGAAGATTTTGGGGCTGAAGATCGTGGTTAGTGTTTGGCGCCGGTATGGACTGAGCAGGTTAATCATTAATTCGGATTTATAACTATTTTTAAATACATTTTTTATGTTTTTTAAATGAAGAAGGGATTTGCAAAAACAAAACGAAATGTGTCTTGTTTTTCAGTCACTAGTGTTTAAGTCAAAAGCAGTGCTTTCATGGGATCAATACACCCTTCTGATCACACTTGGTCTTCAGAAACATGAAAGACTCCTCGACTGGTGGACTCAACATTAGAGCAACAAAATGTAGCTCATTAGTCAAGAATGTGAAGAAGCGTGATATTTGAAACAAGCGTGATCCTACAGTCGTCAACATGCGGCCGCTCAGTGGGGAGAAGCTGACAGCTAAAGAAATGGAAATGAACATGTAACCTTTATAGCGGAATTGAAAAAAAACACAGCCCGAGTCCAAATTTACACAAACCGATGCCATGGTTACATAACTACCATCCGTTCGTCCCCTTGTTTTATTTCAAGCCACGCGACAGCACAGGTAATGTTCTCTAGTTCGCAATTCAAGTCACTAATCACAGGAGCTGCTTTGATAGCACGCAGCCTCCATCTCCAGCCTGGATTAGAATCTCGATGTTTGTTCTGCTCGTTCTCGGCTTTGAAGGGAGGCCAGCAGTGCGGTGGCGAGATACAAGGGAAACTAGAGGAAACACCCACTGGCAAGCAGAGAATACGGAACTATGCTTGGATCATGAAACATCTGAGCTTCATATCAAGTAAAGATGTGCTAGCGGTAAACTTTGAAAATGTTCTTTTCATGTGTACTTTATAAACTCCACCAGGGAGGTTTTGTTTTTTCATCCATCTCGCTGTCCAAAAGTAATGAATGTGTTTCAAAGTCTTTGCGTAAACAGATGATTAAGTTTCGGTGGTGTTCAAACTCCACACCTGGAACCTGAAGTCCAATAGTTACCATCTGCACATACATGGTAATTATTATTGAAGATCTAGATAGTGTTTTATTTAAAAAAAAACAACAAAAAAAAACAGTTTTGTCTATAGTTCTCGATGTGTTTAGACAGTATACTTGGTCACATGACCATCTTGAACTTCAAAAATGTGCAAAACAGCAAAAGGAGTAAAAAATAATATCTGATTATAATGTAACAATATGGCTGACTAAGAGCTATGTTCCGTTGTATTCTCCAATAATCTCATGAATTTCACTGCCACACCTTAAGATGAATGAAATGGTTTCATCAGAACATTCTTCTGATCAACAACTTTTGGGGATCCCTGCTGTGGACTGTAGTCAACACTGTCAACATTGCTTCTACTGGGTTTTACCAGTAGCTTCGTCTGTGACACAAGCAAATCTGCTTCCTGTTTCCTTGGCAAAGCTAATGTCGTTAAACTACACGTTGTTGCAACATTTACTATTGTCTCACACTTACTCTCGCTTCCATCCTGCCTGCACTCTCTTCTTTTCCTTCATTACTATGCTGCTATACTAACTGTTACACGATTACTCTTTCTTCCATCATCCACACACTGTCTTTCTTCGAGTGACTGTATTCCTCTTGTATCCGTTCCATTCCTCCACTATTGTTGCTAAACTGAGACAGGAAAAAAGAAAATCTCTCCCAGAACTGTGGTGCAAGAAGAGCTCATTTAAGGACGTTCCTGAAACAAGGAGGGTAAAGGGGGAGGGTGTTGCATTAATGTGCAGCGAGCTAACCCAGCAGTAAGTATCAGGAGACCTCCTACCTGCACAGAGACAGAGCCAAAAACAGAGCAGAGGACTCGAGGGGACGAGGCCGCTGAAGTCCGAGATTGATGATGGTCTGGGTGTGTGAGGAATTTGCAGACTTATTATATGTATTCTTAGATTTCTGTTGGTCTAGTGGCTGATGAGCTTCCAGTAATTGTCCTAACACTGGTGTGTAACTAACAAACAAGCTTTGAATCAATGTTCATCTGATCACCTCCTCACACCCTCAAAGTTCCCAAAGTGGATTTGGTTGAACTCGGAGCGGTCGAGAGGCTTTGCCGGGTCGGACACGAATAACTGATAGAATCTCTAGGTCTTGGTGGAAAGGTGATAATACGTTGGTGGATTTAGGTCCAAGAAGTGCAAGGATATCCGCACATACAGCAGTGTGTTCGATAACAAGCCATACTTTTTGGTGGTTTGATTTCGACCCAAATTATGGTTTCGCTCTTTTTTACAAGTACTATTATTTAAATAGTGGAATACTGATCAACCATGACCATAAGAAAATACAAATAGAAAAAAATATTGTTTTAACATAGACCACCTAAAAAGAGTGACTCTTCCAAATTGACATTAAAATACTTCTAGAAAAAAAAACAACAACATAAATTTGAAAAAGTAAAATATTGCCTGAAAAAGAAATAATGTCCGATGTGAGAATTTAATAAGATAGAAAGAGATTTAAAAGAAAAGTACAAATGAAAAAAATCTACTACTAAGATATAAATAACAGATGCATATCATTGTGGCACCATTGCATTCAAAAAAATAATTATAATTATACACTAGAACAAAAATGGAAAATATTGACTTCTACAGAGAAATAAGTAAAAGTCCCACAAAGAATTATCTGAGAAATAGATTTTCTGATACTTTCACAGTATCTTTAATATCAAACTTTAGATTTATTTTGAGTCAAAAGGTTTGTGTTCATGATTTAGTGTAATTAGTCAATAAATGAATGGCTGAAGTGTTACTCGGAACATCTAAATGTTTGAAATATCCTGCGTGTTCAATAAAGGTTGCGTGAATCCATTCAAGAAACTGATGTCCAAGAACAACAATGTGAACTCCATTGGAAGGTTTAGACGGTTTTAGTTTTATACACTCAACAGGATGAGAAAAAATAATTTTATTAACTACTTTTTTTTGTTTTCCTACTCAGTTGTAGCATGAGTTATGCTCCCATATTCTAAACTGGTTGTTGTTTCTTTTATTTATTTCTATTCTTCATTCCATTATTCCTTTGCTCTATTACTTTCTTGTTCCATTCTTCCTTTCTTCTTTACTTTCCCATTCTTTGTCCATTCCTCTATTCCTTCCCTATTTTCCTTCTTCGTTCGTTTCTGTATAGTTTAATTCCATTTGTCCTTCTTTTCCATCTTTGTTTCTATTTTTATTCCAGATTTTTTTTTTCTTTTAATTTCTTCCTTTATTTCTCTTTTTCTTTCTTTCTTCCTGTCTTCCTTTTGTCCTTCCTAACTTCCTTCCATCCTTCCTTCCTTTCTTTCATTATATTTACCTTTCTTCTTTACTTCATTTCTATTAAATTATCCTTATTTTCTTTTCTTATCCACAGTCATGGGGCAGCTAAAACAAAAAAGTCCAGGATCCTCCATCTCTCTTCCTCCAGGTGAACCACTAGTTTCCTACTAACCGTGATCAATAGGTTGTTCTATTAAGAGCAGGACATGCTAATGACCTCGCTTCTATTGTTACCTCACATTTGGTGGGACCTGAAAAGGAGGGCGAAGGTTCCATCACTGGGAGATACAAAGCAGTCATGCCAGCTAGCACATCTATTAGCAGCTAAATATGTGAGGGAATTGTAGCTAATGTTGGTCTCACTTGGTGCTTTTTATTAAAGAGACACATTAGCTGGGTATGTTGCCCAGGGGGGTGGGGGGGCTTGTAATTGCCCCTATGTACAGAGCGCGGCGTGGGAAGGGGGGGTTGATGAATGCTGGTCAGTGCCCACTGTCAGCCTCCGCAATCGTTCATCACATTTTTTTATATTAACAAGATTTCTTTTGGCACAACCTCGCTCACAGCAGACAGATAGCAGGGGCCTGTGGGTGGGGTACGGGTGGAGGGGTGGTCTCGATGCCTGTGGATGGGGTTTGAGGAGCGGACCAGTGCAGGGAATTGGTGCACAATATGCCTCAGTCAATTAGTGCGTGTCATGTTGCCGCACCGCCGTCGTCCATCATCCCGGCGGCTTTAAATGGAAAATCCGACATTGCCAAAGTGATGACATTTTCAAGCAGCAACCGTTACCGACGCGTTCCGCCGAATAAATCGTCTGCATTGTCAGGATATGAAGCCACTCCATTAGAGTATTAACAGGTACGAGTGGGCGATTTAAAAAGGTATTCCAAAGGAAAACTGTTATCGATCATCTTGATTGGAATTATGGTGCGCAGAGATGTTCAACAAGCTGAGGGTTCAGCAGATCTATAGGGCAAGACCATAACCACCCGATGACCGGACAAAGGCTGAGATTCCCTCCTTCACCCTCCTTTTAGGCTGGACAAGAAGAACATGTCGAGGTCACAGACCAGATGGTCCTCGGGTGCAGGATTTGAGGCCGCACTGGATCTCAAAGTCAAAGCCAAGTGTCCGTAATTGTCCACAATCTACACAAATTGAAGGGAAAAAAAACACAGAAAACTGAGGAGATGCAGAGGATCATTTCATGCATTCATCATTGAGAAAGTCTCATGAACCATCACACACTCATTCATCCCAGTGGGGACTCGGCCGTGTTTAACCGCCTTTTTTTGGGGGGGAAACGAAAAAACATCTGCTGCAAATGAAACTTTCACTCACGACTGAATCATACATTAGACTCTGAATCTGGGTCATGTAAACGAACACAAACGCTTCGTTCACTCTCATTAACTCAATGTCGGCGAGCCACCTGCTTCAGTCACATGACTTCACCTTCCCCGCCACGTGACGTCACATTCATTCTTCTCAAAATCACGGATTCCTGCTCATGTTTTGTCCTCCCTCTCTCCTCCCTCCTGTTTGCTGCCCTTCCTGCGAGGAGCGAGTGTCGTCCCCGCGCTGCAGCGCCGCGACCGCAGGCGGTGAATCTAAACGAGGCTGAGAGCCAGGAAAGCCGGGGCCGCACCTGACCATATGGCACTCCTTCTGATCCCAAGGAGAGAAAAGAGGGCAAGGATGAAAGCGTAGGACGTGGCCAGAGGAAGGAAAACGGGGCTTGTTTGGTTCTTCGTTCTGGGAATGAAAGCTGAGAGGCCAATGCTTTGAAAGGAATCTGCGGACGCGTTATTGGAGTGTCCTTCCTTCATTCATCTTCATGGCCCCTTATAAGAAATAAAGAAAATGCAGTAATCTAGAACCTCTGATCCTCCAAATGAGGTGGCTTTAAGGATGTCAAACAGTTTAAAGTTTAAAATGTTTTTTTTACTGTATTTTTTCTGATCAAGTTGATTTTTTTTTTTTCATTTTTTGACCTCCTTATTATACATTATGTTAGGATTGATTTTTTTTTCACCAATAATCATATTTTAAGCATACGCAATTTTAAATAGATTTATTTAAAGTCATAATTAGTAATCAGTACTGTTCTTTTTTCAGATTTTTTAAGGGAATCTGCAGGTTTATTATTTATTATTATTATTATTATTAAAATGTTAAACCATATAGTTACATGCAAGGGTTGACTTGTTTTAGTTGTATTTTGTTTGTTTTTGGATTCAGCAATTTTGAAGAGTTTTTTAAATGCGATCTGTAGCGGATCACGTAACAATATATCATCTAGGCCAGAGTGGGGTTCATATCCTTACAAGCCATTCGGGACAATAGGTGGATGAAGGGAGTGTGAAGATTAAATGTTCTTTTTGATCAGGAAGATTAATCGCTGGATGAGAAGATAAAAAAGTACAACTGTTCGGGGAATAAAGCAGTTCTGAGAGCTTGGCGTCAAGATTGCAGGGAGAGGGCCCAGAGGTGGAGGAGGCCAAAAAGGGAACCGAGATGAACTTTGTCAGAACTGGGTTCACACCGCTGAGGCTCAAAAGTCTGGGGTCTGTTATTTTTTATTGTAAAATGGCCGCATAAAAAAGGAAAGCAGACGTGTGCATATCAGCAATAAAGGACTCCCTGCCCCCCAGAGGGACTCACAAAGACCGCCAACCGCCCTTTTGTCATTGCAGCCTCACGACCGGGGGAGCTGCCGCAGACAAAGACGGAGGGAAAGAACGCTAACCCCTCGTCTTGTCCCCGGCGCCGCGGGGAAATCTCCGACTCCAAGGTTAATTAAGCGCTGGAAATGAGATCAAGAAGCTTTTCCTTTCTGACTCATTAACCAATTACAACGCTTCTTCCCTAATAATTGTCTCTCATGTTGATCAGGAATCACACACAGAGATCAGATGACCTCGTGTTGGAGTTGTTGTCGGGTTGGATGACAAAAATGGTATCATTCTTTTTAATGACAATATGAGTGTTTTATCATGAGTAATGAATTAATTATTTACACACACTAAGTTAAACAAACTCCCACTTTGTAAAGAGAGGAACTATGACCCAGTTCTCATGTGTTTTATGTTTGACATCAAAACATTAGAAAAATATCCGACACATTTTTGTAAAAGATAATGTGTCAACGTCTTTTCCTCCAACATATTCATCCGACCAGCTCAGTGGTGGAGCTTTTGGATTGGTTAATCCTGAGCTGTAATTCATTCATCAGCGACATGGAAGGTCGGTTCAGATGTTCCGCTCACGTACAAACACAGATGAAATATTAATGTCCAGAGTCACATCACACACATGTACACACTGGGCTGGCGTCTCCAGGGGGGTCCGTGTACAATGTCAATAGGAGACTCGTGAGTAACACCCCTTCTCCTCGCCGCCATGTTTATGCATAAGCACTCGGTTGACTCCTGAGGGACAGTTGCTGGAATCAAAGTGAGATGTGTTGAATTCGGGAACCACAATTAAGTACAAAATGAATGATAAAAAGATGGACACTGACATGTATGACCCAAGAAAGAAAAAAAATGGAAGTAATAAAATGATCTGATTTCCTCACACAGTCCATACATTTACAGAGAGAGAGAGTGTGTGTTGCAAGTTTGTGGTTGTTGATTTTCAGCATCCTCTGATGGACTGTCCCTCGCCTATTGCCCCAAGTAGCTGGGATAGACTCATTAACTCCATTATGATAATAAGTGGAGGATAATGAATGAACGAGCAAAAAGAAATGTAGATATAAAATATGAATATCAAGTTAAATATTAATCCGCAAAGTTTGCGTTGGAAGTAAAGCACTCGACCTCACTTTGCTTTAGTTAATGCACTAAGTCACTAAAGTGAGCGTCAAAGTGAAGTAAAATAATTTTTCACAAAACACAGCGGCTAATTGAGACGAATGAACAACAGCGAAGAAGAGTGCAGCAGAGACGGCAGTGAATTTATCTCGCTCTTCTCTTGCCCTTTTACAAGTTCCTCCTTCTATTTAAATGTGTCGTTCGCTCCGCAGCTGTTTCAACTGGCCGACGACACCGAGCCCGTTCTCGCTGTTCCCGTACATTTAGGTTCTATAAATCATGCAGGGCCACTCTGGCTGTGAAACCAGGTTATACAATAGAAGTCCTTGTGAGAGTTTTGTCTTCGCCCATTTGTTTCCTGGTGTCACATGATTCCACAGGGAGCTCAGCACATTATTTCCAGCAAAGTATCAGTGAGATCAGTGACAGGATAAGGTCTAACTATTCCAGAAACACATATTCAAATCACAACCACACCTCTAAAACACTTTTTCTATGTGCGAACAACATTAACTGAGAAATTCTTTTTCTAGTCCAGTCCATGAATTGGACGCATAAGCGAACAAGCTCAACTGTGTTCTTAGTCTGTTACTCTCAATAAAGTACTTCAGAAAGAGCAAAATATTCAAGAATCTTTTTAATGTTGGGCCTTAATATGTCGAGAAACTTCTGAATGATAATCAATAATAATCAATTGATTCTGATCAAAGACAGGACATTAAACAAAAAATAATCAATGGATAATTGAACTCGGAAAAAATACTAATACTGTATATAACCACTGACCTCATTTTACCTACATATCTTTATAAATACGATTATGGTAAAACTCTATTAGAAAGTCTGTCAAAGCTTTTCAACGTGTGTCGTTTGTACAACTTCCTCCTCATTTATTTGCTTTTACTATTGGAATAACTTTTAGGGATTTTTCCACCATTTTGTATTTTCATTTGTTTTAATAAAATCTTTATATTTTGTCAATTTCAAAACAAATCACTAAACCAAACAAAGCACCACTGGATACAATTATGCTTGTGATTTGATTTGAAGTAGTTCATCTAATTGTGAGGTGAAGAAAATGTAAGAGAAATGTAAAGATCAAATCAAACTGTTTTTCAAACAGAAATTTGAATTAAAAATTGAATTGATGGCTTGGGAAAAATGGTAACATTTACAACTTTATTGCATTTTAATCACACTTAAAATGTTCACAAAGCATCTGAATACTCAACAAGGCAAAACACTACCTGGTCCAAAAATCACACCATCATTGCAATTTCTGCTGTGTAGAAATCTGGGGCAAAACTTAAACCCTTAATGTCCTTATTCTTAAAATCAAAAAATAATGAAACTCACCGATCTGGTACACTACCAAACAGCACCAATCATGTATAGGGCAACAAATAACAAACTCAGAGTAAATATTCAAGTTTGTTTTTTTTCAGGAAAAAACAGGGATATAATCTGAGGGGGTAACTGAATCTTAAACATCTGTATGCACGCACAACTTTAAAAACCTTTTGTATTTAAATATGGTTAGTTAAACTGTGGAACAGACCAAGCTTGGAGAATGTTCAACCATAAGTAAATAAGTAAGTAAGTAATTTGTATTTATAGAGCGCTTTTCCAGACCAGGGTCACAAAGCACTTAAACAATCAAAACAATATTCAATAAAATATATACTTTAAAGATCAAGGTAACACAGAGACAAACGTTATTCTCATAAAGTCAAGGAAAAGCCTGCACGAATAAAAATGTCTTAAGATGTTTCTTGAAGGAGTCAGTAGATCCATGAAACACAGAGAGAGAGGAAGATCGTTCCAAAGCTTAGGAGCAACAGCCTGGAAGGATTTTTCTCCTCTGGTCCTGAACCGTGTGCGAGGAACCATCAGTAGATTCTGATCCACAGACCTCAGAGCCCGAGGTGGGGTGTATGGCTGAAAAAAAAAAGGTTCAAGATCTATTTAAAAGACACTTCTATCAACACCTTTGTTGCCCTTTAACGTACAGGCGTAAATGAGCCTCCCTCTATATTGTTCTCCCTCCCTACTTCCTTTCCTCTGCAGATCTGATCCCTGTTATCTGTGTGATTGACCTAACCCTTTAATCACGCCGATATCTGCAGGATGGAAATAGTCGTGAGATAATTGGCAGCGAGATAATGGATGATCTTTTTTCCTCATCTGTAAGATGGCGGTCATCTCCTCCCTCGCGCACACGATCCTGGTGTATGGTCTATTCACAGCTAATCAACAGCCATCTGACGCTTGGAGAATCTTACTGAAGTATTACTGAGAGCATCCCTGCAGTCATGTGAACGTGTGTGCTGAGCAAACATATGAAGACTCCTCACCTCCGCCACCCTGCCCCCTTATATAGCAGCTCATCTACATTCAGGTTGAAGGTGGCTGCTAAATTAACCAGTTTAGCTTCTGATTGTGAAGTAAACAAGAGGGAAATGAGTCAAAAACAAAGCTGTGCACACGTAATGGTGTGTGACTCCCCGGTGGATGAGCTGCTTGTTTGTAGAGTCGACTTTTCTACTTTGTTTAATGAATACAATGGTGAGGTGCACACACAGATAACGCCAAGACAAGTAAAGTAGCTGATACTAGTGTCAAACTACTCATGAAAGAACAGTTTGGATGTCTTAAGGGGGTCAAAAGATGATTTGTGACATAATTGAAATAATTGATCCAAACATGACTGAATACAGTGAAGCAAGGAAGTTGTGAGCAACTTGAGTGAAAATTTTAACCATTTGTGGTATTTGAGGAACTCATGATAATTTTTAAATGAACAAAAAAAAAAGTACATTTTATCTCTATCATAGAGCAGATAAATATATATTGAGTATGCGGTTTGCCGGTTACAAAATATATACTAATATATATTAAATATAAATGTATACTAATCAGAAATACAGAAAATATATCCATTAATAGCTTCTGCTTTTCAGCTTGTAACTACATGAAGACACTTGTTTGTCTATCTGATGTAAACACACATCAATCACATCACAAAACATAAATACATACATTGAAATGAATCAAAGGTTCAGTTTTGACACTGTTGCTCCACTGGTTTCTTGCTGTTAAGTTAAATATTCTTGAGCTATTGTCTTTCGTATATTGACTTCAGAGTTCTTTATGGAATGGATTTGTCAAATTGTCTTAGAATCGTATGTATGTTGGTGATATATACAGGCCTCTGATTCTGGACGTACTATTAGTTAAGTTTCATCCATCCATAGATGTTTTCACTCTAAGTGATCCATTGTTTTGTCCCAAATCGCAACGGACGGTCAGTTTGAGAGCTCACATCTATGAGTGCCTGGACACCCACTAGGCTGTTGGTAACATGGTAACTCTCGAAAGGCATTTCATCACCGGGGCAAAGCTCGGATTCCGCTTGAGTCGTCAAGTCCTTGGAAAAAAACCAACTACCCATGCTAGGGCACCACAGCAGTGTGTGCCTCAGTTGCTGAAATAGTGTGTATTCCTCTCTGTGTTGAATAAGCATGGAAAGCACTAAATAATCAAATAACTATAAATTACAAGCCAACTGAGAGATACACGTTTTAAATCATAGGAATCAGTTAGCCCCAGAAACAATGCAAACAATGGGCGGCACATACATAATATTGCCATATTCTATGTTGACTTGGAACATTCTCAGAAAGTTTCAGAAACACACCAGCATAATAGGTGCAAAACTGGGGCAGATTGCAGAAGATGTGAGCGAGGAATAGCCCCATCAATGAATTACCAAAAACTGTCTAGAGATTCTTCATCAAGACCCCGCGGTTTTCTCCATCAGCCAAACAGAATCACACTCTTTCTCCAATTAGGGAGTGACAACCCTAGAAACACCACGGGATGAATCGTCTTCTAATCAGGCAGGTGGGCTGAGAGGACTCTGGGCGTCAGAAGGCTTTAGATCATTCCATTTATTACCAACTTGATTTAATCAGCACTGCCCACTGATTTGATGAATTGCTCTAATGAGCCGCTCTGTGAAATGTTAATCTTCGGGGTGAGCTGCGGCGCTCAAAACTGCCAACGTCGATAAATAATAGCGGGCATTAAAGTGGAAGGGTGACGTATAGAGCACAGTTGTTGGAGGAAAACAATAGATCCCGGGATGCTCGGATAGGGAAAGACAAAGTTTGTGAAAGTTCTGTTTGGAACAATTTAGTCTACATTGAGGTCCAGCCAAAAGATGGTCTGCAAACTGACAGCTGGTAATTTATGAAAAAGAACCCTAAACCATCCTCGTGATCTTATCGAACCTAAAATCAGCCACTGCTGTAAGTAAGCCAAAAACCCAGTGAGGACTGTCCCCATTCATGTCCACAACAAAATCAAGAAGACTGTCTTGGACAAGAGACATCCCTTTTTGCTATTCTAGTGTCTATACCATACGCCGTTGAACAGCCTTACGTGGGACAAATTGGTGTTGTGTTGAGAACACAGTAGTAATTAGAGCAGCACAAAACCACAAAAACGCAAAATATTAGCGTTCCGGAATAAGATTAAAAAACTTTTATTGCCAGTGTTGTAAACACAACACTGGAATTTTCATTAATAAAAATGAAAATAAAATACATTAAATTTAATTAAATAATATTCATGACCAGGACAGCAGACAGGCAGAAGAATTCTTGAACCGTGATTTTTCTGGTCCTTATCAGTGTCCTGAAGGACACGAGCAGTTGGATTGTCCTGGTGACGTACAGTTCCTGCAGAGATCACCTCCTCAACAGAACGGATAATCCGCAGCAGTCTGTTCTTGTCCATAGCTGATGCAGCAGAGTACCACAAGGTGATGGAGGAGATGACGATGGACTCCACATTGGCAGTGTAAAACTGCACCAGCATGGTCCGTTGAAGGTGGAATTTCCTCAACTTACGCATGAAGTACATCCACTTCTGGGCCTTCTTCAGGATGAGACAGATGTTCATCTCCCACTTCAGATCTTCAGTGAAGATGGTAGCCACTGACGGATGAACTCCACAACATCAACCGTGGAGCAGTTATTGATAAGAGAGTTGGGGGTGGCTGGAAATCCAGCTTTATTGAATTGTAAACACAAAAAAAAACATTCACACAATCACCTATGGAAAATGTTGAAATATCAATTAAGCTACATCGTTTATGGATATTTGGAGGAAAAACAGAATGCTAGATGAAAACCCATGCTTCACAATTCCTCACAATAAAGCCCCAATTCCAGGAGTAACACATCCATACCTAGGAAGACTAATTCACATGTACACTAAAATCAGAAGTATATACGCACACAAAGCAAACTAACAAACAAATGGAAAAAGTCACTTAAGTTCACATCAATCAGAAAAATACAAGTGAAACCAGGATGAGGTGATTCACAGATTGTATAGCTGAGGTTCGGTCTGTAAAAAGGTCATTGGTCTGGCGGAGTCTTTATTTCATCAGCTAGCTTGTGGTTGAAGTGCTCTCTGGCTGCTCCTCAGGAAGTCCCATCAGGTTACGAAGCGGACCAAACAAACCTCTCTGTGTTCAAAAGGTGACATCGGGTTCCTAAATGAGAACAGATTCCTTGCTCACGAGCACTGGTGTCGTTTAGACCTCAGCGGGTCTGTCCACTCACACACTCGCCACGCAGGACATGAGCTCGTTAACTTCACTCCATCATTCCATTTATTAGCGGCGCGCACAGTTAAGGAGAGTAATCCAGAGTTTTCTGCTCCAAAAACTCCTTTTCATGGCTAATTTGCACATACAGATGATTAATGAAACAGTTGCAGTGTGAGCATGAGTGCATGTGTGTGCATGCGTGTGCATGTGTGTGAATGGGTGTGTGTGTGTTCTTCTTGAGAGAGACAGATGGGACTGACTTCCACCAACACACAGTACTTTCTCTCTGCATGACTTCTCACCGCAGAGTTTTTTTTAGTGCCAGGACATTCCACATGTGCACATTTCGCATACACACGCAAGTAATACACTTTCACGCGCACACAAGCACGCGTCCACTCACATACACACAAGGAGAGAACACCCATGCAGAGACACACTGAAACGGACTGACCTTAAAAAAGAGAAAACACATCTGAGGACACACGATGCCGATGACGTACATGCAGATGCAGGACACACATATACACACTCCTACACAAGCAAAGTATGATGACATACTGAAAGCACGTACATATATACATTCATGAACACACACATTTGAAAAAAGAGTAACATACATATTGAGAACATACACAAAATATATTCAAGAGATATTGAAAATGTAAAAAGACACCGTTTTGCTTATGTTAAACAAAACACAGATCGCACAAGCCTCTGTAGAAGTACACACGTGAACAATCTCAATCAACACTGCATACATCCGAACGCAGAGACGTTTACATGAACTGCAGAATAAAAGATTTTATAATAATATAATGGCAGGCTGACATTATTACTGTCAAACAATCATCGTTATGGTGTTCAGTAATCAACAGGTTTGATCGGTATTCATACAATCAGTTACCATCATTGTACACTTACTGTAGTTCATTAGTCTGTTAGTGAGTTCATTAGTCTGTTGGTGAGTTCATTAGTCTGTTAGTGAGTTTATTAGTCTGTTGGTGAGTTCATTAGTATGTTGGTGAGTTCATTAGTCTGTTGGTGAGTTCATTAGTATGTTGGTGAGTTCATTAGTCTGTTGGTGAGTTCATTAGTCTGTTGGTGAGTTCATTAGTCTGTTGGTGAGTTTATTAGTCTGTTGGTGAGTTCATTAGTTTGTTAGTGAGTTTATTAGTCTGTTAGTGAGTTTATTAGTCTGTTGGTGAGTTCATTAGTCTGTTGGTGAGTTTATTAGTCTGTTGGTGAGTTCATTAGTCTGTTGGTGAGTTCATTAGTCTGTTAGTGAGTTCATTAGTCTGTTGGTGAGTTCATTAGTCTGTTAGTGAGTTTATTAGTCTGTTGGTGAGTTCATTAGTCTGTTGGTGAGTTCATTAGTCTGTTGGTGAGTTCATTAGTCTGTTGGTGAGTTTATTAGTCTGTTGGTGAGTTCATTAGTTTGTTAGTGAGTTTATTAGTCTGTTAGTGAGTTTATTAGTCTGTTGGTGAGTTCATTAGTCTGTTGGTGAGTTTATTAGTCTGTTGGTGAGTTCATTAGTCTGTTGGTGAGTTCATTAGTCTGTTAGTGAGTTCATTAGTCTGTTGGTGAGTTCATTAGTCTGTTAGTGAGTTTATTAGTCTGTTGGTGAGTTCATTAGTCTGTTTGTGAGTTTATTAGTCTGTTGGTGAGTTCATTAGTCTGTTAGTGAGTTCATTATTCTGTTGGTGAGTTCATTAGTCTGTTGGTGAGTTTATTAGTCTGTTGGTGAGTTCATTATTCTGTTGGTGAGTTCATTAGTCTGTTGGTGAGTTTATTAGTCTGTTGGTGAGTTCATTATTCTGTTGGTGAGTTCATTATTCTGTTGGTGAGTTTATTAGTCTGTTGGTGAGTTCATTATTCTGTTGGAGAGTTCATTATTCTGTTGGTGAGTTCATTAGTCTGTTGGTGAGTTTATTAGTCTGTTGGTGAGTTCATTATTCTGTTGGTGAGTTCATTAGTCTGTTGGTGAGTTTATTAGTCTGTTGGTGAGTTCATTAGTCTGTTGGTGAGTTCATTAGTCTGTTGGTGAGTTTATTAGTCTGTTGGTGAGTTCATTAGTCTGTTGGTGAGTTCATTATTCTGTTGGAGAGTTTATTAGTCCGTTGGTGAGTTTATTAGTCTGTTGGTGAGTTGATTAGTCTGTTGGTGAGTTGATTAGTCTATGGTGAGTTTATTAGTCTGTTGGTGAGTTCATTAGTCTGTTGGTGAGTTTATTAGTCTGTTGGTGAGTTTATTAGTCTGTTGGTGAGTTCATTAGTCTGTTGGTGAGTTCATTAGTCTGTTGGTGAGTTCATTAGTCTGTTGGTGAGTTCATTAGTCTGTTGGTGAGTTCATTAGTCTGTTGGTGAGTTCATTAGTCTGTTGGTGAGTTCATTAGTCTATTAGTGAGTTTATTACTCTGTTGGTGAGTTTATTAGTCTGTTGGTGAGTTCATTAGTCTGTTGGTGAGTGTATTAGTCTGTTGGTGAGTTCATTAGTCTGTTGGTGAGTGTATTAGTCTGTTGGTGAGTTCATTAGTCTATTAGTGAGTTTATTAGTCTGTTGGTGAGTTGATTAGTATGTTGGTGAGTTTATTAGTCTGTTGGTGAGTTCATTAGTATGTTGGTGAGTTTATTAGTCTGTTGGTGAGTTCATTAGTCTGTTGGTGAGTTCATTAGTCTGTTGGTGAGTTAATTAGTCTGTTGGTGAGTTCATTAGTATGTTGGTGAGTTTATTAGTCTGTTGGTGAGTTCATTAGTCTGTTGGTGAGTTCATTAGTCTGTTGGTGAGTTCATTAGTCTATTGGTGAGTTTATTAGTCTGTTGGTGAGTTAATTAGTCTGTTGGTGAGTTCATTAGTCTGTTGGTGAGTTTATTAGTCTGTTGGTGAGTTTATTAGTCTGTTAGTGAGTTGAATAGTCTGTTGGTGAGTTCATTAGTCTGTTGGTGAGTGTATTAGTCTGTTGGTGAGTTCATTAGTCCGTTGGTGAGTTTATTAGTCTGTTGGTGAGTTGATTAGTCTATTGGTGAGTTGATTAGTCTATGGTGAGTTTATTAGTCTGTTGGTGAGTTCATTAGTCTGTTGGTGAGTTTATTAGTCTGTTGGTGAGTTTATTAGTCTGTTGGTGAGTTCATTAGTCTGTTGGTGAGTTCATTAGTCTGTTGGTGAGTTCATTAGTCTGTTGGTGAGTTCATTAGTCTGTTGGTGAGTTCATTAGTCTGTTGGTGAGTTCATTAGTCTGTTGGTGAGTTCATTAGTCTATTAGTGAGTTTATTACTCTGTTGGTGAGTTTATTAGTCTGTTGGTGAGTTCATTAGTCTGTTGGTGAGTGTATTAGTCTGTTGGTGAGTTCATTAGTCTGTTGGTGAGTGTATTAGTCTGTTGGTGAGTTCATTAGTCTATTAGTGAGTTTATTACTCTGTTGGTGAGTTTATTAGTCTGTTGGTGAGTTCATTAGTCTGTTGGTGAGTGTATTAGTCTGTTGGTGAGTTCATTAGTCTGTTGGTGAGTGTATTAGTCTGTTGGTGAGTTCATTAGTCCTGTTACCTTTCCAGCCTTCTGGCGTCTTTACCGTAGTTAAGACCCGCTGGTTCCCGAAACTAAGTTATCAACTTAGCTGCTCGTTCGTCGGTGGTAACTTAATGTCCGTATAGTTGAGCTGAAGATAGTCACGGAGAGTCTCCACAGGAACGACAACTTTACTGGCTTCAAGGGTTTTTATTTCTCTTACTATTTTTACCGGACAAACGTGCATATGCGGCTTCACTCCTCGCCTCTTCACCATCACAACAAAGAACACGCACAGAACATGCACTCAGAGCATGCACACCTAGACACGCCCCCAACCCCGCATCATCCGCCTGCATAATGAGGAGCGCTGGTTGGTAACACTACCCCCACTCTGGATGATAATTAACTCCTAATATCATTCCAGGACATAATACACATTATAGACAGGACATGTGACATCACACTTGCAAACATTCCCACAATACTCATCCCAACCCCTAGGGTCCCTCAGTGGCTATTCTAAGCGGGAGAAAACCTGTTATGAGAATGATCGTCTAATCTAGTGTGCAAACCGAAATGACAAAAACCCGTACCATTCACATGTAATTGCAACAAAGTGTCCATCACGAATATGTGCATTACTCCGGAAATAGGTAACAGTTGCTCAATTTCACATTCTAACATTCCCGTCAATATAAGGCACAAGGTATTTAGCTTTGGGTATCAAAATATTCATATCAAACGTGTACATGCCCTGAAAACCTCAATTACTACACAAAAGGTAATTTAGTAAACCTTTAAGCTTTTTTTTCTTTTTAACAATATCAGAACGAAACATTCTCCTTACTCTTATCATCATAAAACTGTGATCAAGATAACAATATGAATACACATTTTAGCAAACAACGATTGTAAACAATGTAACAGTGTTTTTTTTTCGACCTGAGTAGGGCAGCGATCCGCCTACACCCTATCTCAGGTGATCATCACCCCGCGTTCAGTGACTCAGCCAGTCACCAAACATGTCTGGAGCTCTGCGCACCCTTGGTGGTCGCCGAGGAAGGGGTGCAGCACACACCAATGGGCGGCCGGCTAGTCTCTCTCCCTGATGCTCGTCGTCGGCCTCCCCCCGTTGAGACTGGTCAGGGCTCTCCTGAGCCTGGTCCCCGCTGGATGGAAAAGGTGGAGAGACGCCTGAGCTCTCTGCAGCAGGATGCTCAGCATCAGATGAGGTGTCCCACAAGTCGAGGGGACCGATGTCATCGTCCGAAGCATCCTCGTCTACAGCGGCTGATGGCGTCCTCTCTTGTGTTTGCATGTTGATGTCCTGGAACACCCAGCTGTTGTCAAGTGGAGTTCTAGGGTAGTAGTGCTTGAGCTTGTCGTGATGAACCACTTTGGTTTTGGACCTGGAGCTCTTCTTGATCCGATAGATTAGGTCGTCCAGTTGACCTACGACAAAGTAAGGGCCCTCGTAAAAAGGTAGGAACTTCCGGACTTTGTTCTTCACTCTTTTGGTCCCTTTAATCAGGTACCAAACTGTGTCGCCAACCTTGTACTGGACTTGACAAATATTTTTATCATACTGTCTCTTGGCACGCTCAGATGCTTTTCCCAATGACTCCCGGGCTAGCTGGTGTGAGACCTCGAACCGTTCCCTGAGCTGTTGGACGTATTCTGCAGGAGTATTGTCCACACCGTCAGGTGGCAGGCCAACGACGAGGTCGATGGGTTCCGTTACCTCCCGGCCAAAGAGCATCATGTTTGGGGTGAGATTTGTGGAGCTGTGCTTAGTTGCACGGTAGGCCATAACTGCATATGGAATCATTATGTCCCAATCCCAGTGACATCGTTCTGCTGTGGTGGCTAGGATCTTCTGTAGGGGGGCATTAAAACGTTCCACTTGACCGTCCGACTGAGGATGGAAGGAGGTAGTCCGTGTCTTTTCGATCCCCAACATCTCGAACATTCCTTGGAAGACAGCTGATTCGAAGTTGGTGCCCTGGTCACTGTGAAGAGAGTATGGAGCTCCGTATCTGCATACCCACTCAGAGGCAATCTTCTCGACCACCGTTGTTGCTTGCTCGTTGGGGACTGGATAAGCTTCCACCCACTTACTAAAATAGTCCTGCACTACCAGTATGTATCTGTTGTGTCTCTCCGTCTCATTCAAAGGCCCCATCAAGTGGACTGCAATTCTCTCCATAGGTGCACTGACTCGTACGGTGCCCATAGCGGCATGAGGGGTTTTCTTGGCCCGGGACTTCGCAGCGCAACTGGTGCAGGTACGGCACCACAATATAACATCATCTCTCATGTTGTACCAATAATATCTGGTTTTAAGGCGTGCTAGTGTTCTCTCTGCTCCAAAGTGGCCACCCACAGGTCCTTCATGCATCTGCTCCATCACTGGTTTGCGGCAAGCATGGGGCAGCAAGATCTGCGAATACTGAACCTTCCCTTCGGTGCAATAAAACTTCCTCAAAAGTACTCCATCCCTCTTATACAACCTTTTCCATTGCGCCCAGTAAGCTTTTGTAGCGGGGCTGCAGGCTGCTATGTTAGCCCAAGGCGGCCTAACGCTTCCTTCGTCTAGCCACTCCAACACTGGTGCTATGTCTGGATCTGACTTCTGAGCTGTGTTGAGCTGCTCGCAGGTCCAACCTCTGAACAATTCACTTTGAGCTGTCTCACTAACTTTGTGAATGGTTGGGTGAGTGTCTACCCCCCTGCAGCTGCTGACTCCACTGTGCCCTACCCCCACTATCACTGGCCCCAGTTCTGCAACCCTGCTGACAACCCAGCATTCAGGCTCCACTACCCCCACTGGCGGTTGCTCTGTGGTACCTGCAATAGCAACCGACTTCTCTATGTCACCAGTTAGGTTGCACTGTACCTCCTTATGCTGATACTGGACGATGTTGATGGCAGGGTCTGGTATCGTACATGGACATGAGCTCCGACACGGTTTCCTTGAAAGTGCATCTGCATTTTGGTGGTTTTTCCCCGGCCGGTGGACCACACAGAAATTGTATTCAGCGAGTTTTTCCAACCAACGAGCTAGCTGACCTTCCGGTTCCCTTAACCTGGTCAACCATCTCAGGCTGCTGTGGTCGGTGCGGATGGTAAAGGGTCGGCCCAGCAGGTACTGTCTAAAATGGGAAGTGAACCCTACCACTGCTAAGAGTTCTCGTCTCGTTGTGCAGTAATTCTGCTCTGTAGCTGTCAACCTTCTGCTTCCATATGCCAAGACTCTCTCCTCACCACCCTGCACTTGGGACAAGACAGCTCCTATCCCCCAGTCACTAGCATCAGTGTCAACGAACAGTTCACCTTCATCGAGCGGATAGCCCAGAATAGGAGCCGAGGTCAGTCGCTGCTTGAGTTCCTCAAATGCCTCCTGACATTCTTCTGTCCATCGGTAGTGAGCATACTTTTTGGTGAGTTCGTGGAGCGGCTGGGCTATTGTTGCGAAGTCTGCCACAAAACGCCGATAGTAGGAGGCCAGACCAACAAACTGCCGGACTTCATGGACATTCCTGGGTACAGGCCAGTCCTTCACTTGTTCGATCTTCTGGGGGTCAGTAGCTACTCCCTTAGCAGAGACCACATGACCCAAGTAGACAACTTGCTCCCGGAACAGACAACATTTGGAAGGTTTTAGCTTTAAGTTTGCTTCCCGCAACCTAGCAAACACCTGGCCTAACCGCTCCAGCATTTGAGCGCTGTCCCGTCCCAGAACAATTATGTCATCGAGGTAGACAAGGCAGGTCTCCCATTGTAGTCCAACTAAGACACGGTCCATAAGTCTCTGAAACGTGGCGGGCGCATTGCACAGTCCAAATGGCATCACATTCCACTCGAAGAGTCCCTTTCGTGTACAGAATGCAGCAGCTTTTCGGGCCCTGGGGGTCATTTGTACTTGCCAGTACCCTGACGTCAGATCTAGAGTGCTGAAGAACTTGGCAGAAGATAGTGTGTCTAGAGTGTCTTGGATGCGGGGCAAAGGGTAGGCATCCTTAATAGTCCGTTCATTCAGGGGTCTACACAGAGCCGATGAGTTTGGTCTTTCTTTCTGACCATCACAACCGGTGCTGCCCAGCTGCTGTTACTGGCCCGGGCCACACCAGCATCCAGGCTTTGTTGTAACTGCTGGTCCGATGATATTTGTTTGTCCCTGGCCATTCTGCGTGGGGGTTGTTTTACAGGTGGTCCAGGAATTGTCAGAATGTCGTGCTGGACAATGCTAGTACGGCCGAGATCAGTGGGGCTGGAAGAGAACACATCACTGTGAGACTTCAGCAAGGCTGCCAGATTTTGACGATCACTTTGGGACAGGTTAGGGCAACTCTCAACATATAGGGCTTGCAGGTGACTCGGTACAAGGACATTATCGGGGTTGCTGAGAGCAAAATCTGTTTGAGCCTCTGGAAAGACAGACTCCCCGGCGCTCAACACTTGGGCAGACTGGAGGACCCCCGCAACGGCCCCTCTCTTCAAAGTTACAGGTGTGGCACTTGCATTGAAAACGCGAATGGGGACGCTGGTGGACTGCTGCTGCTTCACGACGACCCGGGCCACCAAAACATGGTGCTTCTCAATGAAACCCTGGGTGGGACTTAACATCATGTCTCTACCAATAACATGGCCCAAACGGGAAGCGCCGGGGACAACATACTCACGTCCTGGTTCCAACACAGTCGTGCGTGCCACCCTGACAAGATGAGACTTGGTTTGTTGACTAAACCCATAGCGGGGAACTGTCTCACCGAAGAGGGTTATCTCTTGGCGGCCATAGACGAGAAGAGCCTGTGCTTGCTGCAAGAAAGGGTGACCCAGGATGACTTCAGTACTTTGAACCGTATCGACCACGATAAAGTTCACCTGGGTAACTGTGCTTCCAGTCTGCACAGGGATGATAACTTCCCCCAGGACGGGTAGCCCAGCTGGTCCGATACCCTGTAAAACTTGTGTCACAGATGGCTGGAGTGAGGGTCTAAAGTCTAAGGGAATGGAGTTAAAATGATGTAGAGGCAACACGCTTCTACGTGCTCCAGAGTCCAACAGTGCCTGCAGTTCTTGTCCATGTATCCATATTCCGACACACATCTCGCCATCTTCACTCTTTGTCACAAAGATGACTGTGGTTGGATCAAGTGCGGAGTTGAGGCCATCATTAGTGGGACGCCATGGTTGCTGGTGAGGAGAGGGGCAGTTCCTCTGAATGTGTCCCACTCCAGAGCAGTTGTGACAAACAACTTCTCCTCTGCTTGCCTTTTTGTACCTGCTTCTGTTAGCCTGCCATGGTATGGACGTTTTTGGTGCCCTCTGCGGTGTTTCAGTGAGCATCCTTGGTGCCCTCTCAGGTTCCTCATTCATCACCATGCACGCCGGTTCCCGTAGCATCGCAGTTCTGGTCGTTGGTGCCACAGAGCCACGGCCCCCTTGATGCATCATTTGTGTTACGGCCCTGGCAGCTCTCCTGGTGGCTTCATACTTATGTACTATTTCATAAGCTCTCGCCAGGGTGCGGGGTCGGTCTTCTAAAAGCCTCTGCACTACCTCAGCATCCGCCAGGGCGTTGGTGAAGATCTCAACACAGATACAGTCTTGCTCTGCATCAGTCCGGTCAGCATAAACAATGGAGACCTTCTCGTATATGTCGTCCCTGAGTGCGTGTAGGGGTTCACCTGGCTTACGGACTCTTTGCCTCAATTCGATGCCAACGGCGGCCGCATGTTCCGAGCATGGTCCATAGGCGGTCTCCACCTCCTCCACCATGCGCTTAAAGCTCCAATTGGCAGATCCGGGGTTCTTATGGACGATGGCACCAGCTGCACAAGTCAGACTGTAGCGCAGTTGGACGGCCATGGTCTTCTCAGTCCAGTGGTTAGCACTTGCACAGCTTTCAAACTGGTAAAGGAAGTCTTTCCATGAACCTGAACCGTCAAACTGACCTGGTCGCAGCGTGGGAATTCTCTCTCTCGTTCCACGTTGCTCATCATCGCTGCTGTCTGTGGCGTCCCGGTTAACTACCTTCCGTGCATGACGGCGGCATGGTGTGGAGTGGACCCGTCGCGAATCTTGCTGGCCTGCACTGTAAAGTTGGCCATCGCCCATTGGTGTTGAATGAGTCATGGTACTGTAATAAGGATGAACTGTTGTTGGATGGGTTGGATATCCAGCTGGAGAACGATGGCACGTTGTGGGAATGGAAGGGACTGTAGGTAGGTAATTGTCAGTAATCGCAGTCCGTTCAAAGTCATTTTCAATGGAATTCAGGGAAGAAATGTAATTGTAACCATCATATTCTGGCTGGGCAGGGCTCGGAAACACACTCCTTGCTGCAGAATATTCCGTTAAGAAAGGGTTGGTGGATGCAAAAGTTGGAGGACTGAGCGACATGGCTCCCTGCTGCGGAGTGGCTGGAGTGTAACATGTCGGCTCATCACTTGTTAGCCTTCTAGCAAAGTTAGCTCGAATCGGGTTTAACTCTAATAGAGGAAAATGTCCGTCATTCATATAATCCCCGTCGTCTTCAACTTCAACATGTTTTATATCCGACAGAAAAGGGTTATTGCTTACTGGTGTCCTTATTTTGAAATATGTCGCTACGGTGATTTGATTCGCGTCTTCACCGCGGGCCGCCATCTTGTCACTATATCCACTTAAAAGTTCGTATTTCCTCTTTTCTCTCTCTGAAACTCCGGTCTTCATGTGCAAAACTATCCCGGACGAGCCCCCAGTGTTACCTTTCCAGCCTTCTGGCGTCTTTACCGTAGTTAAGACCCGCTGGTTCCCGAAACTAAGTTATCAACTTAGCTGCTCGTTCGTCGGTGGTAACTTAATGTCCGTATAGTTGAGCTGAAGATAGTCACGGAGAGTCTCCACAGGAACGACAACTTTACTGGCTTCAAGGGTTTTTATTTCTCTTACTATTTTTACCGGACAAACGTGCATATGCGGCTTCACTCCTCGCCTCTTCACCATCACAACAAAGAACACGCACAGAACATGCACTCAGAGCATGCACACCTAGACACGCCCCCAACCCCGCATCATCCGCCTGCATAATGAGGAGCGCTGGTTGGTAACAGTCCGTTGGTGAGTTCATTAGTCTGTTGGTGAGTTCATTAGTCCGTTGGTGAGTTTATTAGTCTGTTGGTGAGTTCATTAGTCTGTTGGTGAGTTTATTAGTCTGTTGGTGAGTTTATTAGTCTGTTGGTGAGTTCATTAGTCTGTTGGTGAGTTTATTAGTCTGTTGGTGAGTTCAATATTCTGTTGGTGAGTTCATTAGTCTGTTGGTGAGTTTATTAGTCTGTTGGTGAGTTCATTAGTCTGTTGGTGAGTTTATTAGTCTGTTGGTGAGTTCATTAGTCTGTTAGTGAGTTTATTAGTCTGTTGGTGAGTTTATTAGTCTGTTAGTGAGTTTAATAGTCTGTTGGTGAGTTCATTAGTCTGTTTTTGAGTTCATTAGTCTATTAGTGAGTTTATTAGTCTGTTTGTGAGTTCATTAGTCTATTAGTGAGTTTATTAGTCAGTTTGTGAGTTCATTAGTCTGTTGGTGAGTTCATTAGTCTGTTGGTGAGTTTATTAGTCTGTTGGTGAGTTCATTAGTCTGTTGGTGAGTTTATTAGTCTGTTGGTGAGTTTATTAGTCTGTTGGTGAGTTCATTAGTCTTTTGGTGAGTTCATTAGTCTGTTGGTGAGTTCATTAGTCTGTTGGTGAGTTCATTAGTCTGTTGGTGAGTTCATTAGTCTGTTAGTGAGTTCATTAGTCTGTTGGTGAGTTCATTAGTATGTTGGTGAGTTCATTAGTCTGTTGGTGAGTTCATTAGTCTGTTGGTGAGTTCATTAGTCTGTTGGTGAGTTCATTAGTCTGTTGGAGAGTTTATTAGTCTGTTAGTGAGTTTATTAGTCTGTTGGTGAGTTCATTAGTCTGTTGGTGAGTTTATTCGTCTGTTGGTGAGTTCATTAGTCTGTTAGTGAGTTTATTAGTCTGTTGGTGAGTTTATTAGTCTGTTAGTGAGTTTAATAGTCTGTTGGTGAGTTCATTAGTCTGTTTGTGAGTTCATTAGTCTATTAGTGAGTTTATTAGTCTGTTTGTGAGTTCATTAGTCTATTAGTGAGTTTATTAGTCAGTTTGTGAGTTCATTTGTCTGTTAGTGAGTTTATTAGTCTGTTGGTGAGTTCATTAGTCTGTTGGTGAGTTCATTAGTCTGTTGGAGAGTTTATTAGTCTGTTAGTGAGTTTATTAGTCTGTTGGTGAGTTCATTAGTCTGTTGGTGAGTTTATTCGTCTGTTGGTGAGTTCATTAGTCTGTTAGTGAGTTTATTAGTCTGTTGGTGAGTTTATTAGTCTGTAAGTGAGTTTAATAGTCTGTTGGTGAGTTCATTAGTCTGTTGGTGAGTTTATTAGTCTGTTGGTGAGTTTATTAGTCTGTTGGTGAGTTCATTAGTCTGTTGGTGAGTTCATTAGTCTGTTGGTGAGTTCATTAGTCTGTTGGTGAGTTCATTAGTCTGTTAGTGAGTTCATTAGTCTGTTGGTGAGTTCATTAGTATGTTGGTGAGTTCATTAGTCTGTTGGTGAGTTCATTAGTCTGTTGGTGAGTTCATTAGTCTGTTGGTGAGTTCATTAGTCTGTTGGTGAGTTCATTAGTCTGTTGGTGAGTTCATTAGTCTGTTGGTGAGTTTATTAGTCTGTTGGTGAGTTCATTAGTCTGTTGGTGAGTTCATTAGTCTGTTGGAGAGTTTATTAGTCTGTTAGTGAGTTTATTAGTCTGTTGGTGAGTTCATTAGTCTGTTGGTGAGTTTATTCGTCTGTTGGTGAGTTCATTAGTCTGTTAGTGAGTTTATTAGTCTGTTGGTGAGTTTATTAGTCTGTTAGTGAGTTTAATAGTCTGTTGGTGAGTTCATTAGTCTGTTTGTGAGTTCATTAGTCTATTAGTGAGTTTATTAGTCTGTTTGTGAGTTCATTAGTCTATTAGTGAGTTTATTAGTCAATTTGTGAGTTCATTTGTCTGTTAGTGAGTTTATTAGTCTGTTGGTGAGTTCATTAGTCTGTTGGTGAGTTCATTAGTCTGTTGGAGAGTTTATTAGTCTGTTAGTGAGTTTATTAGTCTGTTGGTGAGTTCATTAGTCTGTTGGTGAGTTTATTCGTCTGTTGGTGAGTTCATTAGTCTGTTAGTGAGTTTATTAGTCTGTTGGTGAGTTTATTAGTCTGTAAGTGAGTTTAATAGTCTGTTGGTGAGTTCATTAGTCTGTTTGTGAGTTCATTAGTCTATTAGTGAGTTTATTAGTCTGTTTGTGAGTTCATTAGTCTATTAGTGAGTTTATTAGTCAGTTTGTGAGTTCATTAGTCTGTTATTGAGTTTATTAGTCTGTTGGTGAGTTCATTATTCTGTTGGTGAGTTCATTAGTCTGTTGGTGAGTTCATTAGTCTATTGGTGAGTTCATTAGTCTGTTGGTGAGTTTATTAGTCTGTTGGTGAGTTCATTAGTCTGTTGGTGAGTTTATTAGTCTGTTGGTGAGTTTATTAGTCTGTTGGTGAGTTCATTAGTCTTTTGGTGAGTTCATTAGTCTGTTGGTGAGTTCATTAGTCTGTTGGTGAGTTCATTAGTCTGTTGGTGAGTTCATTAGTCTGTTAGTGAGTTCATTAGTCTGTTGGTGAGTTCATTAGTATGTTGGTGAGTTCATTAGTCTGTTGGTGAGTTCATTAGTCTGTTGGTGAGTTCATTAGTCTGTTGGTGAGTTTATTAGTCTGTTGGTGAGTTCATTAGTCTGTTGGTGAGTTCATTAGTCTGTTGGAGAGTTTATTAGTCTGTTAGTGAGTTTATTAGTCTGTTGGTGAGTTCATTAGTCTGTTGGTGAGTTTATTCGTCTGTTGGTGAGTTCATTAGTCTGTTAGTGAGTTTATTAGTCTGTTGGTGAGTTTATTAGTCTGTTAGTGAGTTTAATAGTCTGTTGGTGAGTTCATTAGTCTGTTGGTGAGTGTATTAGTCTGTTGGTGAGTTCATTAGTCCGTTGGTGAGTTTATTAGTCTGTTGGTGAGTTCATTAGTCTGTTGGTGAGTTGATTAGTCTGTTGGTGAGTTTATTAGTCTGTTGGTGAGTTCATTAGTCTGTTGGCGAGTTTATTAGTCTGTTGGTGAGTTCATTAGTCTGTTGGTGAGTTCATTAGTCTGTTGGTGAGTTCATTAGTCTGTTGGTGAGTTCATTAGTCTGTTGGTGAGTTCATTAGTCTGTTGGTGAGTTTATTAGTCTGTTGGTGAGTTCATTAGTCTGTTGGTGAGTTTATTAGTCTGTTGGTGAGTTCATTAGTCTGTTGGTGAGTTCATTAGTCTGTTAGTGAGTTCATTAGTCTGTTGGTGAGTTCATTAGTCTGTTGGTGAGCTCATTAGTCTGTTGGTGAGTTCATTAGTCTATTAGTGAGTTTATTAGTCTGTTGGTGAGTTCATTTGTCTGTTGGTGAGTTCATTAGTCTGTTAGTGAGTTTATTAGTCTGTTGGTGAGTTCATTAGTCTGTTGGTGAGTTCATTAGTCTGTTGGTGAGTTCATTAGTCTGTTGGTGAGTTCATTAGTCTGTTGGTGAGTTCATTAGTTTGTTGGTGAGTTCATTAGTCTGTTGGTGAGTTCATTAGTCTATTAGTGAGTTTATTACTCTGTTGGTGAGTTTATTAGTCTGTTGGTGAGTTCATTAGTCTGTTGGTAAGTTCATTAGTCTGTTGGTGAGTTCATTAGTCTGTTGGAGAGTTTATTAGTCTGTTGGTGAGTTCATTAGTCTGTTGGTGAGTTCATTAGTCTGTTGGTGAGTTCATTAGTCTGTTAGTGAGTTCATTAGTCTGTTGGTGAGTTCATTAGTATGTTGGTGAGTTCATTAGTCTGTTGGTGAGTTCATTAGTCTGTTGGTGAGTTCATTAGTCTGTTAGTGAGTTCATTAGTCTGTTGGTGAGTTCCTTAGTCTGTTGGTGAGTTTATTAGTCTGCTGGTGAGTGTATTAGTCTGTTAGTGAGTTTATTAGTCTGTTGGTGAGTTCATTAGTCTGTTGGTGAGTTTATTCGTCTGTTGGTGAGTTCATTAGTCTGTTAGTGAGTTTATTAGTCTGTTGGTGAGTTTATTAGTCTGTTAGTGAATTTAATAGTCTGTTGGTGAGTTCATTAGTCTGTTGTTGAGTGTATTAGTCTGTTGGTGAGTTCATTAGTCCGTTGGTGAGTTTATTAGTCTGTTGGTGAGTTGATTCGTCTGTTGGTGAGTTGATTAGTCTGTTGGTGAGTTTATTAGTCTGTTGGTGAGTTCATTAGTCTGTTGGTGAGTTTATTAGTCTGTTGGTGAGTTTATTAGTCTGTTGGTGAGTTCATTAGTCTTTTGGTGAGTTCATTAGTCTGTTGGTGAGTTCATTAGTCTGTTGGTGAGTTCATTAGTCTGTTGGTGAGTTCATTAGTCTGTTGGTGAGTTCATTAGTCTGTTGGTGAGTTCATTAGTCTGTTAGTGAGTTCATTAGTCTGTTGGTGAGTTCATTAGTATGTTGGTGAGTTCATTAGTCTGTTGGTGAGCTCATTAGTCTGTTGGTGAGGTCATTAGTCTGTTAGTGAGTTTATTAGTCTGTTGGTGAGTTCATTAGTCTGTTGGTGAGTTCATTAGTCTGTTGGTGAGTTTATTAGTCTGTTGGTGAGTTCATTAGTCTTTTGGTGAGTTCATTAGTCTGTTGGTGAGTTCATTAGTCTGTTGGTGAGTTCATTAGTCTGTTGGTGAGTTCATTAGTCTGTTGGTGAGTTCATTAGTCTGTTAGTGAGTTCATTAGTCTGTTGGTGAGTTCATTAGTATGTTGGTGAGTTCATTAGTCTGTTGGTGAGTTCATCAGTCTGTTAGTGAGTTTATTAGTCTGTTGGTGAGTTCATTAGTCTGTTGGTGAGTTCATTAGTCTGTTAGTGAGTTATTAGTCTGTTGGTGAGCTCATTAGTCTGTTGGTGAGTTCATTAGTCTGTTGGTGAGTTTATTAGTCTGTTGGTGAGTTCATTAGTCTTTTGGTGAGTTCATTAGTCTGTTGGTGAGTTCATTAGTCTGTTGGTGAGTTCATTAGTCTGTTGGTGAGTTCATTAGTCTGTTGGTGAGTTCATTAGTCTGTTAGTGAGTTCATTAGTCTGTTGGTGAGTTCATTAGTATGTTGGTGAGTTCATTAGTCTGTTGGTGAGCTCATTAGTCTGTTGGTGAGTTCATTAGTCTGTTAGTGAGTTTATTAGTCTGTTGGTGAGTTCATTAGTCTGTTGGTGAGTTCATTAGTCTGTTAGTGAGTTTATTAGTCTGTTGGTGAGTTCATTAGTCTGTTGGTGAGTTCATTAGTCTGTTGGTGAGTTTATTCGTCTATTAGTGAGTTTATTACTCTGTTGGTGAGTTCATTAGTCTGTTGGTGAGTTCATTAGTCTGTTAGTGAGTTTATTAGTCTGTTGGTGAGTTCATTAGTCTATTAGTGAGTTTATTAGTCTGTTGGTGAGTTCATTAGTCTGTTGGTGAGTTCATTAGTCTGTTAGTGAGTTTATTATTCTGTTGGTGAGTTCATTAGTCTGTTGGTGAGTTCATTAGTCTGTTGGTGAGTTTATTAGTCTGTTGGTGAGTTCATTAGTCTGTTGGTGCACCCATTACTGAGGATGATGTATTTCTAAATGTATTGATGTGTGAGATGTGAGAGTGTAATGTCAGTTGAAGTTGTGTTTTTTGGTTAGTAAAATGTAAAAAAAACTAATTTAATGGTAAAAAGCAAAGAATGAAGAAAATTGTCCATAAAAGTACAGCATCAAATGTGTAATGTTAGAGACAGTGGGTATGAGCGATTATCCTTAAAATGATCAGGTAAGTGTTTTTGTATGAAAAAGTCTTCTACTGAAGCATAAGTGACACCACTCACAGTTGAACCTCCAGCTTCGTGTGCCATCTGTGTGAGGTGGTTGTACACGGGTACATTGTGTCTCACATCTGTCCAAACTTGACCCCTCCCCACACACTGACCCTTCAATGGCTGTCACATGGACTCAGCCACCTAGCAAAAAACTGAAACTTGTCTACACCTTCCTGCAGACATTTCCGGAGCTATTAGGGTTTAAAATCAGCCAGTGAGTCGTAAAACAAGGTGGGTAATGATGTTGTAGCTGGTGAAGGGTCGTCTCTCTGACTCGTTTTATTTAAATGCAGGTCCATGGTTTGCATTCATGCCTAATTGACTAGACTTTGCCCACTGGCTTCGTCCTGTCCACTGTCATATTAGGTATAATGCACCTTTTCCAAAAAACACAGAGCCAGCCTTCCTCTCCCCCGAGCATGCCATCCAGTCGTGCTCATTATACCAGCGAAAAAGCAAATATGATACAGTGTTGTACAAATCTCATCGCCGCTGCCAAAACAGTTACATTTTCGGCCCAGTCTTTGTTTGTCTGTTTGCAGCACCGCATAAAAAGTACTGATCCAATTTCACTGGCTGGGTAATGGGCCAGGAAAGAAGCCATCAAGTTTTGTAGCGAATCTGAATTACCATATTATACTTTTAAATGGCCTTGATCAGTCAATTACACAAAGATTGTTGGGCAGTAAGCACAATATCCAGAATGCACTCAAGCTGCACCCACAGATTCTAAATATGACTTTAAATCTTCCACAGCTGAACCAGAGGTGAATTGAGAAGTACTTTCCAAATGTCTATCCTTCACCAACCCTTGCATTCATTCATCCAACTTGTCATATATTGATCTGTCCATCCTTCTATTTATCCATCCACTCATCTACTTCCACTCGTCATCTTCCCATCCAACCAATTTATTTATTCATCCATCCATCTATCTAACCTTTCATCTTCCTTTTCATTCATCAATTTATTCATCCATCTGAAAATCTCAGTCAGAAACGTCCAGGTCTTCTCAACTGAAAGACTAGGGAGGCATTCAGGACACATCCTGACAAAAGTCAAACAGCAAGGGTCGAAGGAGAGACAGTTCTATTTCAAGTCTCTCCTGGATGACAGAAGAGGCACTCTTTGAAAAGTCCAGTAAAAAGATTCAGTGTGAATTTTTGCCTTTTTCCCAACCAGTTTTTTCTCAAACCATTAAAACAAAAAGTCGAACCTGAAATCACGCTGGCACCAGAGTAAATATTTTGAATCAATTCATCATTAATGACTTCGATAATTAGCTAAATTGCTGAACAAAACATCAATCTCATCGCTAATGAGGTTAAAATGTGTAATTATGCCGAGAGATGATTGATGCTTTAGGGGAGACGCTGATTCACTTGAGCGACCAGAACATCTGAGCACTGAAGGTCTTGGATGAAGCTGACACGATACTACCGTCTTAGCTCGTTCCCTCCATGCTGAATAAATGTAACTGATTTGTTTCATTCATCCTTAAAAATGTCAGTCAGTAATATGGTAAAATATAATTTTACCATATGACTAACAATAAAATAGAATTTTAAAGTAATATAGATTTATTAATTGTAATGTTCCCAAATAATCTATACCTATAACCTTCATGCTGTGAGACAGTAGTATTAATGCTGCACTATGTATAACTTACTTCAAATAACATACGCAAAAAAATTAAAGATAAACTAAAAAAAAGCACTGAAGAAACACATACTTTTGCCAACGTTTGTCATGACTTTTAAAACAACAAAACAAATCCAAATTAAAAGACTCAAAATAGTTTTTACAGATCACAGTTAAAAAATCTTATATTAAAAAGTACTAAACCAAAAAGTTTCAGTTCACGGAATGTCCATTTGAGGCTGGCTGCAAATCTCAAATCAAACACTGCCGCTACGCACTTACTGGAAATGACTCGATAGCTTCTTCTTCTACTACTATTTAACGCTGATTGCAACCGGCCATTGGAACCCTATCCCCCTACACTTGACAGGGCTTTTCGCCAACTGAAACAAGTTTTTAAGATGTGTTTCATTGTGTCATCATTGTTGTTGCGTTGTTTCGTGGTAAAATTAGTATTTTCTTAAGACATTTCGTCGATCTCCGCCGCTGCCATTTAAAGAGTAGTGAGTACTTATGTACTAATATTCAGTGTAAGTGCAGCGATTTGGAAGACACCACAGAAGTTGTATTTTTACAGCCTTGTTAAAAACGGTCTTTTACACTAATTTAAACAAATTATGAGCGTAATTCAGCCAGCCTGAACTCTTTTTGTTGCATGGAAAACATGCCAAGAGTGTCAAATTTGTTCCCATTTGCTGTAACAGCTTTACTCTGTGTTTTGTTCTGTTAGTATTATTTTGGAACAATATGCTGTGTGACTTTAAAATACTTGTATTGATGAGGGAGAAATTAAAAAAGGCTGGTTGAGTAGAGGTGTGACTAGACAGACGATCAAGATCGGTCACAGTGGATAATCTCTCTCTCGACACTTGATGGAAACTGAAGAGAAAAACGGTTGTCCTCCCAAGTTCACAATATCAATCCTCGTGAGTGGGATTACAGATTGGGACAACAGGAAACGAGTCGTGCCTCAGTTGTCTCGCTCACACTCACCAGAAACCTCAAAGCCACAAGGTGGAAGGATCAAGGGACGGATCGGTATGACGTAAATATGGCAGCAGCTCTGTGTACTCCCCTTCCACCCCTCCCTAATTATCACGCGCCATATTGCCACTCTTCAGGAAGAGAGAGGTAATTTTGTTGCTGAGTCCTTTTGGGAAATTAATTCCATTTTGCTAAAGTGACTCAGTAATTACAGTGACATCAAGGTTAATTGCCAAATCTGTATTGCTCCACGGCCGTCAAAGAAATCTGTTATCTAAACACTCGCCGGCTGACGACAGAGCTCACAATACACACACACTCACACACACTTGTTTGTGTTCAGTCCAAATGCAAACAAGCCCAGTTCTGTATATACACTCACGAATAATGTCACCGTGTAAAGGTTTGGCGATCGCTGCAGCTGAAAGAGTAAACAAAACGAAAGGTCAGAGAGTGAATAAAACCTTCCAGCTGACAAAACTATTTTTAGTTTGCTGTGTGGGACGAAGGTTTGACAAAAGGCATTGGATGTTTATAATTAAAATGTTCTTCCATTCCTTTCAATAGCTTTTGAGAATCCTTGTACTAAAGGTTCTTTGACGTGGGTCTGCCATAGGGATGCAAAATGTTCCTCCAAATGCACCTATTGATCATTTTCGGAGATTAACACCAAAACACTGGCAGAAGTAAGATGTTATAAAATGTAGGCGAAAGCTGCCAGTGTGTGCTTGCCTGTGTGCGTCCTGGAGAAAGAAAAAGACATAGATAGCGATTTCAAAGCATGTTATGCAAACCTGAGTGCACAGAGGAACAGAATTTATTTCATGCTGGAAAGCCTCGCTGCATGAAGCAGGTCGAGGCTGCAGATCACGATCTACCAGTGACCTTCACTTCACATCAGTGGGAGAGATAGACGGATTAACACTTTTCAGTTCAACTTTAAAACACTATAATGGATTACTTATTATGGAAAATGTAATCACTAAATGTATTTAAAAATAAACCAGTGATTTTTTTTTTCATCCATGGACTTCTATTTATGTTTTTATAATGTCTTAACTTTAGTGAGGAAAGTTTACAGTTATAGTACCAATAATCTGCATTATAAATTATAATTTCTTCCAAGAATTTCCATTTAGGTTCAAACCTGATCTGGAACCTTCACAAACATATAAATGAAACGGTTTTTAATTATGTAAAAACAAATATATAAAATTTGAGTTGAGAAAAAATGCATCAATATTAATAACAAGTTCAATAATTAATTCAAATAAAGTTTTTATAAATGGTGGAAAAAAATGTATATATATATATATATATATATATATATACCTAAAAAAAATAATGAACACTGTTTTTTCTATGTTTTTCAAGTTATAAATTCCCTTATTATATATCGTATATTATCAAGCATTAAAGTTGAAATACCCCTTTTTAAAATAGGAAGAGCTGTCACAATTAAACTGAAAAATATAGTTACAGAGGATGCTTAAGTTACATAAATTGTGATTAAATATTTCTATATGTTTAATATGTATTATTAGTTTTATTCCCAAAATAACCTTTCCTTCTTTTTCTTTTTTTCAGATGTGTATGATTTGAAATCATTATCCAAATGTATAAATATATATTCAACACACACAGACTGAATTGTATTCATACAACTAAAACATACAGAATGCAAAGTACATACTCATCCTCATTAAAAAAATATAAGCGACAGTAAAAGATCTGCAACATTCAAAAATATCTGCCCAATGTTGTTTTTATCCTTTTTATTAGTTTTACAGTCACTGAGCAACATGGTTAACAAAAGATCCATTTCAAATTATCCAGTTGAAGGTGTGTAGCTCATCTCCACCGTAACAAGTTAACTTTCTTCTGCTAAACCAACACTGTTCTCCCCGAAACAGCCGTCGGCCTGAAATCCCATTAAAGACAATTAAACAGAAGCTGACGAGTCTAAGTGTTTCCTGCATGCCTGGAAGACTTTTTAAGAGCAGACATGCCCGAGCAGCAAAGTGAGACACTGGCTTAAATGTTGACGTTAGCGGTGCTTTGACCAAACAACATGCAGTAAAATCCTTTTATAATGTTTCCAATGTTCTATATTAATCGTTCTTCAAGAGTGGGATATGAAATAATGTTTTCATTTTTCTTTTTTCATTAAATCTACATATGTCGCAGATGTCAAACAGGCGGTCGACGGCAAGTGTGTCAACGTCCTCTTAAGTGAAACTCTCAGGTCCCTGGATTCTGCTGCTCATGTTGCCGCATGTACTTTCATCCTACACTTGGCAGGTGCTGCATCAACCAGACAGGATGTAGCGCTGTGTTTTGGGAATCCCTCGGCCTGATGCAGCTGCCAACAGCATCTTCACAGAGGAGCATGTTGCCTGACAACGACCACGGCGCAAGACACCGCTGTTGTGTTAATTGTACAGGTGTAGTGCTGTGTGTGAGCCAGCAGTACTGGGCTGTTCCCACGCAACCTGAACTCCTGTTGAAGCTCTACAGTATTCAAGCCATCAAGAAAACAGCTTCCTCTTTGTTATTTGTTTTTTTTAGGTCTCAATCTTGTGCTCTGCTGCAACTGCCCCTTGTAAACCATTCAACATTGTTGCACAGATTGAAGCCGCTTTCCTCTTTCATGTACTTCTTTTGACGATATAGACAAATTTCAATGACACATGGTTTTTGTTAAGTTTGCGAATCTTTGAACATACTTTTTAAACATGTATTTTCTTTAGTTTGAGAATTTGATCTCAACGACATTTTTTTCAGATGCTATAAAACAAGTTTTGCATTATTTTTGTTGTGAAGATCTAACCTTTTTTTTCTGGTGCCACCTATTACATTGCAGGCTGAAACTGACTTGCACAGGAGTTCCACCTGGATCTTTTTATTGTCATTTACACAAATAACTTCCCTAGGGCTTAACCCTTGTGTTATGGTTAAGGTGAACGACCTCCACCACTGCACAATTGTTTTCGGTTCACCTTGACCCATAGATAACTCATGGATTAAAATAAAAAAAAATTTAAAAATAATGTATTTCCATGATCAGGGCTGGTCCTAGATCCTCCTCATAGTTGGATGAGAATTGACAGTTTGATCCGATGAATAGTTAACTGATATCTGCAGAATAAACACCGACCAAAGAAATACTCATTATTGTGTTTTTTTTTAATCAACCCATTGACTCTTGTCAAACCATCAGCTGGTCTTTGATCAATGAGGACTCTGTCTTGCTCATCTAGCCCAGATGGGGGGTCTCATTAGGCCCCAAAGTCACAATTATTGCAGAATCACAACAGTCACAGACAGGCTAAGCCTCTTGGTTGATCAATGTCCATGTCATCCAGGGCCATGTCCTGCGAACCAGTCGGCGCCGGCGCAGCCAGGCTCGGGGCTGACATTAGGGGACGCTGGGTGAGTGATGTCAGCCGGACGCCCAGAGAGTGTGCGACAGATGTGGAGGGGGATCTAGTTGGGCCTGCAGCTGTGGGCTCCGAGAAAGGTCAATGTTCAGCCTGGTGTGATTAATAAGACAAGCAGCGGAGAGTCTCCGACGACATCATCGATATCAGTGACCACCAGCTCGCCTCACCGCATATCAAGTGGAAGACCTCGAACATGGTCCACAACAAGAATGTGGGAGCTGTGATGGCCTCTGCTGCTCCGCTGTTTAACATTTAGAGATCTACTTGCATGACACTCTGCATAGACTCTGGTCAAGCCTCTATCCTGACACGAGCTGTCGAGCACTGGAGGTAAAACACGAGTCCACAGTTGAGCATTGCCCGCAAGTCCCTGAGTGACATGCCATTTCAGTGCCATCACCGACTAGTAGAGGTCGTTCTTTAAAAGGAAAATCTCATAGAGGGAGAATGTTACATTCCCCACCATTTTCTGATGGGAAAGAAAAACATTTTCTGGGTCAGACTGGCTGCAGAAAGTGCAGTTAAATGAAGCTTTTCACCACCCCAGGGGTGTAAAAGTATCCGAGTACTTGTTGGATGCTCTAAAATTGTCGAAATACTTCTTCAACCATTGGACGAGAACCTGGCTACCAGATCTTATTAACATTTGGTGCTGTCATCTACTCTCATGCCGATGTTTGGAGTAAATATTTTTGGTTGGCGGGAGTAACAGAACGGCGAAACAGATGTCTGAGTAAATGTCATGTTTGTCGCCGAGGCTGAGCTGACATTTCAAGTCCCAGACTTTCACCTCTTCGCCCATTTGTTCGCAGTGACTCATTACCAGAATCCGGTTGAGTCAGTGCCGCTGCTGTGAATAAATATGATCTAATTGATTGCTGACCCCTCGCATTAACATGCAAACGGGACAGAGCACACGCCAGGGTGGCTTGATGTTCGTGCATCTGAGTCATCCCGATCGTAGCCATGTTGAATATGACAGCGTTGACATGGTCAGATGTGACGACACAAAAGGAGCATAAACGTACAGATTCAGAAAAAAAACGAGCAGAAGTGTGAGTTTTAGAGTCAGTGCCGGAGCAGGAGTTCTTTTCAGTCTCGCCTCAGGCCGCCCAGATGGCGAGGACTCGTCTTTATCTCGCCCTTAGTGCGTTTGGCAGCAGCTACTCCTCACCCCTGGCTACTGCATGTACTTCTGTCTTCTCTCTCTGAAATGAACGATAGCACACGTTGTCTCATTGTGTTTGTTGGTAGACAAAGCTGTCTAAAGGAATATTAGTTTCATCCATTTTCCACTCATGAGTAGTATGCCAGGGTCACAGGGAGCTGAAGATAATTCTAGAGTTGTTTACAGCCTGTCTGCACTATTGAGCATGTTTGTCTTTGGCTACCCCTACTGTTAGAACAGTGTAATTGCAAACATTTTAACTTGGGTCGCTTTTATTATCCAAGAAGCTTCAAAGACAAAAGTTATTTGGTGATCATGAAAAGCTGTCAAAGTTGTCTAGTTAAAAGAATCATACAGTTCTACTGCCTGAGACTGATGTTAAAACAAACATCGTTGAAAATATATATTTTTAAATCTGTTAGCTGGTGCAGCTAGAAAAAGTGCATCAAATTTCCGATTTCAGAAAAGACAGACGTCTCACCACACAACTCACAGAAAGACCGCCTACCTGGAACCACCAGCGTGCACAATTCACTTCAATGAAACATTCAGAGTCTAAAACTGTGCGTCAATACTGTACATGTAGCAGCTCTTCTTTTGTTCAACGGAAAACTGGTATTCACTCCCTCGATAACAAGCTCCCTTTTGGCAAGTAACACTTTATTTTGGGAAGCAGAAAAACATCTCTTTAGACTACAGCCCATCGCACTTCAGGGGGTTCTACAAACAGGGAAGCACATGTTTGCTGCACGTGTGCTCTAAATAGATTACAGCTCATTATCTCCAATTATATTGTACAACAACAGGAAAATATAGAGGAAAGCATTCGTAGGTTGAATTAAGAAAACCTTGCAGAGGTGCTGCTATAAAAAGATCCCTAGTTTATTCCTTAATTAATACGCCAGAGAGTTTTTTTATCTGTTATTTTTCGAGGTCAAGAGAAGGAAGTCGTCTTCGCAAATAAGCCGAAAGTTGATTGTTGCTCAAGCTTTTTGTTTCAGTGTAAACAAACAAATCACTGTCAGTTATATTCCCCCAAATCTGAGCTGCAGTGGGAGAGTGCTCCAGAGGTGGGTCTTGAGGAAGTGAAGAGAGTCGTGGAAGTTTATCAGAGATTTCATGTTTTAAAAATAATAATCTTGAGTATTTCAGTTAATGACAGTGTTCCGCTCCAAGTCTCAGGCGGGTGGTCGATCAAAGTTTGAACTTTTGGGATCATAGGTCAAAGAAAAGGATTGTTTATAAAAGAGTTTTAGCTCAGGGGAATCTCAAAGTAGTACCATGAAAAGAATAAAAGAAGGTTTAAGGATCTTGTCTGGGTCTTCTGGAGGTCTCCCTAATGAGTTGTTGAGGGTGGGAGTCCTTGGGCAGACCTGGGACACCAGGAGAAATAATGTCTCACAGTTGACCTGGAAAAACCTCAGAATAAATGGAGGAAAGAAAGGAAACTGAACCTTAGCTGCTGCCTCTGTTACTCGACCTTGGATGATGGATGATTGAAAATCAGAAGTTAAATGTATTGCAGCATCCAAAGCTTTGATAAGTCTCGTCTAAACACGTCCTCCATTTATCCATCCACTCATTATTTATCTATTCATTCAACTTTACATTTTACTGCTTTTTGATAACAAAAAAAAGCATAGCGACATCACCACTACAAAATTGGTTTTAAACTTTTTGAGGAGAAATTAGCTCAAAATACTAATTAAATTATGTAATCTTTATATCAGTTTATACAACCAGGCATGCACAATGATTGACAGGAAATCAACGACATCACATATTTACAGCAACATGTCCAGCATTAATATTTACCTTCCAATAAAAGTCATGCTTGTGAGGCTCACACTAAATCAGATGCCTGGGTCTGGCCGGGGGTGTCAGGAAAACACGAGGCGTCAATAAACAGCGGTGATCAAGACGTGTCAAGATTTTATAACCAGTTTTGTTTACGCTCTGTTGTTGATTTCTGCTTACGCTGGATTTTGTTACTGCGACTCGTGGGTTAATATGATGAATAAAAAACATTCACAACGTGCCATATTTATTTAAAACCTCAGTTCTGCAATGTGTTACAATAACTGCTTGTACTCTTTAGGTACCCTGATGGATGGAGGCTCCAGCTGTGCAAGACCTTTACCTTACGCACAGAAAGGTTGAATGTCTGAATGCAAAGACCATATGCTGTAGAGATCGTTTAAGACTTTGATGTCGACAAAGACAAAAAAAACACTTCAGGTGTTAGAATGTACACGGTGGGTTATTTAATGATGGGTGGAGCGGAGACGTTTTTATTGGTCTTGATCAACATGTTCAGTTGCTTCACCCAAAACCTGGTTGAGGATACAAGACATTGTTATATACATGTTAATCAATGCCTTGACCCTTTTTTATCTATCCATATATCCCTCCATCAATCCATTAAACCCTATCAAAGGGCAGGACTTGAAGATCAAAGCAGCTGATTCTTATACCGAGATGTTCTGAGATTAATGGGGAAACATAATCCCTAAATGGCTCTTAGGTGGGACCCGGAGTTGCTTTACTGTTAACCTCCTCACCACAAAGATATCCTGGAGAAATCCTAGTTCCTCGGGTCATCTTGATATTTTTTTTTTTGATTCACTCAACTTTTATCCATCCCTGTTGAACAAAGGTAGATCAACCATATAAATTGAGGGCTTTGTCTTTCGGCTCAGCTCTTTCCCCAACACAGATGCTTGAAATTCTCACCATAGAGAGAATTTTATCTTCAACCTGAAAAGTACATACTGAGAACCATGGACTCATTATTTGAGAAGTTGATCCTAGGACCGGTGAACCAAGAAAGGTCAGGCCAGCAGGAGACGTTAATTGAGTCAATAAAGTTATTTAAAAGATCTAATGAGACATATCTTCCTCCTATATGACTCTGCAGTGAAATAGTTGTGGATCTATATTTAAACATGAGAGGATTTCCACCTCAGCACCCAATTTCTGCTTTTCCACCAAAAACCCTCCTTGACATTAGTACGACTCAGCCCATCACTTAAGTGTATAATTTACTCGCTGAATTACCCATCACCCCCTGCAAAGTGCTCCAAGTCTGTTCACTCGATGCAACAATCAGATATGACCTTAATGTCGACAACAAGGACACCGGCAATGGATTACTTGTCAATTTGACTGCATAACAGAATCATGGAGTTTGGAAGATGAATTACTCTGCAAAGCGAGCGAGACAAGTGGTGTGTGTGTGTGTTCATTTAAACCCGATTTATGTATTTAACGGCTCACGACGGCCCGTACGAGACACCAGCCGCTTAATTCAGATGTATTACGGCCGACGAGAGGCACTTGTGACTGACAGACCAAACATCATTCTTGGAAACAATTATTAAGCCGGCCTGAGGAAATGACCGAGGGGGCGCTTTATTATGACATTTTTTTACTTGAATTAATCTCCTGCGTCAGCCGGCCTCGTCTAGATGTGTGCGCTCAGTGTTATCATCATTGTCGTCAACAACCGTTAATTTAATCACAGCTTGTCGACGCGTCCACACTGCAGGAAGGCTCGTGTGAGAAGAGAGTCAGTAAAGGTGACATGTTAAGGATCAATAGGTCAGCAAGGATGATGGTTTTGTTCCTGACTAACAAGTGTGCTGGTGCTCTGACTGCATATTAGCACTGTTGGAAACACTAACCCATGGGTCACAATCTGGTTTCTACTCTCACTCAGAGATGTTGGTAAAGCGGTCAACACTCACAGAGATGTGCACTAACCCAACAATTAGTCAAGAAACTGCTTGTTTTTTAACAAGAATCTTTTTTTCCTTTGAATTTTGAGATTCTGCTAAGAATTTGAGTTGAAAATCTTCTTGTTCTCGCACTCGACCTGACTTTTTAAGTACGTATTGTCATTGAGTTCAATGACAGAAGGAGCTGAAATCGTTTCACCAGACTGAGTCACAATGAACGTAATGTACGAGTCTGATGGCAATATTGCTGTTTTATTATTGCAGGCTAAATTTATCAAATTTCCAGATGTATTTGGCCAAATCCCTTCCTTTAAACATCAGATTGACTCTTGTAAAATTTCTCTGTATAGTCGTTGACATCCATAATCTCACCTTTTGATTTTATCTTAAACATTGGCGTATTAATTGGTCAACCACACGAACATTAATCAATTTGACTTTTGAGCCAACCATCCAGCAGGCCACTTAAAATGATTTGGCAAGCCTAATTTTCATAAAAGTTCTTTGAGTGGACACAAATCTTGTTAATTAACCCATTAGTTATGAGTCTTCTGTTGCAATGCTCACAATATATATACAGGTTGGTGTCTGTTCATTTCAGATTATTGTCGATGATATTGCGAAGTGAATTAGTTAAAATGAAAAAGCAGTGTGACTCAATGGTTAATCTTAGATGAAGTGTTCTGTTTTTTATTATTCTTCAATATGTATATTAACACACGAGACATGAGGAATGTGTTTTTTTTATGTTTTCTCTTTTTTTCGCCCTCCTTGGTGAAAAAAAATGAAATTCATGCATTAACTCATTACTGACAGATCTGCTTAAGCATTAACTACAAGATGATCCTTCCAGAAGCTTCTGAGAGGCTGATCTGTGTGTCAAGGACACCTGATGCATTTATCAGCACTAACGTTTTCCACATGGCCACTTATCACCTCAATACACTTCACTCACCTCTCAATTCCGCTTCAGCACGGCCTGCTGCGTCCTCCTCCGATGTGTCGAGTCACGTGCCGTTTCCTCGTTATCCGCCACCGCCTCCCGCCTCCCGCGCCTGATCTCGGACCCTTTCATCAAGCAGAAACAAAAACATCATTAAACCGATAAATTCGCTGAGCGTTAACCAATCACGCGGACATAGAGGAGTCAAATTGATTCAATTTACTGCATTAGCATCACATTTGATTCACATCTCATGTGTTCCCGCAGAGCTGCGACTCATCACAAGCTTTTATTTGGACTTTTATCTCCGTGAACTTTCACCGCAGAAGCGTCCTGATATGAAATCTTAATCCTCAAACAGTTCCAGGCGTGAGAGAAACCAATTGTTTTTCTCTTGCAAGCTGTAAACGAGCTTAGTCAAGGTCAACTATAATTGGTTCTGACGTTTATATCTGTGAGAGCTGAACCGCCGTCGCGCTGACAATGTGGTATCGACTCACTATTGACCAACTTATGTGGTTCAAATGTGGGCCTTCATTCCTCAGTTAACTCTGTGGTCAGGAAGCTCAATCAGAAAAAGGAACCCCGTCTTTTAACAAGAGAAAGATGGATCAGAGATGCTTGTCTGTCATGAAGACAGAAGAGCTGAGCCAAAAGACACATTTCCATTTACGTCTTGATTTCTACTCTGACCTGTTGTCACAAGCTCAAGTGGGAAACTATGAATGATCAAGCAAATCAGTTATTTTATTTTATTAAACCCGAGAAAATCGAGCACTTCCGCAACAAGTCTCTACTAAGGTAGAAACAGAAATAGCTTGTTTGTAGCATGAGTCTTAAAAGAGTAATTTGTCATTCGTGCCAACAACAGAAGCTAGTTCTAGTTTCAGGATGTTTCTGTTTTATTTGATTAGAAATGTCCTGTTTTTTTTCTTCAGACAAGGGTGGATGTTATCGGTCTAATCATTGACAGGCTTCAGTGTTCCTTCACAAATGAGAACGGATCACCAGAATACAGAATTCCAGCATCTCAGTTCTCCTTCCTCACTGTTTATTATTGGTGGATTATTTTCTTTTGCTAGCTACTTTGGTTTGTAGTTCTTCATGTGTTTGTGTTGTTTTATTCAGAGCAGTGGGCGTGAGTTCACGCCCAGTCCATGACCACATATTTGCAATATTGATATTTTGTGTTCAACATTTTTTTCATTTTCATTGTCTTTCCATGTGTACACAAGCACCTTTTTTTTCTTGGTGTCAACCTTTTCCTGAGGAATAACAAGCTGCCTCCCGTCAAAGCTTTGTGTTACCATCCCTTTTCCTTTATGATGGTGTAAAACGGCGCGTGTCCCTGTGTTTGGGCTTATGCTATTTTTTCTGTGGTTGCCTTTATTCTCTGATATATTGGACTTTTGGTATCGTTTACTGCAGTCAACTATTCTTGCAGTGTCAATATTTTCCCTCTCAGAGATGACTCTGGTGTCAATTTATTTTCTACTAGTTTTCATTTTTCTTAGCCCGTCACTCAGTCAACCTTTATGCACTTTCCTTTTTGATAATGTGCACTTAAGTGTATATGATTTATATGCTTTAATTTGTTGTTTTTGGGGGGAGAGCATGTGTTTCTTTATGTTGACTTTAATGTGACATTCAGGTTCTGTTTCCTCTCACAGGCTTTAGGCCGACAGTGTTGACCTCACTGGAGGATGTCAAGGAGCATTTGAAGAAGATCAGACAAAGCCTCCTTGGATGATCAAGGCAGCGACAAGTATGATGAGAATTCCTCTCTTCTGTCAAATTGACACTTGACCTTGGGTAAGAAATTGATAATGTCAGGTCCAGAACGTCTCATGTGCATAGTTTCTAACTTGTTATCCTGTGTTTACCTTTTAATATATTTTCTTCCATAGAAGCCAAGCATTCACACTGGTCTGGTCAATCAAGCTCCTCTTTTATTTGTTTGTGATGTACAGTGAGTGAGAACCTGACAGATTAATGGGCACGCTTGTCAATCAAGAAAACCTCTCAGGTTATTTCTTGGATTGTTGAGTTCACGCTTCTTTCTTTCTCAGATTTTTTGGTATGCGTGATTATAGACCAACGATTCTTCTGTCAGTCTTTCAAGCTCCCTCAGCGCCAACCTCTCGCCTCCACAAACTTTCCAGGCTTTTGATTTATTCTGCACATTCTGACTGGAGAAGTTGAAGCTTACAGGTTAGCGACTCAAATGTCTGTCTATGTGTGAGACAAGCAGAGCGACACCATTGCAAACCTAGATATTCCACTTAAACTTGCATGTTCAGAACAGATATCTACAATGTAACATGATAACAACGTAAAACTAAATTCAAATATATTTAAGTTTTGACTGGTAATAAATCAATAAATAAAATAATAAAGTTGCATAAATGTTCTTTGGAATGTGTCCCATAAATGGTCCACTGTTTAATTTGTAACAATAAGATTATACACACACATTGTGTGAGCAACCCTGCAAGTGTGGCAAATGATGCTGAATTAACATCCATGGTGACATAAATGCATCACGCTACAGCATTTATAGGAAAACATTGACATGTTAGTTGTCTCAGGAAACCTCACCAGTTTATTAGAATCAGCTTTAGCCCACTTCCCCCAACATTTACCATCCCCAGAAGAGTGGAGTGAAATTGCTACAGCAGAATCAATACCATGTACAGGTTAATTGCAGCGGTGCTTTTATAAGCCCACACACCAACTATTAATAAGCTAGCGATTAGTCAGTAACTGGAGAACCATCCTCAGCCAGAGGAGACGCCTGTCCTTGTCCTCGATTAAGTCTACTTAAATTGAAATATATTTATCCTGGTCATGGCTTTGTTTAGGGATCTCCCGGAAACAGGATGGTTCACATTAAGAAAGAAAGGTGAAGCGGTTCTTTAGCCTGGACATACACCAAAAGCAAGTGTTTTTCTTCCGCTTCCAGTGAGTCTTTGAGCGGCTGCTTCGAAAGTGGGCTCCTGCTATTATTGCCAAAACAGTCGTTTAAACGACTACTTATTCTGATATTATGCTCATATTTTTAAGGATATTTGTCAAGCATCACGGATCACGAACATTCCCCTAATTGAAGAGTGTGACAACACGTAAGCGCTGCCGTCTGCCTGGACCTCAACTGGTGATGGTCAGATCTTTTCATTTACTCTTTTAAATTTGGCTTTTACAACAGTGACAAAACATGAGTGACAGCTGTATCCAACATGACTGCTACTGTTTTCTTAAACGGATCTCCCTCTGCCCAGCTATCAGTGACTTTGTGATGTCATCAGTGCTGCACATCGGTATTTTAAATGCTCGCTCCATTACAAATAAATCCTTTTCTCTGGTCTCTTCACAAAAGAAAAGTAGGATTTATGTGTCTGTCTGAGACTTGGCAGAGAGAGGAAGAGTTTATTCATCTAAACAAACTCTGTCCAGGAGGGAGCGCTGTCCTAGCCTCTCTGCTCGTGGGGGAGGTCTTTTTTTTTTTTTGTTCTTGCAAAGTGATTCAGACTCAGGAATTCACTTCTTTTGAGTCTCAGATGATCTTGGTTGGTTCTACAAGACCTTTCTATTGTGTGTCAATCTACCACCCGCCTGGTCCTACGGCAGTGTTCTTGAAAAACTTTAGTGACTTCTTATCTTCCATTATTCAAATGGAATCTGTTCTTATTCTTGGATACTTTAATCTTCATGTTGATGATGTCACATCTTGCTCTGCTAAATAACTTTTGACTTAAACAGAAGCCTTTAATTTAGAGCAAAATGTTTCTGAACCCACTCATCAAAAAGGCCACATTTTAGACTTAGTTTTTACTCTTGGCCTGGACATTTCTAATGTATCTGTACATGATGTCCATCTGAGTGATCTTTCTCTTGTCTTGTTTTACCTGGACTTCATGGCCTTCAACCCAAAGTGTTGTTTGACACGATTAATTATCTCGTGTCTTCTGCTCCTTTAATTACGCCTGTCTTCTATGAAGCTGACAGCAATGCATTTTTTAGATTTTTCACAGACAAAATTCAATTGATCAAAGAGAAAATCTCTCCTCCTTTGTGTGGAACCCCTGCTGTCACTAAGCCTGTCTCCACCTCTTGGTTTTCCTTCAGTGCTGTATCTCTGGGTGATTTTTCTGGTGAACAAGATGAAACCCTCCTCTTGCTCGTCCGACGTCCTTCCTTGTAGGCTCTTTATCAAAGTGGTAACCTCTCCCTTTCCACAGGGGTTTTTCTTCAATAATCTGCTCCTGGTTTTTGCTGTACTTGATTCTTGTGGGTAACATCTTTCATAGATTTCCTGATGTGTCTTACCATATATTTGCTGATGACATGATGATAAGCTCCTGATGATAAGGTTCCAGGGTTGAGTCAATACTTGGGTGACTTAGGTCAGTCTGATAAACTGAGCCGTAGAAATCTGGGTGTTGTATTTGATAAAGACATGTCTCTAGTTCAACACTGCAGAAAACTGACCAGAAACTGTTTCCTTCAACTGAGAAAAATCTCTTAACTTAGGAAAATGTTGTCACAGCATGATCTGGAGCTTGTAATCCATGCGTTTGTGTCTTCTCGTCTGGACTATTGTAACAGTTTGTTTTCATGTCTTAACAAGAAGGAGTTGTCTCGCCTGCAGTTGATTCAAAAACTCTTCAGCGAGAATTCTGACCCGCTCTAGTAGAAGAACTCACATTTCTCCGATCCTTAAAACTCTTCACTGGCTTCCAGTTTCTTTCAGGATCAATTTAAAAAATCTGGTTCTTACTTTCAGATCTATTCATGGTCAGGCTCCTCCTTACATCAGTGATCTGATCCAACCTTACACCCCAGCTCGGGCTCTGAGGTCTGTGGATCAGAATCTACTGATGGTTCCACGCACACGGTTCAGGACCAGAGGAGAGAAATCATTCCAGACTGTTGCTCCTAAGCTTTGGAACGATCTTCCTCTCTCTCTGTGTTTGATGGATCTACTGACTCCTTCAAGAAACATCTTAAGACGTTTTTATTCGTGCAGGCTTTTCATTGATTTTCTGAGACTCCTGTGTTTGTCTCGGTGTTGACTTGAGCTTTTAAGTATATATTTTATTGGGTGTTGTTTTAAATTGTTTAAGCGCTTTATGACCCAGGTCTGGAAAAGCGCTCTACAAATATTACTTACTTACATGTTATTAATTGTCTGTTATTTTGCATCAAAAAGCTCTTTTTTGACAAAGATGAGCTATATTCACCTGACAGGTGAAGAAAATGATTCTTATTTGAAAATAATAAGATAAAAGTGTCGCTTGCCACTTGCATACCAATTGTTTTTTTTTCATTTTTCTTTAACGTGATTATTTCTTAATATAAGATACTATATAAACATACTATAGGCAGAATGTACAATGATTTAGGCATCATTTTTGTCTGTTGTTGTCTCGAAATAAGTATTTGTCTAGACCTGTCAGGTGAAGGTTACTCACATCATGTCATGAATGATGGAACAATCAGAATGTATTGTATGGATTGGGGGATAAGATATTCACAGTGAACTGGAGAGATTGGATTGATTGTACAGATGGATGATGGTACGTTGGTGTGTGACAGGATGAAAGAAGAAACAGGAAGGGTTGGGATGGATTTCACTCTTTTAAATGTTGGTTGGACAAGCGTAAGTTAATATAGACGAAGGTTTTGGTGAAAGTCAGTTAGACTCAAACATCACATGTATAAAAAGGGATATGAGATATCAAGATCAAATTTTTTCTCTCTATGATCTAACTTCAATCCCTCAGGGTCCAGACGCTAAAGCTGTCTCAATAAACACCACAAAAGACAGCACGGACATAAAAGCAGATGAAAAGGGAGACATGTGTCAAATACAAATCATGTTTCCACTTTTTTGGACAACACAGTGCAGCGAGTAAATGGATCAGAGAGCCCTCAAAAGCAATTACCCACAGGATTCCCGCTGAGAAAAACAGGTGTCGGAAGATAACAACATCCAAGGCTGTATTGTGAAGGAAATCTGCTGAAAAAGTTCAGAAGATTAATTTGAAGAGACTTCTTCTGAAATGATCTCTGAGTCGACGACGTAGGAACAAGAAATTGATAGTTACAAGAAAAACAGTAATAATCAATCAATGCTTCTGAGAGGTTGGTCAAGCGTCAAAGCTTGTGCCCTAGATTAGCTAGAAATTCATCTGTAGATGACAGCAAATTAAATGGTTTATAGTGTGTGTGGATGTAGTCACTAGCAGGTACATCACGCATATTTTACGTGAGGCTGGCATGCAAATATACAGTAGGTCTCAAACACACCCAGACAAATAAACTGACTATTACAGTATAATAAAAACACATTTGGGTCTAAATCCCTTATTTCACTATCACCACACATTCAAATGAGAATATTATTTAACATAAATACCAACATACAATAATAATAATGACACATGTAAATGATCAAAGGAAAAATATAAATACAGCATTCTGCAACATCAATAATCAAAATAAAAAGTGAATTATAAAAGAGAAGAACTTTTATTCTCCCTGCTCCGTTTCAATCTCAGAAAACATAAGTTGTTTGATTACAGTTTGTTCAGATTGTTTTAGTACAGTTGAAATTTGTTTGATGACAGTTCATAATTGTTTGATTACAGTTGAAAGTTGTTTGATTAAAGGTGAAAATTGTTTGATGACATTGACCCAAAAACAAAACAACAAAGGGTTAAAAACCAGGAATACCACCAACATCTGTTTTCAGTTCGCTGGGTCACCTTGACCCAGTGATTATCAAGGGGTACAGTAGAAAATGGTTTGATAACAGCTCAAAGTTTACTGATTGCCGTTGTTAATTGGTTGTATACAGCTGAACATGTTTTATAGTAGCTGAAAATTAAAACGTTTTTCATGTATGATGTACAGTATATGTCACAGTACAGATTGGAATCCAGTAGGATCTGGAATCCTTTTAGTAAATTTTCCAATGCCTTCTAGAAAATAATCCTGCTACTGAACTGGGATCTTAATATTGATATGTAAATCAGATACATTTGCATACCACCAGTATGAGTTAGTGACTCGATATGCTCAACCGTTTTTTCCAGTAAGTTAGTGACACGGTATAAAAGAGCCAATTTCCCCTTCCCAATGCCAGTTCCAAAGTTTATGTCAAAGTGACAGTGCTAGTGAAAGTAGCTTGAACAAGGGATGGCGGCGGATGAGCAGCAGCACAAAGCAGAATTCTACAGATTGCTTGAAGAGAAGATCAGCAGCCTTGTGCAAAGAAAGAAGGAAAGCTTCTGCATCACACAAGAAAGATATGACAAGGCTTTACAAGCATTACAACTAGACAAGTGGGTGAAGTGCCAAGATTGGAATTCCAATCTATACTAGTAGGATTCCAGACCCTACTGGGTTCCAATCTGTACTGTGCCATATACAAAGTAAACAGTGTGTATGAATATTTTGTACGATTCTATAAAACCACATAAATAAATAAATACAAGTAAACGTATCAGCTGCCATAGCCTTGATTAAAGGGGCACAAACATATGATGTCACAGATACTACATCCATAATGCATTCAGTACAGTAAGGGTTGTTATGAAGGAGGGGTGTTCAAATGATTATACTTCTTTTTTTTTTAGGATTTTAGAACGATTCTAAGACCTCTGAAGCCGCCTCAAGGTTTTTTTTCCATCTATCTGTCAACAATTTGTGTCGGCTGCATTCTGCTGATGAATAGGAAACATAAATAAGATTTTTTGAATGCACATAAGAAGGTGGGAGTTGTTGTCACAGCAGGAAAGAAATATCCCCTCATTAATGGCCAGCAATCAGGTTTCAGAGAGATGGAGTTACAAGGCGGATGGTGGTTTTGTGGTCAAAGGCAGAGGGGAAGAGGCCTCATTAGCATAGAAAACATTTCAAGAGAGCGTCGGACATCCAGGCCATCAGCGATGATCATCTCATAAATTCCATGCTGCGTATAATGGGCCTGTCACTATTGAAGGCTGAGGGGAAAATAATGTCCACAGCTGATCTTTATCTCTCAGCCTTTCTGCTGATTACTGTTAAATAAGGCGTTGATTGTTTGGCCAATACAAACCACAGACCGCAGATTTTTTGATAGTTATCGCCGAAATCCGTATGATATCCTCTGTCTTGCATGCCTTGCTATTAAGCTGAAGGTTTGATGGGCAATTCAAGTGGCGGTAGACAGCTTGGAGAAAGACTGGATTAATGGTGGCACAGTGTCACAGTGATTGACAGGCAAATGTCTACAGCCTTAAGTTGTTTAAGTCACATTCTTCAAGAATGTTCTTCCCTCAAGAGAACTCGACTTTTAAGCATGTGTCATGGATGGAAGTGATAGATGCTACTTAGAATATGTTAACATTCCACATGTACTTTCATCCAACACCCAACAAAGACTCGCTCTAACGGAGGACGGGAAGACTTTGGAAGCCGGTCCTTTTGGATAGATGCCAGGCATGAAAAAGTAAAAACTGATTTTAGAGTTTCTTATCGTGTGTTGTTGGGGTGACGTTCATTCCCATATTAAATCAATTCCCAAATAAGTTTAATTTTCCACTGGTTTATATTAAAGACATTTATTTAACAAACATTTATATCGTTCTCGAAAACCCTTCAGTAACAGTGATCTGAACAGCTCTTTTATAATACTTTGCCGCCCAGGCAACAAATCACATTCCTTATGACATAGCAACATATAAAGAACTTAAAGTATCGTAGTGGCCAAACAGCCTTCACTAAATAAGTGCTTTGTGGCCCTGGTCTAGAAAGGCGCTTTACAAGTAACCATTACTTACTTACTAAATAAACTGTTAAATATCAAGTTAAGTAAGATGCTACGTTTTTATTCAAGTATATTTATTCAGATGTTTTTGTTGCCCTTCCAATAGTTACCAAGGTTCTGAGAAAATATCAGAAAAAGAGAGGGATAAAACATTGGCAATAATGGTACTAATGATATTTAATTTATGACCTTTATATGACCACAGTAACATTGCACTGTAGACAGATTCAAGTACACAATAATGTGTCTACACTACAAGACCATTGTTCAGAACAGCTGCTGTTGAGCCTTCCTGACCAAAAAATACATGTTGGTGCTAAGGGTGAGGTCATCAATAAGGTGGATGCCCTGATACCAGTTGGTGGTCGTTACAACAGGAGGGGGCTCAGGGGACACATCCCTAAAGAGAGCCAGTGTTGAAGTGTTGAGCTGTTGTCGGCAGATGTGAAGTCCATAAAGAGCAGGTGGACGTCTTAATTGTCGAGGTCTGTTAGAGTTGTGTGGATAACTGAAGAGCTTGTGTCATTAGTGGAGCAATTCTGTTAAACACAAGGCAACTTAGAGCATACAGATCAGATCTGCTCAGTTGTTTATCCTATTACTTCTTTATCCTATAGGTCTCCAACTCTAAAGTCACTGCCAGGTTTTACCTGCATGTATTTCTGCCTCACTATTAACAGCATTATCTAATGCAACACACCAGAGTATACCTGCACAGTCCGATCTTTGCAGGGAGGAGGCTCTCAAAAGAGAAATTACCAAAGTATAACATTATTTACATCAATGTGGATACTCCACACAACACACAGACACACATATCAGTTAATAGACTCAACTACATGTTGCTGCTCTGTTCCAGGTTGTCTTTTTAAAAGTTTTAAACACCAGTAGAGACTTCATGATGAAATCATGATTATACGTAACACTGTTACTGTTAATTTCTTGTCATACTGTAGTATGGTTGTTGTGTAACATTATTCTGAATTTGTATCCACTTGAGGGTCTATTGTTGAGGTTCTCTACATGCCTTTCTTACAAAACAAAGGCATGGAGATCATAAGTGGAGCGGGCAGAACTGAGTGGGATGGGAAGATAATCGGAGAAGAAACATATAGGGATCTACCTTGTTCATGACTCTATGAAACTAGCTTCGCTGTCTTCTCTGACTTTTGCTTTCTTTCCTTTTCTCAGGCAAGTGATCTTTTCAAAGGTCAGGCAAAGCATTTCTCTTAGCCCCGAGTACTCACAGCATAGCAAGTGAACCTCCGGCTCCTTCGCTTATGTTGCAAGGAAAAATGAAAGTAAAAAATATCCTGCAACAGTTTTGTCTAATAGCCAAGGTGGTCAACCATTTATAATATCAAAAGAGTAAACAGCAAGTTAAGCCTCTTAATTACAACAACTACTCTTCACTCGCTGTTATTACAAACGAGTGCTGATTATTACCTCGGGAGCACCAGGAACAGCAGTCATTATGGCAACTTCCTGCATCTGAGGCGCTTGTCCTTTGTGTTATTCACAAACACCTGTGCTGGACGCCTCTGGCTTTGGCAAAGAAAAATGGAAGCAGGAATATTCATGATGAGGAACAGCTTTGGATGAATTACAGAAACAGTGTGGAACAACACAAGCACACATAAGGACTATATTATCAGAAGAATCTTCATAAGGTAGGGCTGCCAAAATCTGCACCTGCTTTCAGATTGAAATTAGAAAATTATTATCTGGTATACTGATAACATCTTTAAAGGATAGGTTGAGATGATTTTCAGAGTGATCTGTTCCTTTTTATTAAAATGTAAGTTTAATTTTATGTAGTGACTACTGCTCGGTGGTCGTCTTCTTCATCTTAGTCCAATTCAACAACCTTCAAATCATCCAAATACCTCTGTGGTGCTTGTCTGTAATGTCTTGTATTGAAGCCTCGAAGAGAGCAATTGTTCCGAATTTGTTTTTGAACCAGTCTATATTTTACACTGGCCTTCAGCCAAAATCTTGCACACTGACACTCGCGATGTGGTTCAATGAGAAAACATACATTGTTTGATATACCTTGAATATTTAGTCATCACCCATGAGTTAATATAGTGCAACACAACACTATTAACTATTTAGATTTAGATAATCTACTCTCATGACTTCCACTGAATGGTATCATTTTGGGTCGATGAAATGAAAACATTCCATTAGTTTAATCATGCAATTGTTCATTTACTAACAATTATCGGGGTGCTCCAATCAAAAATGGACCTTAAAACACATTGTTTTCTGGGAAATGTAATATCAGTTGTAGGTGTACTTAAAATGACTGAATAAAATACCAATATAAGCAAAACATTAACAAAATGATGAGCTACCCAGTCTACCTTTGCAATCGATTGGTTGATCATGATCAACGTATTGACGAACCATGATCTACAACCTTTGACACATTTATTTCATGAAAATATTTGTACTTCAACAGTATTAACTGCCACAACTGGAGTTTGAGTGAAAATAAATGTGAATTGCAGAGGTCACTGGTGGTTGGATAATCAGACTGCAGAACAGGTCAAACCTTCTTCCTTCCATCTATCTATCTAGCCAAAGCAGACCAGGATGACAAGATGCCTTTAATTAACCTACTGCGCACAGGCCAATGACATTTAGGCAGGCACCTGACCTGAATCACAAGATGGAGTTTGTCCTGGGATGTGCTTCACTTCTAATTGCTTCGCTGGAATGTTCGGGGTGGATCGAGGTGCATCTCATCTGATCCAACATTAGAAAGCAGCGTTGGCCTCTTTGCTAACAAGACTAATAACTAATTCATAGATGAGCTTTCTCAGGGTTTTTTTCATTTTTATTTTTGTTAAATCCAAAAAAAATGCCCTTTCTCTCACGGGAGATGGAGTGACGGTCAGGAGGTTGATAAACGAGGCCTGAGAGGGATGAAAAGTCTCTGCCATTCCCTATCGAGAGAGGACGTTCTGAGACAAAGAGGTTACGCACGTTGAAATTCCATTTCCAGCAGGCCGCTATGTCGTGCTCCCCGCTGGTGCAACGAAACGTGGCATATGACAAATGGCTCCCATTATCAGCCTGACCTTAACTGATCCGTGGCGGCGACCCCCACGTCTTATTGGTGTGACCCCAATGCCATGTCTTAACTTTCCACCCACTTCTACAGCCCAGGTCTTTTGGGTTAGTAATGACCGGAGCGCTGCCTTCCATCGGAGTGGATTTGCTTCACAGCAACAAACCAGGAATGAATCTTTGACTAATCACCGGCCTGAACTTTAGAGCCGCTTCGATCATGTGCACTAGATTTATGCTGAAGTACTCATACCGTTTGGCAGCATTTCTCCGGTCGAAAACTGTCTAATAGCAAGATAAAGAAAAAGATGATGCTGTTGCTTTTTAAGTCAGTATCAGGAACCAAACCATTTATACTTGTAACCATTGTGACTAGTGATTTCTCTAGTATGCAAGATGCTTAAGTCAGATTTCATAAAATAATAAAAAATCATTTTACAATCTTGGAGAGGGTTATGAAATGATCGTAACGAAGGTTATTTTTAACACCTCTTTGAGGGCTATAAAGGCAATTAGCGAGACATCTTAACAGCATACTTTTATTTTATAGTTGATCATTAACAGATTTGGTAAAGAATTTCATGAAAGTATGCTCCACAAGGTTAGGAATTCAGATTGAATGCAACATTTAATGCAGGCATGATGGAACAGATGGTGATGGCTGTGAAGTCAGCGCAGCAGAAGACGTATTTCTCTTCTGGGTTTACTAAAGCAAGTCATCCTCCTCCACAGTAACTTCATCATTATCCAACCAAGTCGTCAATTATCACATCCAGGAACTACAAGTAATTTGAACCAGGTACATCTATCTCTTTATCATCCACCTTTAATAATATGAAAACAATCATAACTAACCACAGGAAGTAATGAAATTATATATTCCCATTCTTTATTACGTTACTGATAAATATAACAGCATTTGAAAAGCTTAAAAAACTAAATTGATTAAGACCCATCTGGTGGACAAATGTGTGATTTTAGCTTCCACTTTGATGCAAACTGTAAGAGAGATGAACGGCTGACTTCAGAGTTTAAAAGCAACCAATGATCTCATGATCCATGCTTTATATATATATCTAAACAAACACAAAGTTATATACAAAATGCAGGCAGGAATCGCAAACATTGAACATAACCCTCAAATCTTCCAGGTAATAAAACATACAAAACAAGAGACATAATTCACAGCATCGAACGGCTTAAAATATGTAGACTCACTGCTCAACCTTGAAGCTCTCAACTCAGACACATTTATTCCTGACAGCACACGTCAAAGTTTGACGCAGATTGAAACGCATTAACAGAAAAATTCTGTCTTTGATCAAATATTTGCTTCCCTTCCCTCCAACATGCCTGGAGGTTACTTTTGATCACATTTGTCTGCGGCATCTTCATTTCCAGCCACGAACACCATCCCTGTCTGTAAACATGTGCTCGCAAGTTTAATAAACGAGTATCGAGTGTCTGGACGCCGCGTCGCACATGATAATGTCACCGGCCTCATCATCACAACGCGGTTTGTCAACATATTTCGGTGAATCGAGTTCATCTCATGTGGAATTCTGATCAGCCAATGATTAAAATGAGGAGTAGTTGCTGTGGTAGCCCTCAAGGTTTTCATCAATGTATCGAGGACTAGCATTGCAACAGACCTAACAAAACTGTTGACCTTATTACTAATGAAACGTTTGTGTGAATCCAAAACACTCTATCTCACCCATTTTCATTGCATTTCACCTTTTAGTTACCCAGGACATATTTAACAAATTAAGCACTTGTCTTTGACTAGACATGCTGCATTTATTGGACTAGAACAGTGTGAGGAGTCATTCAACTCTTTCAAAAACAGTGACAAACTCAGTTTCTTGTTATGACTCCCAAAGTGGTACGTGGAGTATTTTTTAAAACTCAAAACAGATGAAGAAAAAATAGAGAACTGGCACATACACTTTACTGTACATCATTTTTGACGAAAGCGTCTGTTACTGAACCACCATTTTGAAGCTAATTAGTGGTCGCTACCATTTTGGTTATAGAGTTTTATAGTTTAGCCAGACAAATGGTCAAGAGCCGCAGATCAGCAGCTGAATTATGATTGTGGAATAAAACAGGACCCATTGAGTTGAGGCTATGGTGACATAGATATGCTTATTTATTAATCAAGCCTCTTATCATGCAATCCTCGAAAGATTAAATGAAAATACAGGCGCAAGCATGCGTATGTTGACAGTTGGTGACAAACCTTGTTGCTTGACCAGTCATAGAGGAGTGGGTGTGGTTAGGGTAAACAAGTTTTAATCTCCAGAAAATCATGTATTTTAGTGCATATTCTAATGTAAATATTTAAATTAAAGGGTTTTTTGTAGAAACAGACACATACTGATGAGTACAATAGAGCTAGGTGTTCCCTATTAGTGGTGCTGTTTCACTCTCACACACAAACATCATTTTCAGTGTGTCTCCACAACCAAATACTTCACATATCTAGTGTATCTATCTAATATCATTGTGCTATGATAAATAAATACAAATCTAATCACAATCTGTGCTTCATCTGCTCTGATTTATCACTGGCAGCTCAAATAGTCCAATTATTTTCAGTTTTATTTATTTTAAATATCATCAATATTTAAAAAGAATAATGAGGCAAAACATATTTCTCTATTTACTCTGGTAGCAGCAGTCTCAATCAGATCTGGTGTTTTGCAACTGCATATCTGCATTTAAAAATAACAACTAATTAACTTTTCCAATGAAATCTTTATTAAAATTACTGTTTGCAATTCAAATTTGCAATCTAGAGCCCCGGAATGATAATTTTGTCTCATCTCCATATTCATTTGCTGCCATGTCAACAAGGCTTGTGTAGAGACAGTGTTCAGGAGGTTGAGGACTGTATATCTGAGTTCAAACTGAACTTTTAGTAGTTTTACTTTTGGATCAAGTCAGTGCCAGTAATTGTCTCCTCAAAAGAAGATTTATTATTGCGAGCTCTCTGAGGTTAAACTGAAATTCTGACCCTTCTATGGAACAAAAACATTTGTGTTCTTTGCACAAAACCTCATCCATTAGCATCCTGTGGGAGACCGGAACAGCCTCTGATATCCGTCGCTGTGCCCTTTTTAACGCAACCTTGCGTCATCCATCCCTGACACACATTGAACAGAAAATTTGACCGCACCATTCTGTGAGGGTTTTACTCCTGGACCTTGAGCAAATCTGAGCATGAAAGAACGTGCACCTCAAACTCTTCCCAGCTAGCTTAAAATAACATGAGGCAATTTCATAGTTGTTGTGGCAGACAGAGGTTTGTGATGCTTCTAGTAGCTTCTCTGGTGTGTTGTTTGTAACAATGCTGGTTGTCAGTATCCAGTGGTGGAACGGTTCTAAACGTATTTTTGTTTTGGAGATGTGGGTGGTCTTTACCTAGCCGACTGTGGTGGTTACTTGGTCTGATTCTACTGAGTTTATTGTGGTGTTGTTATGATTCTGATGCAGTGATTTTGTTCTCCGACGAAGAGTTCACAAAGAGGAAGAGTGCTTGTTGAAGATAGTCAAAAGTAATGAAGGAAACCAAGACTTCTCTGGGAGTTGAATTCCAGAGTTTATGCTACTTAAGAGCAAACTCAACATTCACACTTGGTGAATATATTTTCTAAATCAGATACTTCTAATCCAGTTCCCTGTATCCTACCCCGCAATCCTTATTTCCTGTGAAACGTAAAGCTCAGATCCAGGATCAGTGAATGTCAACAATCACTTGCGCTACAGACAGAAGAGGAGAGACAGAGACTAGTGAATACACCACTAAAGAGTTGTGAAGGAGAAGCTCGGATTTGGTCTCTGCTGAGTGAATTTTCTGCTCATTAGAGACAACACCTGCTTCCATTTGGGGAGAAGGTGGCGCCTGTGTTTGTTTCCTGCTTGGTTATTTGCATGATGTATTCTGCAGTTCACATTCATCAATGATGGAAGAGGGTGCCCTGACCTGAGATGGTTTGCAACCCTGCACTATGGTCAAGGGTCAGTGGGTGTTAAGCCTTTAGATTAATTTATTTGTTTCAGATTTCGTTTAATAAAGAGTTTATCCGCATGTAAAGCAGCACATTTCAATAGTTATATACATATATATATATATATATATATATATATATATATATACTCACTTGTTTCAAATGTTTCTTCAACATTTGAAACAAGTGAGTAAGTAAGGAGATTTGGGTTTTCACATAAGTTGTCTTTTAATAAGACATTGTTCTTTGGATCGTTCTTCGTAACTTCGAGACTTGTGGGTCCTCTGCAAACCTCACTGTAACACGGACTGTTTGAATCTGTGTGAAACCACTCTATAACATTGGATCAGAGATGGTGTTTGCATGTATTTCCATAATGGCTTAAGTATTCAAGAGTCTCTTTAAACAATCCCCACCACAAAAGAACTCCAAAACAGGAACAACAAACCTTTCACACATTTTATTTAACAAATGCACATCGTGCTTTCACTAACTAACAGTTGGCGGTGCCAGAAAGTTTAACCTTAGATGTTGTTGCTATAATGGGCCTAACCCATTTTATTTACTGTATGGTATGTACTTTTAGAAGTGTGGCTGTTTCACGGCTGATTTTGGTGAGGTTAGATAAGTTGTTGTGGTTGTTGCTGATGAAGTTTCTGAGATAATAATTGATTGTGTTGCTTTGGAGATTGTTGTGATAGTAGGCAATAAAAGCAGCAGAGACTCCTGGACAGCTGGACAGTCCAAGATATATCACTGTAATTGCATCATGTTTTTCCTCACAATACTGTTTCATCAAAAATAAAACCGGATTTATTTTCAGTTTGGAGATAAGCGACAGCTCGGGATACATTTCTGTTCATCATAACAAGCTTTAGTTCACAATGAAACATTGACGAGTTGCTTAAATTCAAACACCAAAACCGACAAAGAGCGTTGCGTCAGCAAGAAGCAGAAGAGGCTTCAATCGTCTTACCGTGAAATCCACATTTTCTTTCCTCCACTGTTTCTGTGAAATCTGCTATTTATAGATCTTAACCGCACACAGGAGCTCCAGCGCATATCGCTTAGCTAAACACACATTTGACACATGTTCCCTGCGACCCAAGTTCACCGTTTCATTTTGAGATGCAGTGGCAGTTTGCAGGTGACAGGTAATGAATCAGGAGAGTACAGAGGGAAGGAAGAAAGGAGGTGGAGAGCGGAGGGAGACGTGAAGGTGACACAGCAAATCAAAAGTTTTGAAATATATGAAGGAACAACAGATTATTATAGAAGGCCATGATTTAGGTACACATATTTGTCTCACTTATTTTTTCTCTGTACAGGACACGGAGCAGGAGCATATTTTTCTATTATGGTTTTCGGAAAAATATTTTAAAATGTTATCATGGAACAGAGTTATCTCAAGGAACTTTACAGTTCAAACAAAGCTATATAAGAGGATTCAATAATTAAATAACCTAGCCAAACACAATGAGCGACAGTGTAAAGAAAATCTTCCTTACAAAAGGAACACAAACTCAAGCAGAACCAGACTCAGTGTGGAAGGCCTCCTGCTGTGATTGGCTGAAGAGTGAAGAGAGACTGAAGTGTTACCTGTCTGTGTGGCATGTTAGCCTTTGAGCTTTTGCTACTGACAATCTTAAAAAAAAATACTTCTTAACGTTTAACTATTTCTGGAGCAATTCCTCATGTCGAGGCTTCAATACAAAATGGACATTACAGACGAGCACCAAGGAGTTATTTGGATGTTTCTAAGTGTCTGTTAGGACGAAGATGAAGACGACAACAACCGAGCACCAGTTGCTCTATTAAAATGCACATAGATTGTTTTTTTCTATAACTCTAAAGGGAACAGACCACTCTTATAATAATCCCAACTCATAGTCGACATGAGGGTGAGTAGAAAATGAGTGAATTGTGGGTGAACTATTACTTTTAAGGAGATCCTAGATCCTTGCATGCTCTAAATATACTGTGGAAATGGTGGAGAACTAAGGCTTAAGCGAAGAAGAAGAGGAAGAGTTACAACTGCACAGATGCCAGTTAAGAGGAGAAATCTCCAACCTTCTTTGTCCACATGTCTATTGTCTCCCCTTTCTAGCATTTTCTTTTAATTTCGTCCTTAAAATACACTTTATTTGTCAGATATAGATGCTCTCGATTTTTCCCCAGAATATAATAGTTCCCTTTTTAATGTAGTAATACATATTTATCCACAATTAGTTACTGTGGTAACCCCAGTCAGGATATGCTAACAGACAAAGAGAACATATACGTTAATTTAAATTTTTATTTTGGACTTTTTTGTACTTTGAACTATTATCTCATGTAAAAATGTGTTTTTTATAGAATTTCATCCCCTGTTTTGGTTCTTCAGGAATATCCTTTAGGATCAAAAAACTCAATAGAATGTGTCCCAATTGACACTTTGTAACCCCCCACTCCATGTATGTTTCTTCTTTCATTTAAGTCACAGACTTTACGACCCAGAGAACAAGATATGCCTATTGAATAAAATCATCTGAAAGAGCACATAAAACAGATTTCGTAACCACCAATAGTTGATTCCGGTGTCCCGGAGAGTGACTGGAACAAGACAGCGACGTCTTCATCACCATAGCTGTACCATGAAAAGCCTACAAACAGCTTGCTATCCACCTCAAAATTGAATTTTCTGCTCTGTCACTCGTTGCTTGTCGAGATGGAGCCGAGAGGGAAGGGGGGCGAGGGGGAGAGTGTTCTTTGAATCTCTTAACCTTTACGGCTTGTTGCGGTATCTAGCCCCGTGGACAAGATCGGACGCTGACACGTTTGTTGGCGGATGACAAATTAGCTGTCCTTCCAGATGCCTGATTGCCTGACCTTTATTCACTAAGTGGTGATGCCGAAGAGTGAAGAGGGGTGTGGAGGGGGTTGACAGCAGTACACGGTCCTTGTATCAATGAGGGGTCCTAACTAGGAAGCACTGTAAGACATGTAAGTTATCGCAAACGAGGGTGATGGACATCTATTACACGCATAGCAAAAAAAGTTGTTTAACTAGTTTATCACAATTCCAAGAATATGACCATTCTGACTTGACATTAAGAACAAATTAGCATTAGCGTTACAGCATAGCATTTCCTGATAGTTGAGGTTCTAAAGGCTTTAGTGCTGGCTTATGTTGCACAGAAGTCTGAGGAGGCACCAACTCACCAGAAGACTCTGTAAATGGAACATACTATAATTTCAAAACAATCCACTTTTTATTCGATTTGTTGTCAGTAAACTCCTCAATAGTTATTGAAGACTCAAGTGCTTTAACACATTTTCAACGAAAATGACAAAAGAAGTAATATATTCTGTGTAGTAATATTTACTTTTAACTATAACAAAACATAAATTGCCCAAGAAACCAGGCAACTATAAAATCTTATTCTAAAAGCTTGCATAATAATTATTATTATTATATGACATTATATTTTAGCTATGACTTGTATTACTAGTGCAAGCTTGAAATGTCAGTAAGTGTGAAGCCTGTGACGACCATTGAGTGAGAGTCCTACAGCAACAATTGTAAGCACTTCTACTAATAAACAAATGACAATATTTAATGATTAATATAAATACATGACAATTATAAATACATGACAATAAATTAACACAAATCCTACTGAGGAGTTTAATTTAACCGTATTATTATGTATTTCCATTAGGATGTTGTCAACAACGTTCATTAGCTGCTTTAATAGGTATGAGTCACATCAATGGCTGAAAAAAAAAAGTCAGCCCTCACTAATTTAGTCAAAACTCAAATAGCACAGACTGAATGGTTATATTTTTATTTTGTTACACACGTGCTAATAAAGATTGATGATGTTAAAGACAGAACATTTTCACATCAGGCTTTGCTAGTGCTAGTCGCTTTCAAGACCAGCAGAATGTGCTGGTCTTGAAAGTGACTAGCATTTTACATACATAAAAACCACGTCATGTCACACCACACCCACCACTCCTCCCGCTCTCTCTCACAGACTTCATGTTGCACAAGTCACCCCAAAACTCTTCTCTTACGCTTGTCAACATGCATTTTCACATATGTTCACTTCGTACATACACTTTACTTTCTCAAACAGAAAACACCTCACATAATGCTTCACATTCTCCGATGACTGGTTCCGGTCTCCAACTTGACTAGGACCCCCACCACAGCTGCCCAACCGGACGCCGCACCTCAAGTGTTTGAAATGCACTGCCTACTCACAAATGTCATTGATACATGAACATATTTGTCCTAAAAAAGAAGGTTTCTTTTATAGACATATCAAGATGTATGCAGCACACATTTTATTTTAACATGTAGTAACAAATTAGGTATAACAGAAATAAAAATGGGGGCTTTGTTTGTGATACTATAAGCCTGTTCTACTTCCACTGCAACACACCAGGCATCATTAATCTCCTTTTTAATATATTTTCTGTTCACATCAGCTTCAATTAAATCATTCTGTATCTTGTTTGTAAGAAAATCTAAATAACAACCAATAGATGTAAAAAGAATGAAATATATTATATATATATATATATATATATATATATATATATATATATATATATATAAATAAAATATATGAAATACATACATGAATAACAAACATTCTTTTTAAACAGTAAAGAGTATGACCGTATGTAGTACTACAAGGCAGAAGGGGTAGCTTGACTGCAGTAAAATGTCAGCTTTTGTGTTAAAATGTTAAGTTACGATGACTCGATCATGCGCTGTTGTGTTTATAAAGATAGATAGAGACACAAAGTACTAAAATAAACAGAGTATTGACTGTGTGCGTAAGAAATGTCAAGTGTGGTGTGAGAACGGCTCCAAGCGCATGACTGTCAACAGTGCATTAATATGATCTACTTAAATCTATTGGGTATCAAATGCCAAATCGATCCTTTAATTTACAAAAGTTTTAAAATAAATCAGTTTTTGAATGTCTTGTTTCTTGTTTGACGAGGTCACAGTATCCCGTATCAGTCCAGGCCTTATGACGAGATGAGAACAAAAGGCAAGGAAAACAGTAAAGGATGTTTTTTGCAGGACAGCCACACAGCCTTTTCCTTTCTCACACTCCTTTAAAAACATTGTCTCTCCTTCCCTGTGTCTTCTGATGAAGCAAGCAATGAAGCTAGGTGTCTTGTTTTCATTTTGCACACACCCCTAGAGATGAGGCAGAGTCCCGTAATGCCTTTCTCTGTGATCAGCAGGAACAATCGTCTAACACATACATTATACACTGTAGACAGTGACTGAAGAGAGTCATGCTGTGTAACAAATATTTTTGTAAAGTAGTGAAGTGCAAACCCTGGAAGTTTAACAATTAACTACAGCGATTTCTAATTAATAAAATGTCAAAAATGTGTACACTCATATTAAAAATGCATCCTAAAACATATCATTACAAATTTATACATTTATAAAAATAATTCAATAAAATAAAAATAAAAATAATCTGTTATCATAATGGCTATATCAGTACGATGTATCACAGCTTTGAGGGACCATTGCTCCAGACAAGAGTCAATTAATGTTAACTCACAACTCATCTTTAGTCATTAAACTTGAATTTAAAAGAAAAATGTGAAAAAAAAGCTTCTTACAACCTCAACAAAACACTTGTGGTTAATGTGCACTTGAGGTTAATATACATTAGCATCAATAAGTCCTTCAGCTCACACCATTGATTTCTGTAAAAGAAGAAGAACTCTAGACGACAAGTGAGTCGCTACTATGAATTATCAGATGAAAACTCATGCATTGTGATGAAGCGAGACTTGTCACAGAAGGAAGAGACGAGCAGCTGTAGCGTTGGTGTTTGAACGGCAAAACAATGAGGTGTTGTCGGCACCACATTTACACTTGCAACATTATATAGACGTGTTGTTTGACAGACACAAATCAACGGGTTATTGATTTATTTTCTCATATCGCGACGAAAATGAAGTGAATCTGTGAAATTCTAACAAAACTAATAAGTACACTTTACAAAGTTTTAAAATAATGACAACAGTACCTTGAGTTTAGACATCTAGTACAGAAAGAAAAGCAGGTTAAATGGGAAACACTTTTGGTTTTTAATATTTTAGTATTTTAAAGAAAGAATTTCCTTAACATTTTAATTTTACAATTTATCATAACACCCACATGAAAAGTAAAGTCACACATAAACGTTTTTATTTTAAATAATAAATTACATGTTTCCTTGAAATATAGTTTTTACATTCTTTATTGCCACTAATCTTTCTTAAGATAAACACAGATAATTGTGTTGATTATGTTAATCCCAGAGTGGAAAAAAATCTGAAGCAGCCATGAGTAAAAAGGGGAAAACAGTTATTGAAATAAATAAATAATAAACATAGTTGTTAAAAATAAAAGCATGAAATAAATCAGAAACAACGAAAATAAACAATACAATATATAGCATAAACAACTGTGGGCTTACATGGCTATGACATGGATTATGCTGCACACAGAACTTTGTGGCAAGATTATAGGCAGAAAGAATAAATCATTTAACGTTTCATTTTAACATCTGCATGCAGAGATTGTGAAGGGAAACTTTGTTTTATTTATTGATATTAAATCCGGAATTAATATACTGACAGCATATTAATGAAACTTTCCTGATGAATTGTGATTAATGTATTAATTTATTCCTGAAATTTGAAAATGTCTTTCATTATTATTGGGTTACTTGGTCCACGTCGACTCCCGCAGCTGTTAATTATTCCTTGTCTTCTCTCTGTGCTGATTGTTAAGCAGCTCCATCCAGAGTAAACTTTACCCAAGTGCATCTTCTGGCGCCTAATTGAGGTGGAGGATTGCGTCTCCTATGAGAGCAGGACATTAAGCTTTGCTCTTGGGGATCGACGAGGAAAAGTAAATCACTTTTAATTAGAATGAACCCAAAGATTAGATCTGGCCTTTCCCTCGCGAGCATTTGCATAACTCCTGTCGCGAGACGATGGCGATAAGGCGGATTAGGAGAATAAATTGTGCCGCGGTGGAAGCAAATAAAACGACTCTACAGGTGATTTGAAAAGAAGCGTGTGGACATCCTGGTCTGAGGGAGGAATCAACCGGACGATTGCTCGGTAGACCAGATTTAATCAAACAACTCTTAATGAAGGAAACTGTTTGATAGAGATCCAAAGACATTTCCGGAGAGTCGTGGAAGGGTTTCTCCTGAAAGCTGCTGGTTAAATGGAACCAGAGTTCCTTGGAAAACCCATGTAAGCACAGGGAGAACATATAAACCTCTTTAAATATCGATATTCTGAAGGGGTTTTCCAGTAGAAATGTAGCTTCTCCATCTACACAAGAGCACTGCTTTAGAGCGACAGGAGGCCTGAACAAGAATAAAAGGAGTATCGCATATTTAATGGAATATAAATGTAGAGCCTGCTACAGTTCATGTACATGAATCCGATCCCATAAATATTTCATTTCCGTAACCATCACCAATGTGAGTTGTCTTGGTAGTGAAGGGAGAGAGGACGGGATCGAAAGAGCTCCACAAACACCCACATCAAAATCACAGTTCAACACAAATTTATACAAACATATTGTCTCACAAATACCAGAGAACTTGCTTTGGAACAATGTGGGTCCTTTCAGGCTGAACCCTAGTTGTCAGTTGTGTTTAATTCTCTCATAATAAGCCTTTTCTCTTTTATTATTCTTGTTGCTCTCAAGCCCTCACGTCGCTGGTTTATTATTATTTTATTTATCTAAGTGTGGCTCAACTGGAAAGTGGCCTGTGTGTGTTTTTTCTAGCTGTCCTGGGAACTACTAAAGAGCACCAGGAGGTTCCTGGCACTCTAAGACTACTTCCCTTTGACTCTTGAATAATACTATTGAAACAACATAGACATTGTCTTAAAGTTGCTACAACTATATAAGGAAGCTGCAAGATGCTTCGCTAAGAGTTGGACATTTGTAATCTAAGGTGAAATAATCTAAGGGTTTAGCAGGTTACAGTAAGACACCACGGTTGGATTCCTGCGGTCATCCTTCTTGTTCTTCTCCCTAAACTAATGTTAGGGCGACTATAAAGAGGAGTCGCCGCTCGGGAGCGTAGGGACGTGTCCCAATCTTCTCTCATTCAGAGGTGACAGTCCATCTGTCACCAACGTACAAGTCCGCAGGGGAATCAATGCGTGCTGAGGTGGCCAAACCTAAAGCTATCTGCATCCCCCATTAGTATTCCTCGGACAGTGCCGCTCGGAGTGTGTTGCATCGGGCCCAGAGCGAATCTGGCGGCACAGGTGCCACGTCGATAGATTGATAAGACAAGCCAGACACGGCCCTGGAAAGCCCGCAACTGGACAAGTGATTTAACCCCCACTGGGAAAAAGTTTTCACACGGCAGCCCACACGCACAGATAAGGCATGTAAACCGTGCCACCCGGCACATGCACACACACACGCTCAAGCTGCGAACAGATATGGACATCTTACAAGGATGAATGGCCCGGCCGCGAAGGACAGCAGGACGGCATAATAAAAGCCAGACGAGGCATTAATCCTCGGTGTGAGGTTCGCTGATGTTTGCAGCATTATGGCAGGCCACTAACATTTGTCATGTCCTCGCTGTGAGAGCGAGGCCCGGAATTAAGAGGCCCGCCGGTAAGTGTGCTGCTAAATCATAACTCCGGGCTTGGCATGTTGTGTTATCATGATAATAAGAGCAGCTTCAAGGGTGAGGGGGGTGATGGAATGCGGGACATCAGCTGACAGGATTTGTCCAGGCCAAACATTTTTGTTTACCTTGTGTAAAATCTCTCAGATTAAGTTAATGAACTCGGTGAAAGATCGGTATTTTGTTTTTTGTTATCTCTTAGCACAGCAAAATTAGAGGGTTACCTTGCTTTGTGACCCGAGAACTCACCCTGTTGGCTCCGACAAGATGGCCAATAGTTAATAGAACTTGGAGGGTTGTCCACAAGTGAGGTGGATATGGAGGATGAGATCAACAGAACCATTGCATCAACCTCAGTCAGGAGGTTCTGTATTTGCCTGTTGTGGGAAAGAAAGAGCTGAGCTAAAGGACAACCCTCATCACAAATAAATCAACACCCCTTCTCTCACATGTGCTCACAAGCGTCTGTGGTACTCAACCCGGTGGGTTCAAGATATTTGTGGTGGCCTTGAAAGAAGATCTCAAAGGTGTTTGGGTGAAAAGGAAAAGGTTGTATCCGAGGGCTAACCTGTTAGCCTCCTTTTTTACACTTTAACTGAACATCCTGCACCAAATATGTCAGTTGTTGTAATTAATCTATTCTAAAAAAAAATGGCGTAAACAAGCAAAATGTTCGTATGGAGTCGACCTTTACAGGGCGGGAGCGACGCAGAAGGTTCCGGGCTCCAATTAGATGCTAGCGGTGCGATGGCGGGGCTTGTCAGCATCGTCAATGAAGAGCAGCAGGATAGAAACGCATGAATATTAAAAGAGGAGACATCAAGGTCATGGAGTCATGATGGTGGGATCAGGGCGGTGGAGATTCTTAAGAGAAGAGATTTAATACAATCTGGTTCAAATTAAAATAAATCTTCAAATTGATAAGGCACTTTACTTTTACCCCTATTTACTGTCAGTACCTCCAGGTAGAAGCAGACTTCAGAGTTTACTGATTTGAAAATGTAATTTATTTTAAGGTTTTAAATGTGTTTGCCGAGTGTAGAATATTTAAGATTGCTCACCCCTTCTATTATATAATGTTATTGACTGTAAAGTATCCTGGGATACCTCTGCTTTGATTTGACATTTTGAACAAAATTAAATCTAATTATATCTTATTTATATTTCAAATTATACATTACTGGCTAAACTTTATTACATTTACTCATCCGATGCTCGTCTGATAATTATTTTTTAAAGAAATGAATGTATTAAAGAATTGCATTAATAACATTCAAACTTATAAAAAATAGCAAAATCCCTTATTATTATCACCTTTGTTTTTATGTTAATAAATATGTCCAAACCCAAATCATATTAACATGTTTACGTTTCAAAAAATGCGTTTATTTAAAGAGGTGTTTATCAAATTTGAGATAAAACATTTTGAATATTTAAAAATGTTACTTACTGACAGAAAAAAAAAAAAAAAATTATGATTCTGTGATCAATATGCTTTATTGGTTTTAGTTTAAAAAAAACAATAACAGCAATTATATTTTCTTTACTTATTTACTTTAATCAAAATGTAACATTCTATTGTGTGTATATATATATATATATATATATATATATACTGTATATATATATATTCTTACTTTCGTCATTGACAAAGATGTTTTTTGCAATTGATTGATAGTTTCATTATTTAATGAAGGGCTTTCCTAAATAATCTTCAGACCCACTAAAATATAATTTATTACAACTCCCTTAAAGTGATTTTTATAAATGATTAAAAACTGATCAAATACAATTGTAAAAGATTGGAACGCCTCAGTAAACATGCTAGAGAACTAGTCAAGGGCGAGCATGGTAATGAATCGATCGTCATAATGAATGTGTGTTGTTAACAATCAATACTCGGCCCATGTGTGATTGATCACATAAGTATAATGTTGGGATCAATTATGAAAATCATCCCCAGTCTAAAATACGTGTCTGTGTTTACCCAACAGGGCGACGGTGGAAAAATAATTGGGAATTAATTTCCAAAGAGTTGTCAATATTCCTGAAGTGCGGCACATGCGACAGCGCCGCATTAAGCTTTCATGAAAGTGAAAGTTAATTAGATATGATGACTGAACTCCCGGGATTGTAATTAGCCGAACTGCGTGACTGCTCTCCTGTAATTAAATGTCATTTTCCCTCAGTTCACTGAGCCTGAAGGAAAAAAGTGAAGCTTCGCTGCAGGGGAAAATCTCTGTTTCAGCATATTCACTTTTGCCTCCTAAAGTTTTGGTGATGTTGAAGTGACTGCAAACTTCCTCACATTCCTCTACAGACCATTTCTATATGATGTGAGTCCATAGCTTCAATTGGATGAAGCATCCCAGAAGGAATGAAATAAACAATTGATGGTTTGATAGTAGGTGTGTTTCAAAAAGCCATTTGAGGCCTTTGATCAGAGGTCGATCGGCTCCAAGATTCAGTCATGAAATGTGTTTTTTAGATCAAAAAATGGAAAATGCACAACAATAATTTGTTTCACTTTTTAAGGTCAACCTTCAACAATGAAATCTGACATTTAATTTTTGCACATCATATGCAATATGGAATGTTACACTCTAATTAAAATTACCACTGCAAAGATAGATACAATAATTTCAAATTACTGCATTTATTAACCTCACAATAAAACTGATAATACTTACCTAAGTTTCTATTCTATTAAACCAAAAATACCGAAATTACCTTTAGCTTTTTAGTCTCATTCTTCTATATTGTACATAATAGCTGAATAAGTGTCCCCTTCGTATGTTGAATTATTTCTGTATTGTGGTGAAGTTTGGAGTGGTTTTAGGTCGTGTTTCTTTTAACTTACTTACTTATTATTTTCTACAGTGAAGTTTGGCCTTTTTATTTTGAAAGCCATCTTGTGGGAAACTGCTGAGCCCCTATAGATGCATAAGAAAGTATATTCACAGACTTTTACTGAACTGTTACTGCGAAAGAACCTGAAGCCATATTTTTATTAGTTTGTTGAATAGTTAAGCTAATTGACGAGGATATAGTTACAAAGAAAACAAAGAACATTTATAATATAATTTTCATATTTAATAGAACCAGAGACAGAAGTATTAAATCCACTTTTTTTCTATCAGTATTTCCACTGTTGCCATCTCCTTTGATCTTTATTTTCTTAATATTTTTGGTTTTCACAGAGAATTTGTGGAACAAGCCTGCGACAAAGAAAGTCACTCGTCTGTCGGAGCTTCGAGAGACAAGCCATAGCGTCACTGTGGCCTGGAGCCTCCTCGTCCTCTGACACTTTGGTCATGTGACACATTGTGTACGATCTGTATAAGCAGGAAGTGAGACAGTCGAGGACATTGGTGAAGGTAGAAGAAGACACCACACGTGATTAACCGCAGGATAACATCAGCAGACAAGGACGGCGTTGACAGACCCATAGAGTCACTGCAGGTTGTCTGTGTCGGAGGGTGAGAAGTCAGATCTGTGGGAGCTCAACTATTGATTGACACCAGAGGACGAAGCAGCCGCGGACACACCACACAGCGACTGCAGTCTCCACTGGATGTGACCAAAGGAGCTTTTTATACAGTTTGGAGCATTTTAGGAATTTGATTTATGGCATGTCAGAGACATTTGAGCATGAAGTCAGAGTTAACATGTGGCCAGAATGCTGTTGAGCACAGAGGAGTTATCGGTTTGGAACTACACAAGATTTTACAATGGATCCTTGGTGCAGCAGTGATGAGGATCAGCACCTCCATTGTTTTCCCACATTTGACTTAAATCTGTCATGGAAGTGATGTTACTAAATGAGCTGAGCCAGAAGGCAAAGACCGTTGGAGGGCGAGAATAACAAGTAAGTAAGTAAGTAATTTTTATTTGTATAGCGAAAGCGCTTAAACAAACAAAACAATATTCAATAAATTATATATTTTAAAGATCAAGATAAAACTGAGAACAAAACAGGAGTTCCAGAAAATCAAGGAAAGGCCTGAACAAATAGAAACGTCTCAAGATGTTTCTTGATGGAGTCAGTAGACTCCACACGTGATTAACCGCAGGACTCCATCAAGCGCAAATAGAGAGGAAGATCGTTCCAAAGCTTAGGAACAACAGCCTGGAAGGATTTCTCTCCTCTAGAGAAATAGAGGGGCAATATGTTGTAGCAGTGTAAGGAGGGAAATGAAGGAAAGAAAGGATGGAGAATTAGGATATGCAACCATAGACCAGGAGAAAGAAAAATGGGGGAAAAGACTTGGGCCAAAGATGAGGGGAGTAAATAGAAACTTACAAGGAATGATGCATTTAAAAAACTCATGTTATTTCTTTCTTTAGAACTCAGATTTAAGCGATCGCGTCAAAGCTTTCACACTTTCTTTTGACTGACATGAGTCTACAGAAGTCCAGAATCTGGCAGCTGAGTTTTCGACCACCCTCTGGTCCACATGTTTGTGCCTTCACGGCTCACACTAATCAAGGTGTGCTCGGCCTGATGGATGACTCAATAGACGAGCCGGGTCTCTGAGGATGCGTTCAAGGACTCATGCATGAATGCATAACTGGTGGCCGTCAATGATAGCAACACCCACCGGCGACATTCTCTCTAATAATCACTCGTTTTACTTGCTTCCACATATACGCAGTAGAGATACGGCTTGTCTGTGTGTGTGTGTGTGTGTGTGTGTGTGTGTGTGTGTGTGTGTGTGTGTGTGTGTGTGTGTGTGTGTGTGTGTGTGTGTGTGTGTGTGTGTTGGAGGGGGGGTAGCGAAATGGTGGAGGGCTAATTACTTTCTGCCCAAAGGACAGAAAATGATCAGTGTGAATGTAATAAGCCTCAGGATTGTTTGATTGACTGAAGGCTTCCTGTCGTGTTTCAGATGAGAAAAAAAACAGGTTAAGCCCACCTGCGTCTTTGAGTCACTCTTTAATAAGGAGTCCTGCCATGTGTTCCTTTTTTCTCCAGCACCACACAGAGCAGTTGGTTTCTGTCGGCCTTATTCGAAACCAACACAATAAACCATGTTCACGTTTAACACTTTCTTTACAATCTCTTAACCCAAACATCCTCTGAGTCTCAAGCAAACAATGGAGGTCCACTTGAGATCCGGTCAGAAGACAAGTGAGTCTAGTGTAGCCAGGAGTTTGAAGTGCTGAAGGAGATTTCTCGAGAGGGGTATAAGCAGAATAAAATGAATGGATGGGCAAAATATTGCCTGAATGTTGGTTTTAAAACACAAATCAGAATGAGTAGGGAACACAGAGAGCCCTCTAACTCCTCTGCAAGGTTCCATTATCTGGATATTATCTTTTATTGATGCTTTGACTCTATGTCATTTTACAGCCAAGTATGTGAAAATGGGCTCCTAAATTCTCCTTATGCTCTCCTTATGGGTTATCACCACGGCCCTGGCAAGGAGCAGAAACCTTTAGCGTCCACATTATCTCGTCCTCAGTCCAGAATTGGTGTCTCTTTTCTTTATGTCGCCGTCTTCATTTGCAGCCACCTAATGGTCTGCGGACGTTGAAGGTGTAGAGCACGGGCTCCACCTGAGCCTTTAATGACCTCATTAATTTAGGCTGACAGGATGAGTTAAAAACGCCTCTGCGAGCGCCCGGCTTCACATGCCGACATTAGCCATTAAAGAGCAGGCCACAGCCTGGTGTCTTAAGTGTTTAAAGTCCAGCTGAACAGACATTTTCAAATATGGAGAGACAATTTCCCGGCTACCAGATACCAGAGAACAGGGGCAAGCGTGTGTTTCACAACTTAAAGTTTCACTTAAGGCACTTTGACATTGTGTAAACTGATGAAGGTAGAGTGTATTTTGTAGTGATTTAGGCTATTTCAATGACAAACAGGCTATTTCATTCTGTCAAAATCTCTTTGCATTTTTAGTTTAGGTTTTGTTATTTACTTGATTACTGTTTTGGAACTAAAATCATCATAAATATAATGCCTTGAGAGGACCTGTACCTGTGTCACAAATTTTAACATAACGGCATCAAATATACCTTGGGTTATGTAATTAAGTAAGTAAGTAAGTAAGTAAGTAATATTTATTTATATAGCGCTTTTCGAGACCAGGGTCACAAAGCGCTTTAACAATCAAAACAATACTCAAAACAGTACATACTTCAAAGATCAAGACAACACAGAGAACAACACAGGAGTTCGAGAAATTCAAGGAAAAGCCTGAACAAATAGAAACATCTTAAGGTGTTTCTTAAAGGAGTCAGTAGACTCCATCAAGCGCAAAGAGAGAGGAAGATTGTTCCAAAGCTTAGGAGCAACAGCCTGAAAAGATTTCTCTCCTCTGGTCCTGAGCCGTGTGCGTGGAACCATAAGTAGATTCTGATCCACAGACCTCAGAGACCGAGCTGGGGTGTAAGGCTGGATCAGATCAGTGATGTAAGGAGGAGCCTGACCATGAATAGCTCTGAAAGTAAGAACCAGAATTTTAAAGTTGATCCTGAAAGAAACTGGAAGCCAGTGAAGAGTTTTAAGGATCGGAGAAATGTGAGTTCTCCTACTTGAGCGGGTCAGAATTCTCGCTGCAGAGTTCTGAATCAACTGCAGACGAGACAGCTCCTTCTTGTTAAGTACCACTCTGGTCTGGTCCTACCAATTAAGCCTTTGCAAGAAAACCTTCAGGAGAGTCTCACAACAAGAAGGGGAGGCAACTTGCAGCCTTTCTGTGTGGAGTTTGTAAGTTCTCCCCATGTTTGCTTGGTATTCTCCAGTTTCCTCCAACAGTCCAAAGAATACAGGTTTATTGGTAAGTCAGAATTTTCTATAGATATGAGTGTGAATGGTTGTATTTTGTTGTCTGCCCTGCGACATGCTGGTGTCCCCTGTCTCAAGCCCAAAGAAGCTGGGACCCCTATAAGGACATCAGAGGCAGAAGGTTAATGAGTAAATGAAAGGATCAAGGATGATTGTGACTAGGTTCTTGTTTGTCAGACCCACTAACATAGGACACCAACACCAACGTTTGGATTTCTTTTCATGTACTTTATGGTACCAAGGTCATCCTGGACATGTTAGGGCTGTAAATGAATGTGTCAACATCTTATGAATTCCAAACCAGAAGAGTGACAGAGAAAAAGCCAGATTGAGAGCCTTGTTGGCTGGAGTGCAGAGGAGGATCCTCCTGGAATGGGATGGACCAGAAGAAGTCACCTTTGGATTGGAAGGTGGGGATGGAGCTATGGGTTCCTGCCAAGGCAGTAAATGAACTAGCTCTCTTATGGGCACACAACAATTGGCTGGACTCCCCAGTTTTAAGTAGCATACAGGATCCTGACCAGAGTGGTGCAGGTTCACATCCTTTTGCAAAGGATAAGCTACAGACATTTAAGAGTAATGGCAGAAAGTGTAAACTGCGTTTAAGGATATTGTCTTTGTTACAGAAGAATCTAAAGACACCACCCATAACACAGCCTTAGTTCATCCTAGATAAAGTTGGCCGCAGATTAGATTCTACAGAAGTCTTGTAGTAGTATGGCTAGAAGGTGTAGTAGGACATACCCAGTTATTAAAGACGCTGTGGAGGATTTCTAGCATGGATTTAGCAAAGCCATCCTCATCCAACAGCAGCACAGGAGAGTAATATCCAACAGATGTGCTTAAGAAAAGGTGGATAGTAAAAAAGGAGGGGGAGGTAACATCTCTCTTAGGGGCGACATAGCTCAGATGGTAGAGTGGTTGCCTGCAGTCCAAAAGGTTGCAGGTTCAATCCCAGCTCCAGACAAGCTTGTGTCGTTGTGTCCCTGAGCAAGACACTTCACCCTGATTGCTCCTGATGGTGAACTTGGCGCAAGTGTGCATGCCTACTCCCATCAGTATGTGTGAATGGTTGAATTTCCCCTCGCGGGACTAATAAGGTATTCTAAAAAAAAAAAAAAAAAAAAAAAATCTCTCATGCCTCTCCGTGAGTAAGTACAGGATTAGAGGTGGAAATGGTCAGTCAAAGATCAAAGGAGATGGCAACAGAGGAAATACTGTGGATAGAAAAAAGTGGATTTAATAAGATAAATGTTCTTTTTTTTTAACTATATCCTCGTCAATTAGCTTAACTATTCAACATATAACATTCAACATGAAAATATTCAATGACAGGTGGTCATAATGTTCGGGCCTCTGGTGAAAAACATGATGAACAATGAGCACAGCATTCCATCACCAGCTGGTATCATGATTTCAGTGGACACAAAAACACTATGAATGTTTCATGGACCAAAAAGCAAGTTGAACATGGCAGTAAATAACTCTGCTTTGGTCCCAGCTGCACCGCTCAGCCTCATGTGTTCAGCAGATCAGTCCAGGAGCCTAAATGGCAAAAAATGTGATGCGCTTGTGTTTTTTTTCTAAGGCGGTAAATCAATGATGAAATAAGTGGAGAGGAAAGAACAACTCTAGAGTTGGTTGACTACGTCCATTAATTGATCATTTTGACTTCATTACACCGGGTTGGATTGATCGTCAAATTAGTCTGACATTTATTCACGAGTGGGAACTGTTGGTGTGGAGAAAGAGAAATAAATATTTTAGATGGGAAAACAACACGTTCAATTTTACAGATTGTTTGCTGGACTTAAAATGTCTATTATTATTCAGGAAGTTTAAGTGATTGATCTATGATTGAATGAAGGTCAGAATTGTATGAGATGTGTGATATGTTTAAGGTACCATGTATGTATGTGTACAGCAGTGGTTCTCAACTGGTCTAGTACCGTAAACCCATGTTTAGCACCAGTTGATGCTTCCACGATAGAGCCCCTCTATTTGGTTTAAAGGTCTGCAGTGCTGTCTAAATATAGAGAAGAAAGATTTTCAGTGAAGTCATCTTCACTATTTTACAGCGTCAAAGACTAGTTTGTTGAAAATAAAGGCTTTGGCAAAGACCTTCACAAATTCTGAAAGCATCTCCAGAAACCAATCGATGTCACTACCCACCAGTAAAGAATGACAAACAAGGTGTTTTGTACACATTTATTTATAATTTCATGCATCACTTCCAACTCCATCGAAACTTTATTTTGTAATATTGGCATTTTGTCATCCAACACCAGTTTATTTATTCTCTGCTGTTTAACATTAGAAAAAGTACTGAAGGGAAAAGGCTTTCTGAAATACTAACAGAAAAATGTATGTATCTTGTGACGCTTGTCAGACTGATGTGTAAAGTTTGGATAAATAAACAGTAAAAAATAAAAGCATGTAGGATTACAAAGAAGGAGGGATGGAAAAGAGAGGAGGGTGTCACAGTTATGTCTTAGCAGATAAGTAAGTTGTCTCGGCCCTCACCCCTCGGTAATAGGAGAAGACACCTATTTGTGACATATGACTGTATCTCTGATGGCCCCAGGCGCGATAGCAACCTGCTCAGCTAGCAATGTTGGGGGAAGAAAGGAGTGAGCGATGATGGAGGAGAGGGGTTGGTGGCTCAAACGCCTCGGCCACTGAGATAGGATATCTAACAGGAGATACGGAGGTTGCTGTCGGCAGCATGCCAGACGAAGAAATTGGAATTTGTGGCGCTTCAGTGGGGCTAGGTTTGGAATGTGTTTTGATGGATGTACACAAAGTTATGGAACACTAAAAAAGCAAGACCGTTTTCATATCAGTGCAGGTGGTGACGCTGGGCAGGTGGACAACTTTTCACTAAAGATGGACCTCGCAATAAATGTGTTCCTAAACTGTTTCGAGATTTTTTAATTTCTTTTAAACTCCAATGTGCACAAACATGCACACACACAGATACACTCACACACTGTTATAATATAAATAGCAACTCAATGAGCGTGAAAGTTACAAGGAAAAACTTCCTTTGAGAAGGCAGAAACCTCGAGCAGAACCAGACTGGATAGATGGTTCGGTTAGACAGTCCATAGAGAAAAGATATATAGATAATTATATATATATACATGTATATACATTTACAGTATATGCAAACACACAAGTATTTTTGATATCCATCAAATTCCTCTTCAAATAGCATAAGCAATAAAAATGATCAAAAGTAATTGATGTTATCCAGCAGAATTGTCCTCCATTACTGTGCACACGAAAATAAAACAGGATTTTAACAAGACATTTGTCAGTCACTAAAATCCTTTTGTGATTTTTATGAGTTTTTTTATGGCTACTCTCTGAAATATCACGATCATTTTAGACCATTAACATGAAACTGTGCACATTAAGAGCTCAAACCAATGACCTTTCCTGTTGATGGTGCTATGACAGGAGGTATGAAGTTGAGAGTGCGTAAGAATATGTGACCTTCCACCTCACAGAGAAATTCATCAGCAGAAGCCAAAACCTAAATAAATGGAAGTGGTCTAAATAAATCTGGAATTATCAAAAGCAAATGAAAAACTTCCTTTTAACAAACCAGAGAACCAGACTCATTGTGGACGGCCATCTGCTGTGAGCTGGGTGGAAGATAGAGGCAGAGGGGGGAGGAGAGACTTGAGAGAAGAGAGTAGGGTGTAGACCAGAACGCCAGACTCCAGACAGGACCCATCGAGAGGAAACTGGATTCAGCAGCATCGTGCTGAAGGGCTGTGAAAGGAGGTGAAACACTGTGGCTCCATGGGAAATAGAGAGGAAATGAAAGTGTTAGAACTGCACAGGCGCCAAGACATGATGTAGAAAAGAAAGACAGAGGGAGTTTGGTCTGTTAAAACTCCTCCCACAATCTAAACCTATAGCAGCGTGAATAAGAGTGTCAGTCCTAACTATAAGCTCTATAGAGAAGCTTTATTTAAAGATTACTCTTAAACATAGAGAGGATGTTGCCGTCTGGACTGAAACAAGTAGTTAGTCCCACAGGGTCTAGACCAGGTGTGGGCAATTAAAATTCTTCAAGAGCCACTTTAAATTCTGTGAATGTTGTTAGGGGCCGTCAAGCAAAAAGAAAGATGAAAAAATCCCTTAAAAAAAAAGGACATGCGTCATTAAGCCATGACATTTATTAAGCTAAATAAGATGGAATTTTATTCTTATATAGATAATTTAACATAAAATTTCTGAAATAACATTTCTTCAATTAACTTAAAAAAATGTTTTGAGGGATTAATATATACACAGAAAATTACACACAAAAAGGAGGTTGCGTGGAAATGTAAATGAATAATAAATACAAAATACATTTGTTAATGCATTAGAACCATTTATACATGATCATACTTTAACATTACGAGGGCCGCACAAATACAGTCAAAGGGCCACATGTGCACTTCCCCCAGGTCTGGTCTAGACCATGTTAAGCTTTGTAGGTTAAAATAATTAATAGAGCATCCTAAAGGAAGAGACTAATAATAGCTTTATAAATACAATGGGGTGTCATCAGCAAAAGTGTAACTGTATAGTTATTTCTCACATTGCAACGTGGAAGCATATATACATTGTGTAAAGGAAAGGTCTTAAGCAATGCTAGATATCCAGGTTGATGTAAATGACGACTTCTTTTTTTTAAATAACTTTTTAAATGGTGGTGGGAATATTATTTTTTCTCATTACCCAGCTATGTGTTTTCATGCCGACTGGTAGAGAAAGTAATTTGTTTCAAAAAGGTTTTCAGACATCACATCAGATCACAACTGTCGTTACCTCCTCTATGAATGATATCTATTGTTGTCCAGTGTCCAGATTATCTCCTGACAGCTGTAGTAAAGTTGTGTGGAGACAGAAGCTCATACGTTCATCACTAACTCAATGGAAATGAGTGCTGGAGTTCCATCAAAGGATTCTCATTTAATAGACACAGCTGACACTGGCGGGCGATTTTGTCCGACGAATATTGTCCTCATGGTAAATGATTTAACTAAACTTCTGATGGGGCGTGAGGATGGGAGAGATGGTGGGTGAACGAGATAAAAAAAAAAGACATCTCATCGTCTAGAATTCTTCACCTTTCATGTCTATTGTCCTCCAGATCAGAGAGAATATTCACCTAATCGAATTTATGATTTCCCCCATTTAAATTCTGTTCTGGCGGTGGGTGGAGAAAGAGATGAAAGAGCAGCAATGTACTATCTATAGAAGACACATGATTGTCGTCATTTAGGAAAATACTGTTTCCTTTACATAGTGGCTTTTTAACGATGAAACCAAACACTTGGTGTTGTGGTTTTGGAGCTTCTCTAGGGTAAAAGAATACTATACAATATTCCTCAGCCTAGTAGAACACTTGAATTTTAACAGATCTGTGGTTTTGACTGGTAGAAGAGAGGGCATGAAATAGGGTAATTTAGGATGCTGATCATACATATTGGAGGAACTGAAGAAGATGTGATTGTCATACATGACAAGAAATTCTGCCAGAATTTGAATTCTCAGAGTTAGTATAAATGCATTTATGTCATTTTTTTGCATCAATTTCAGAAGCCAAGGAGAGCCAGTTGTTGAATCTCTTCATTTTTCTCTTGTTGAGTCATCAATGAAGCAAAGGTCTCTACGTTTCAAAAATCACAATTTAAGTGTAATTCTTTAAAACCATAAATTACATATTTAAAGAGAAAACAATGTTCTCCAACTCTCCTGACTTACTCACGTGTTTCAAATGTTTCAAAATCTCAGCGAACAAGAGGTTACGAGAGTGGAGTCCATTAAGACGTAAAGATGCATGGCTCTGCTCCTCCTTCAGCCAGCTGTAATCATGCCCCGCTCGTTTGTACAACGGAGACTTTTTGGATAGATGACAGGCTGTGACAAACCTCAATATCAGACAAACCACAGGAGAGTGAGCCTGGTTATGTTAACCAACCTTTTCTAGTAGGCGGGGCTTAAGCACATTTTTTAATAAATATTTCAATTAGAAGAGAGTTTTGTACAAACAGACACATACTAATGAGTACAATAGAGGTTCAACATCTATTTAAGAGACACTTAAATCAACACATTAGTTGCCCTTTAAGTTTATGTTTTGTAATTAAGTAAGTAAGTATCTACACTGTGATCCAAATTATTATGAAAATTATATTTTTCTTAGATTTTCCTAAATATCATACATAAATACAGTCAGCATAATTTACAATCAATCATTCCATTCAATTCAATCAACTGTTCGAAAGTTATTCAACAAACCTCCCAATGATAACTGTATGTTTTTAAGAATAAAAAAGTTAAAATACACTGTTACAAGTTATTACGCATAACAGAGTCTTGTAACATTTTATAGGTTGTTAATGACTGAAAATGCTATTTTGTTTAAGTCGCAGCATAAGGAGGTCATAGTTACTGAAATCAAAAGCTATTTCAATCAAAATCATCTTAACAGGTCAAGTTACATTTGAAAATAGATTCCGCCGCAAAACATGACTCCGCCACCTCCTTTCTGACGTTGTCCTTGTTTGGACATTGTGGCCACCCACCAACCATCCACTACTCCATCCATCTGGACCATTGCAGCCGTTTCTGCTTGTGAGAATTGTTTATGGGTGGCCGAATAGAAGGTTTACGCACAACTGCAAACCTCTGGAGGATCCTACAACTTGATATTCGTGACACTCCAGAGGCACCAGCAGCTTCAAATATCTGTTTGATAGTTACTGTAATGGCATTTTAGCAGCTGCTCTCTGTGTCTGGAAGAAAGCTTCCTCGTTGTGCCTTCATCTGCAGGAACCCGTGTCTGATCTGAATCAGCCACAAAACTCTTAACAGTGTGATGATCCTTCTTAAGTTTTCGTGAAATATCTAAGGTTGTCATACCTTGCCCAAGGCATTGAACTATTTCACGCTTTTCGGCAGCAGAGAGATCCTTTTTGTTTCCCACATTACATGGAAATGTTCATGTGCTTAATAATGTGGAACGCCCTTCATAAGTAGTTTTTCCTTGATTGGGATCACTCTGCAAACTAATTGATCACAGGTGTCTGAGATTGATTTCAGTGATCCAAAGAGATCCTGGGACACAATACCATCCATGAGTTTAATTGAAAAACAAAAAATGTAATCTTTATATATGTTCTGTAACACTTAAATACAATTTGCGTAATAATTTGGAACACGGTGTATATGTGGTACCACCAAAACTTAAGAGTGACTTTCTTTATTCTCCACTCCCAGAGCTGAACTATAATCTTCTGAGCCTAGCCAAATTACCATAAAAACCAATTGCATATTTAAACATTTTAGTGAAGTACATGCTACACTAGGGCCACTTCCAATGTCTAGGCGTGGATCTAGACCTCTTTCCATTCGCAAATGGACCACATGGGGCCAGAGGTCCACTTGTGCCAAACTGATTTGTTTCAAGTGATAAACTCTGACACTGCGACATGTACACCCTGCGGTCACGGTGGTTAATAGCAGCGTAGTCATGTTGTTTACAGACTTAATAAAACTCAAGAGCACGACAAGACATTAAATGATGTTGGCTTTATGCCCCAGAAGGTTACATGAACATGTCTCTCGAGTGTCCTCTGAACCCAGTTTCTTTTTAATTGATTGAAGTAATCAGAGCTGATGGATCGACAGTCTCTCAGATTCACACACACATCAAGAGTGTTTGGCAGTGAAACGAAAATAAACATAATCCTAGCCAGATCTGGTCCGGCCTTCAAATAAACAGGAGTCAGCTTCATACAAGTTTAAATATGATTCAAAATCTAAAATGAAATACAAGTAGTCAGTGTGCAGCTCGTGGGCTCCCTGAGGTCAGGTTGTAGCCTGTTTTAGTAAGTAACTAAGAAAGCTGTATTTGTAAAGCGCCTTTCACAGACCAGGCTCACAAAGTGCTTAAACAAAAAACGATACTCGGTTTAAAAAATACAAGACAACAACAGTGACAATGCACAGCAGTCCCAAGTTAACAAGTAAAACCCTGCACAAACAAAAAGTCCTGAAGATGCTTCAGTAGACTCCATCAAACGCAGAGGGGGAGGAAGATCGTTTCAAAGCAACAGCCTGGAAGGATTTCTCTCCTCTGGTCCTGAACCGTGTGCGAGGAACCATCAGTAGATTCTGATCCACAGACCTCAGAGCCTGAGCTGGGGTCTAAGGCTGGATCTCTCAAATTAAGAACCAGAATTTTAAAAGAGAGACTATAAGCCAATTCAGAGTCTAAAGGATCGGAGAAATGTGAGTGTTCCTACTAGAGCAGGTGAGAATTCTTGCTGCAGTTTTGTACTAACTGTAGGCAAGACAGTTCCTTCTTGTTTAGACCCCAAAACATGGATTATACGCTCCAAATAATGTTGTGACTGAATTATCCTGAGTTTCGAGATTTTCTCAGCAAAATGTAGTAGGAACATCTACAATCTCTGGATAAGGAATCAGGTACATCAAAAATAATAAAGGGCCCAAAACGGAACCTTGAGGGACTCCACACAACAGATCCATTGATTCAGACCTTATTTGATTGGCAGATACACTGAAACTGCGCCCAGAAAGTTATGACGAGAACCATTGTAACACAGACCCAGACCGTACCACTTCATCCCTCAGTCTTCTCAGCAGGATCTGGTGATCAACTGTGTCAAAGGCTGAGGACAGATCCAAGAGAACCAGAACAGTATATTTACCCGAGTCAGCGACATTATGATGTCACTGGATACTTTCATCAAGGCTGTCTCAGTAGAGTGATGTTTACGGAAGCCAGAATGAAATTCTCATTGATGTCGCTCTGATCAAAGAACAATGACAGCTGCTCAGAAACCACCTTCTCCAAGATCTTGGTCAAGAATGGAAGCTTAAAAATAGGCCTGAAATTACTGAGGTCAGTTGGGTCTAAGACTGGCTTTTTGAGTAAAGGCTGCAAAATTGTATGCTTACATGCATTGGGAAAGATACCATTTTGGTAACACAGGGGCCAATTACATCAAACACATTTATAAAGGGCCTAAATGGAAGGACGTTGAATGAGCAACAGGAGGGGTTCATCTTTCTCAGCAGTACCGATATATCAGCCCATTGAGTGTAGGGGTTCCACACAAAAGGGGAGGGAGTTTCTCTTTGATCAACTTCATTTTGTTGGTAATAAATCTCAACAATGCATTGCTGTCAGCTTCACAGAAGACATGGGTGTTTGAAGCAGCAGGAAACACAAGAGAATTTATCGTGTCAAAGAACACTTATTCTCTTATTTACTGTTAACAGTTTGTGAATGTAGTCAGATCTGGCAGTTTACATCATCTCATGGTAAGAGGAATTCAGATCCCTAGGTCTGTGCACCTCAAGTTTAGTGGATTTCCACAGGCGACAAAGTCTCTTCAGACTGAGGTGATCTTCATTTGACAGGTGCCACCTGATCCAATATTTCAACACAATGATTTGTTAACGGTGAATAACATTGTTCACATTACGGCAATCCCTGAAAAGAAGAGGGTCAAACGTAGAAAAACTGTCTACAGTATCTGCGGCGATTCACACGCCTCTGAGACCCAAAATTGACTGGCTTAGGCTCAGGGGTGAAGTCCAGGTTAAACATGGACATGAACATAACAAAATCAGGTAAACTGAGGTAGCAGCCCCTCATGCAGTGCACCTTTTCACTCAAGAACATATTAGGGAACGATTGGTGGTGGAAAAAAAATCTGTGGTCAGCTCCTAAAGGGCAAAGTGCATGGATAATAAAAAACACAGGAGAGCAAGGACCGTGGCAATGAGTCATAGGTGAACGAGTCATGAACTTTCTCCCAGTCAATGCCTGCAGATGGTGCTTGGCCTTGGTAGGAATATAGAGCTTGTGGGAGCATTGGAAGACATAACATAAGGTCAGGAACCACAGCCAGCCTGTTAATTTATGCAAGTAGGACGTCCAGTTTGAGGTTTAGCTCTCGCAACTCCTGAGTCTGATTTCTACCAGCACAACACATCACTTAACAAAGGTCAGGCAGATTCCTAAATTTGTAATATACCAGAACCCAGTTACCATGAATCCAAATAAGTAGATGTATTCCACTTCTCCAAAAAGCCCCATATGACTGGAGAAAATGACTCCCCATACCCAGATTTTTGGTATAATATTTGATCTTTGGCAATGAGTGACCCAGACACCAGATTCCTGGTTGGTCTTAAGAATTTAAAAGGTAAGTGAGGCAGACAGAGAAAAGACAGAGAGCAGCAGGGGCAGAGCTTGGAGCAACATAAAAAGTGTCCGCCTTCGTCAAAAGCAGGAAGTATGTGTGGCTGAAGTTTGTTGAACTGAAAAGTATTCCAGGGCTTGTGGCATTGTCGGACAGCTTTCAAATAACACTCTCGATCAGCATGGACACTTCCTGAGAGCTGGTCGTGGCAGATTACACCGCTTTTAGCGGCTCGCCAGAGTCTCAGCAGCTTAGTTCTGCAGGAAGATCATCTACATTGAACCCGATCCAAGCTGCAGACTCATGTGCAGGGAATTGAGATTACAACAGCGAAGTCCCTGTGGTCACAAGGTCTCACTGCGCCTCCATGGCGACAGCAAACAATAGTGGCACACAGTCCTTCCTGCTGAACAGCTGGTTGCTGACATACTTCCAAAAATTGTTGCCATTATTGTCCCTTAATGTTTGTTCTGAGAGCCTAACAAAGCCTGTGAACATAGATGAGAATAGGAATGTAGATCCAGAGCATATGACTTCTGTCAATTACTATAAATGCTACTCAAGATATTGCTAGTGAGAGTTGACATGTTGGCCCTAAGAAGCTAACGTCAGCTTTCATCAACATCAAGATGCACGTCAACATCTTCAAGATTTAATTACAATAAAGTCTCTGGAGGCAGAATAAAACAATATTAAAAAGTAGTATGGCCCTGCTGGACGACATGAAAGGAGATCAAATAATAAATTGAAATGACTATTGTTGTTTTCATTAACAAAATCAAAATTTTACACTTATGTTCTGATTTAATGTATCATTTTATTCACCTTTTTATTACATCATATTTTTAACATATTAATTACAAAACTTAAAATTGAGGCCCTTTTTAAATAAAGGACATAACAAAAATTGGAACAAAACTTGAATTCAAACGAACAGACATGACAAATGAACAAACAAATGAAGTCTGATCACAAGAAAATAATGGTACATTTGGGAATTTAATTTAATTTCTACAACTCTTTTGACTGTCACACATGTTTTTGTATTTCTCTACAAACCTGTCGAACTCTTTGCTGTCAGTCTGAACCGGTGAGAAGGGCAGGTGGATTGTAAACCTCTCTATCATCAGAGTGTGTGTGGGTTGATCCTGTGTGACACGCTTGTGTGAACACGCCTCATCTCCAGCCATGACACGGGATTGCACGGGAAGAAAGATGAGGTCAAAGGTTAATCTGAGGTGGGAACAGTTTGGCGTCTTCTCGTGATGCTAAGCAGCTGCAGCACCAGGGGAAGAAGAGGTATATCCATATAAAACACTTTAAAGCAATACAATAAAAATTCCAGACACTTTTTGACTTAAGTAGTAAAAAAAAAAAATGTTAGATTTAAAGTAAATAAATAAAAAAGAAACCAAACCAACAGGAAAGTGTATGATTTAAAAAAAAAATAGTATTAATGCATATTTAATGTTTAATGTATTTTTTATTTTATAAATAAAAAAACGTGATGATGATAATAGAGGCCGGACAGGCTGATCAGGAAATGTGTGTCTGTGATGGTGAAAAGTTTGAACGTGGGATCAGTGCTGGAGAGAAGGATGAAGGATCTTATCCAGGGCATCGGGAGTAACCCCCGACACCCTCAGCCTGACACTATGGTATTAGATGTTAAAAAGATCCCTCCCTCATGCTTAACATGTACTTTTTTTCTTTTTGTTTGTAACTTTTGAATAATTTATTTATATTATTTATATTGTTTATTAATTATTTATTATTGTATATGTTTGTATGAATTTTGATCGTTTTTACATGTATTTATGGATGTTTGTATGGATGGATGTATTATTGCTGGTGGACAAAATAATTCCCCCTCCAGGGATCAATAAAGTATCTTTCTCTCTATAACCCTCAATTAAAAAAAACAAAATTTAATAAAATGCATATAAAAATTGATCATGATTCCCATGAACAAAAGTTTCCAATATCATCATGAGAAGTGATTTAAAAATAAAACAAAAAGTACTTTTTTTCAATTCCGGTAATGTCAAGCGAACAATGTAATATCCATTTTTGGTCGTCAAGTGCAGGTACATTGTTGAGGAAGCAGGGAGGAGAACAATGGAAGAAAAGAAATCTCCTCAGATTAAGAACGTTAAGCCTCACATCCTTCCTGACGAGAGGCTGAGCGCGAGCAGGCAGACTCGGGATTACAAGTGGAAAAATGGCTGGCATCACAATAACGGGTAGAACAGATTATAGAAGCTCTTAGCCACCGCGTGAAGCGAGAATACATGAATAATTACAGTCAGGAAGGATGTCAGAGCTGGCACCAGACTGTTTACGTTTCTCTCAGAGAATGAGTCGAGTTGATGAGCATGCAGCCTCCAAAAAAACTCTCAATAGCTCTTGAAGGAAAGAACAGAATCTCCAGCATTTTTTGAACAAAATTCTTGCAGACAGAACATACCTCTACCACGGAGAATATTAAAAAAAAAAACTTTAACAAAAATATATTAAAATCAATTTAAAGATTTCATATTTTCTTGCTTTGTGTTTTGAGTGCACAATAATTGAGACCATAATGACCATTTGTCGATGTAGTACTTTTTCCATTAAAAACAATGTAGTATTTGACACTATTAACATGAACAAATATTAACATAAAAAATATGTCACACTCTTGGTTAACTTCCAAACATGCTGTTGATCTTTGACCTTTTCTATCTTTGTCATTTTGCAGCTTCAAGCAGACTCCTACGCTTACAGGTTCGCAGCTGATACCTGTCACTCGTCCTCATTCTTCCATCCACTGATTGAGCTTCCACCTACTATTTGTCTATTTTTGTAGCGAATACTCACGTCCTCAATGATCATGAGCGTGAAAATAAAAAGTTTGTATCAGGTCATCAGCATCTTCCCACTTTTCTGTAAGGTGAACATTAACACAATATAACAAAAATATAATCATTTATTTATTAGAATTTGTTGTTTGTATAAGTATTTTATGCTTTTGTCATTAGCAAAATCCATCTTTAACATTAAAGATTTTAACATTCCAGCAAGATATATAAAATAAATAAAAAATCAAAGGTAGTTCTTAAACTTTATTAAGAAAATAAAAACGGAATTGGGATATACTTTGGGTATAAAGAATTACAAAAGTTTTTGATAATGAAAACATAGTTGAGACACCCTATAACTGAATCAAATTCCAAATATTTGAAATTATAATTAATTAGGTAAAAAAAACAAGCAAATTAATTATCCTGAATCGCAAATAAATAAAACAAAAGGAAATTCATTTTGAATAAAGTTAGGCAGCGCTCTTTGGCTGAAAAACACAAACATAACCATTTAAAAAACAATGACACCTTTAACAAAAGATTTAAATGAGGGAAATATTTTTACAAAACACGGAAACATGAATTATTAAAAATATATTATGATTTCAAAAGAACAAGTTTCCAGAATCAATTATTAAAAAGAAAATTAAACTCATCGAATGAATAAAAGATAATAAAACAATAAGCAATTCAACACAACTTCAAATCTGACTGAAGACAATAAGTGGAAAAATAATACGATTATAAGACGATTTTTCAATAAAAACTAGAGTTCAACCAACAAACCACAAAAGTTTTACAAGCAACACCTTTACGCTCTGCCCACTTCCACCAGCAGGGGGCCGCGACTTCAAACGTGCGGCTGTGCCTGAGCAACACACCACAGGAAGCCAGGAAAAGCACCACAACATGAAAAATACAACAAATGAAAGGCGTCGAATTCTCTGTGAGAGGAGACAGCACCGTCAGCCGCCACGGTTGGTAAACACATCCAGCATCCAACTTTTCTCAGAATCCCTTTTCAATCGCACAAACACCAACTCCTATATCTTCCCGTGCTTCTTCTACACACTTTCCTTCCTTCTGCCGTACCTTTCCCCTGCAGGGCTGCGTGTCTGCTGTAATGAATTGTACTTAATTGCCGACTGGGACCCACGGCCTTAAAAATAATTCTCAGGACGCTTAACCTCGCTCTCTGAGAATGATAAACACGCCTTAATAAATGAGTCTGCGCTCGGAGCTCACAAGAAAACCATTTCTCTGCCCGGTTAGAGGATCCCCTACAAGATGATGGTGATTATTAACAATAAAGAGTGTAAAACTGCAGCCTGTTGCTGTGAAATCTCACACAATAGGCTTCACTCTGCTGTGGATGAATAACAAAAACAACTGACTATTCTGGTTCGTTATCATTGTAGAATTACAAGTATACATTAATAGCTACTTAATTTAAAATAAATCTACTGGCTCGGACACATTCATGGGTTTTAAACTTGCACCAATGTTTCAGGTCATCTCCAACATCTAGTAACTTCATTTCATAAAGATCTATTATAATGTTAATATTTAAGCATATCTGCCCAAGCCAATGATCAAATCTGGAAATAAAATAATTCATCTAAATATTAGTGCTCACAATATAATGATATTGAAGTGTTTTGTTTAGAAGAAAATAATTTTAAAGAAAGTACTTTTATGTTCTTTATTTGCACTCTCAAGTAATATTGTTTCTTACAGTCATGCACACTGTGACATCAGTGAAACATTTCACAGTTTTATACATCAGAACTCGGAGCAAATGACATAGTAAGAAAATGACAATAAGAATTTAAAACAGAATAGTTACATATTTGCATATCCTCAATCTATCTATAATAGTTTATATTTAAATGGTATGTAGATTAAACAGATCTGGATTTGATCATATAACAGTATACCTACAATTTTACGTAATTCTTTTCCTCCTTTTGTTATGTATTTTATTTTCAAAGTTTTTCCTTTCACAACATTCACAGAAAATGTTGTGGCCCCTCAAGAAATGTCTTTCTAACCCTCACCCACCCAGACCTCGGTCTTAATACTCAAGATGGAGCCAAAAAAAACAATTGAATAAAAAATGAATAATAATAAACACAACTACAATTCTCTGCTGTTTTATGCTCTGAGTAAATTGCCAAAAAAAGTGAAAAACTAGAACAGCCTTCATGTGTCTGTGCTGCCACAATATGTGGTTGTTGTTGGAGATTATTTTAGGATCGCTAAAGAAGAACAGCAGAGACCTGCTGACTTGAGAACTGGGATGTTTCAAACCTTTTTTTACCAGCATGCCTAAAACACAGCTGAAATGTATCCTCTCATCGGAGACCATTAGAATTAAATATTTTCAACATCTCCGCCTAAACAAAAATCTGAGATACAGCATTTGAACAAAAGTTAATAAAAATGAACGAAGGAACTTTTTTTCTTATGGCTTCGTTTGTCTGCAAATAAAACCTGAGAGAACAAACACATGACATTCCATCTTCCTCAAAACTGGTTTATAATGTAACAAGATTTGAACTCCTCGACAAACTCCATCATCTAAACAGCTCACGCAGCTCATGTGTTGTCCAGACGAGCCCTCCTCTGCACAAACGCTGTTACCTCGTCTTCGTCTCGCCCCGAGGACACGGAACCAGGCCAGGAAATACTCTCTGATGTGATTCAAGTCGCACAGATGCGTTTACAGTGTGTTATTAATCACAGGAAGATCATTTGCTGCTCGGAGCCGCCCAGCAGCTTAATTTCATTTGTTGCCATCGATTTTATGTTTCAGAAAGAAGGGGAGGAGGAGGGGGCGAGACTCGGCGCTAGAGATCGATCAGTGGCTCAATGACCTTGTGACCACAGAAACTGACCACAGGATGAAGCTGTTTTACCGAGGTCTCGCTAGTTCAACACTCAAGACCAAACAAATAGTTTAATCAATTCCAAGCTCGACAGGAACCATTTTTAGCTTTTTGTGAGCAAACATATTGAACGCTGTGGTGACAAAGCAGACTTTAGCCAGTAACAATCCTTCTCAAGGACAGTTGCTGACTCAGTAATTACACCCTCAGCTGTACATTAGCCACTGTTCACATTAACCCATGAATCACTGACTCACGTTCATGGCTTCAGAGTCAAACAGTAGTACAGTTCAAACATTAGCCCCCTGTGGCGCAGAGGCAGCAAAACAATCATTAACATTTACATCCATTAGATTTGCAAATTATCCACTTGGATTAGCACGAGAGTCATAACATGTGTAGCCATTGAATCCAACACACTATCACCTGAATGTGTCTTTCTACTGCTGCTTTGTTTCTTTAAACATCTCCTAACAAGGATCTGATTAAAACATTTTTTAAATCATCATTCAGCATTTAATTATATATAAATACATATTAGATAATTGGCATTCTTGGAAATCAATTAGTAAATATCCTTTTTAAAGAATAACTAATGACAATGAACAGAAATATATATATAAATTACATTACATTAATGACTGAATGTCTTTAATACTGATTTGGAAAGAACATTACTGTGACATTAGGACAAATGTTTAATATAAAATGTAATTAAACTAAAATAATCTGAAACCAAAATCATAGTACGGGGTATATAATAATAATAACAATAATAATAATAATAATAATAATAATAATAATAATAATAATAATAATAATAGTAATAATAATAATAATAATAGTAATAATATTAGTAATATAATATCTTTCATTCATTTTCAGTGCGCTTATTACCTCATGGGGGCGGCGGGGGCCCAGTTTTAATCGGGCAAGAGGCAGGGGACACCCTGGAGAGGATGCCTGTCTGCTGCAGGTCACACAGAGGAAAAACTATCTTTCAATTATAATTCCATTTTGCACCCTTAGTCAGGCTGTAGCACCTCTTAGTGGCGGTTTTGAGAATGCAACATTCCCTCTGACATCGTAAGTCAATCACCTCACCAGACTCGACCCCTTTCGTGCAACTAGCTATTCCCAGGTACGTCGTCACGCTGCGACTAACCTGAGCCTCAGGGAGCGCTCATTCTCGCGGCATCTCACAAACATTGTTTACAGGAATTACACGGTGTTTGAGATGATTAAGTACCCAGCTGAACCTCCAGTCACTTTGGCAGCGGTCCCACAACAGGATCCATGAGGTCTGGTGTGTGAAGGTGTGTCAGGGGTTAATGGGAGAAGGAAACGGCAATTTTGAGAAACCACGGTATGGAATTAGTGTCTACAAATGAACCCTTTCTTGTTTGTTTGGATGCATGGGCGACAACGAAGGAAGAAAATTCATTCACAATCCTAATCTTGTTATAGAAGACTCATCGTCGCACACACACTCTCAGGTATGTGTTTGTGTGCTAAGTAGGCGAATGATGGATATATCTCGTTGCCGGGCTAAGCTTATCGGCAGCGGGACCAGTATGGGTTTCGTCAGGAGGTTGATGAAGTTGGAGATACAAGTAAGCCGGGCAGCTTTTGAGGAAAGGAACACCCACACAAAACAAGATTGGCTTGTCTTCACGGCGGAATAAATGGAGTCACTGGGTGGTGAGATAGTCGGGAAAGAGAGTGGGAGGCTGCTTTTATGCCGTGATAAGAGCTAAAGTATGATTAAAACCAATAAACAGAGGCTAATGCGGTTCTCACAGATAGAAGGAGTGACACCCGAAACCGCCATATTGGCGACAAGTTAGAATAGTTTCTTTTGTTGCCGCTGTTGTTGTCAGACACATAGAAATGAAAACTTAAGTGAAAGTAAAGAACTCGACTGATTACTAGATTTCATGATGTGCAGAAACAGCTGTTCATCCATCAGTGTATTTATAAATCAACTACCCATCTATTTATCGTATCCATTCATACATTCATACAGTACATCAATGAATCATTGAAACATGCTTTCTTTCATCAGCGCTAATACATCCATATGTTGGAAAAGTTGATCCAATCATGATCAGCGACAGGCTCCCGACTCCACATCCTGACCATGGAAACACATCTGAAATGTTTCACTCTTCAACACCCTTAGAAACCAGGCATGTGTTTACGACCGGCTCTATTTTCGGTGCCGACCACTTCTGAACTGCCACTCCGAGAGAAGTAGGCACAGAAATGAGAAAAAAAAGGAGGTGTCAAAGGGCGACAACAGAAAGCAATAACAGAAGAGAAGCCCAGACTGAGAGTGGAGATGACTTTAAAAATAGAGGCTTATAGACACCAGCGCAAGTGAAGAGTGTTTGAGAGAAAGACTGTCGCACTTGGGCTGACATGATGTCTCCTCATCATGTTCACAGGGATGGAGCAGCCCAGTCTTGGGAATTGGAAGGAGTGGAAAACGTTGCGTTGGTGCCCGTCACTGTCACTCACATCCGGCAGTATAGCACAGCCCTGTGACATGTGAAGGTCCCACGAGTCCAAAATGGGACAAGAGATCCTCTTTCTTTTCCTCCCTTCCTCCAGTACTGCTACCAACCAGGGTCGTCTACAGATCAACTGTCAAGCTGTGTTTATAATTCAGTCGCTCCTCGTCTGGTGACAGAGATCCTGAGTCAAGTTTGGTTCTCAAGTGAGGAAACGAGAATTTCATACACTTGGATTCTGCCGAAGATTGTATCGTAAGGTCTTGTTCACACATGAGGTTGAAGTTGTTGTTAAAGGATGGACCCCCAAGATCAGAAGAACAAAGGATCAACGGGATGGGAATGTTTTCTCCTTGTTTCCCAGACTTTTACCAAAATAAGGTTCACTCCTCTCCCCAGTGGTGTTAGATAACAGTCTTTCTGCCGCAAACACGTCTCCCAGAACATTCCTCGTCTGCGGATCTTTTTTGCTCATCAGATATTTATTCTCAGAAGTAAGCAAGTCGGCCATTTTGGTCACGTGTACATAGTCTTTTTGTGACAAAACTGGCAATAATCCCTAACATAATCCGATAAAGGATCCATGTGCCACTTGCAATAGCATTAATCCATAACAAAGTTCGGGATCAAAAGATTAAAGTCAAAAAAACGCTTTTGGAAATTCCCAAAGACTCCAGGAATTGGATTTTAATTTTGAGTGGTTGCGATAATTGTGTGCAGTGGTACGTCACATTGGCACCTATATCCAAACTGCTCGTGGTCCACAGAACAATTAGAGTAGGAAATAATGCCTTGATATAAATATCATCAACATTATGCAACCCTTGCCACTCTCCAGAGACCTCTTCAAACTCCTGAGGACACTGAAGTGTTCCCACTTTACCTCCATTAAAAGGGCAGTTGTTCTACTCACTACTAAAATGTCTCCTAATGGCCTGAGCTCCTGAACTCTTATTTCTAAAGAAGACTATAAAAAGACTCAGGATTGTGTCCACTGACAAGAGAAGGAATATGGATTTACCAGAAAAACAAGATAACTATTGTCTACATTTTGTTAGAAAAGTATTTCTACTACTACTAAAACATTGACATTTTTTTTTTGCCATGTCTATGAAAAGCTCGTGCAAATGAAATTTACCCCCCAAAATACTCCTGGCAAGTGTGTAGAATAAAACCTGTTCAAAGCGCCATTAAAGGTTGTCAAAAATGTTGCATAATTATTTTGTTTGGGAAAACTGTTGCCTGTGGCAGTTTAGACATGGAGGTTTTTTTTTTTTTTCTTTTCTTTTTTTTTTTCTTTTCCTGGACAGTCCGTCCCTGACCCATGTATGAACTTGCGTCTAAGGTACTCGAAGGCTTCGGTCTTTAAACTGTTTTTGACCCACAGACTTGTTAAATGAAGACATCAAAGGTTCAAGGTATGGCAAATCTAATCAAATCACTGAATCAGCAGAATCCCTGGAATCCCCTTTTCTTCACTCATTCATTTAACTGCTTTAAAGGGGTTTGTTTATTTGGGGTAAATTTGACCAATGGCATCTTCTTGATGTGAAGTAACACGCTAATGTTGCTTCCTTAAAAAAAATCTTACAGACAGTAATAATTGATACCAGAACATGAGGAAAATGTAATTTTTTTTGTCTGTGCCTGGTTACAAGTGGCGCATGGCTCTAAGGGACCAGCAGAACCCTTCACAGGTCCACCTCAGCTGTGACCCTATAGGATCTATAAGATGCCTAATCTTTTGGACACACACAGCGGAAGATATTTCTCTTGACAAAATGTTTGTGCTCTTTGATTGTCTGCTCGGCGATCGATGGCTGCCTGAGGGGGACGGCCGTGTCTCCGCAGCCCAACGAGCCCTCCGGAGTGGAGTGTGTCTTCTGGGCAAATTCTGTGGATTAAGGGAGGCCTGAACTTGAAACAGGAAAGGACAGAGCAGTCAATAACACACTGATTAATGATAATGGCATGCAAGCCAGGGGGATAATCTTTCTAAGCTCTTTGTATCTGAGGAGCGATTGACTGAAGGGAAACGTGGAGGACGAGAATGAAAAGATTCTGAGCTGACCAGGTAAATGTTTGTTTGAGATTCTGCTTTTAAGAGCGTCATTAGAAATGCATTGGCTGTCAAAGCCGGGTTTGAAGTTTTCGATTTTGTACACTAATTATTTATAAAGCCAGAGTAAACTTTCTCTCTCCTGGATGGCCAAACAACAACTGTTGCTTTCTCTCTCTCTCTCTCTCTCTCTCTTCCCGTTGATTCGAGGGCTGTGAATGAGTGCAATCATTGAGTTAGCGTCAGGCCCACTTCCTCCATTACCGTGCAATCACCCGCCAAGTTTGTGTCACCTTGCCTCCCAAAATGACCAGAGTGATCATTAGACTATCAAATTTCCTCCGCTATTTCATCCGCCATCAAGCGCTCATTGACAGAGATGGAAATGACCTGTTTTCTTCTTCCCATCAATCTGCGAGGGGACGCTCAAAGATACGCTGATCCCGGATTCACTTACCCGATGGATTGACGGCTAATTTATGCGGCGTCATGGACACAATTATTCGCCCCATCCACAGTCATGAAGAAGCCGCGGGGCCTCAAGACCGATCGGGTGCCACTTGTAATGTTGATGTGAGGAGATAATCTGCACCTACTAGAGATGAATGACCTGTGAGCAACTATTGTTCTCCACCAGGGGGCTTACTCCAACTTAATCTTCGTGTTTCTCACTACATTTACCACATAAGCACAATGTTAAACTAATGAATCGTTTTCTGAGCCATTTACCTGAAGAAAAAGTACATTTAATACCTGTTTTTGTAAAGATATTGTTGGTGGAGTTGAAGGGTTGAAGAAATTCTTTCCAAGCACAGTCCCGAATCCGAGATTCATTAATGACTGCACGTTTTTCGTAGGTACAAATGTGAGTGGTTTTGTCCATCTATACTTTGTGTCTTTAGATAAACTGGCTAGCCAACCTGTAATCTTTCATCCCAAAATGAAGTTCTGTAAATAGTTTCTCAAAGTTTCAACCAGGTTTAACTCCCTCAGAAATATTGCGATTGTTAAGAACTCCGTGGACCTCTGTAGATCACTGACTCTCCCCAGAGAGTCCAAATTCCAACATTCATCTCCAAACAACCTCCACCTCCCCTATATTCTCAACTTAGATTGTTCTTTCACTTCCATCGCTCGGTCCTTGTCAGACTCTCCCGAACCAGCACTTCTTCGACCACTGAGAACGCTTATTCACTTCATCCAGTCACAAAAGACCTCCAGCTGACTGATCAGCGGGAAAGAGCGGCTGATCAATGAAGGCCAGCGAGGAGTGAGCGGAGGTTTAGGATGAGGAAGGAGGGGAAGTCGGGCAGGTAGGCTGACGGACGTACAATGAGGCGAACGATCGATGGGAACTTTTGCTGAGCTCAGATAAGAGCTCAAACCTCCCCTCCTGCTTTGCTAAACAAACCCTGGTGGTGTGATTCAGGAGCAGAAATGTGGTAACGCAGTGATAATACCTTCGCTGGAGTCTGTCAATCGAGACTTTCGATCCAGTCTTTCTTTTGTCTGTCTATCACAATAACTATCGATCCGCAGCAGAGGAAAACAATGTTTGCTGTCAATCGTTTACACTTTCAAATGCTAATCCATTCCCCAGAGTGTTCTTAGTGTTCACCATTGTTGGTGTTTGTTTTCCTCCTAATTCTCCTTATATGTTGAAATCAAACCCAGAACACTGGAAATGACAACAAAAAAAAAAAGAATATAAAATGTATGTTTATTCATGAATTATATTATTATTTTTTTAAATGTATTTTCATTATAGATTAATTGTCGTAATGTGTTCCAGAATTTAGACCTGTTTGACATGAAAATACTCAAAACTTTCATCTTGTTTTTACACTAGTTTATTTCCACCTTGTCTTTCTTGTGTAGAGGCATCCTGTCCAGGGTGTCCCCTTGCCTCTGTCCTTGAGCTGAGATAGACTCCAATCCACTGTGACACTGAGTTAGAAACACATGGAAGAAAATAAATGAATGATGTCAAATCACTTGATAGAATCTTATCTACTCATAGACCGTCTTGATGTGTCTCTAGAGTCCCACAGATCCAAATATGAACAAGAGACTGAATGAATCAGAGCTCTGCACAGAGGACACACTGGAACGCAAGAGGCGCGTCAGAAATGTTTAAAACGACAATCATCATCAACATTAACACAACGTTCTCGTGAGCAAGTCTTTGAACTGCTCTGCTGTTGCACCGAAAACACACAGGCACGGATTCCAGAGGCGTTTCCGTCGCGGGAATTGATGTTACCAGCCGTGTTTGTGCCGAAGAACAAATCCCCGTGTCAGTTTCAGTGAGGCTGTCAGTGGAAGACGTCGAGGCGAGCAGACGTGGCGAGGGTGATGAGTGCGCTGCATTTGTTGGTGCTTCAGATCGGACAGTCAGACCGGAGGACAGAGAAGTCGTCTCATGTTGAAGTTGCAGTTGACACAGATGGATTTCTGCTTTTTAATTCAATTTAGTTCATTTGAGTGCGCGAGGAAATGAATGATTTATAGAAAAGCTGAAGGCAACAGAACATCAACGGGAGCCGAGATATTGCCATATATGTCAGTGTGTGCTTCCTGTGTTTGTTCTGAGGCGCGTGAGTCGAACGGAGCAGTCACATAGTCCAACGTTGACATTGTACGACGCACTGAGATCGTCCGTCTGCAACTGTTGACTGCAGCTGTTTGCCTGCCGGCACACACGGGCCTGATCAAATACTCTCAGATAATCCATGCAAATGAGAGTCGAGTGCGCAGAGTGATTGACACGAGCGAGAAACTGCTCCTTTGACTTGTGGTTTATTGATAAGATATTTGCTAAATTAGTAGAATTGAAAAGGAATATCCTGTTTTCAGTTTTTATTTCCCATTTGACTGTATGCACGAAATCAGATGAACCTGAATATGTAGAAATATTTTTCATAATCATTAAGAAACCATTTAAAACGAAAAAATGAGAAATATCACATTTTTAAATGTTTTATTTTCTCCTTTTCTCTCATAAAAATGACTATTTGTCAACTTAATGCAACAGAGTCACAATATAGTCTACAATATAACTTCCAGTTAAATTATTGACACTAACAGACTCACTAGCATAAGAAGCTTAACAAGTCCATTTAGAGTGACAGCTCACTAAGTGTTTGGATCAATCTGTTTCTTTTGGATTTATACGTAAGTATAAATATATATATATGTAAGTTCATTTTTTGTCCTTTTTATCTTCGTCTAAAAAGACACCCTTAAAAACATCCAAATACCTCCATGGTGCTGGTCTCTAATGTCCATCTTGTATTGAAGCTTCAACAAGAAGAACAGTTACAGAAAATGTTAAACATGTCTATATTTTAAGCTTTTTTGGTTGCAGAAGTTTAAAGAATAACAAGTGAAACAGACAGGAAGTACTCTGGGTAAATAACTCGAGCACCCCCAGTATAGACAGCAGACTTAAATTTTTGTCTATAACTCTAAAGAACTGATTTCTCTGAAAATAATCTCAATCCTTAGTTGACATAAGGGTGAAGTTTGAATTATGGGTGAACTATCACTTAGACAATAGGACGTGTTAGTAGAACCGTTTGTTTCCTATGATGCCCTCTAGTGGACATCTGGACATACAAAAATAGAAGTCTTTATGTTGTACGATTCGTCCTGTGCCTTGTGACTTATCATTGAGTCAGCAGACACCCTTCATCATCTCTGGTAACAACAGTAACAAGCTCCAGGGATTTCAGTTGTGACGCGAAACAGATCCAGAGATAGACGACTTATTAATGTCCCAAAACTGGCCCTCTCCCCTCAGCATCCACAGACTACCTGTCACTTCCACAAGTCTCATCCTCCTCGGCGTCCTATCTCAGCCAAACATCTCCCCCCCGTCTCCCCTCCAGCACGCTCGCAAAACATCGGCGGCTCCCCTAATTCCTGTCATGCTAATTGGGGCTGACAGACACAGCTAATTATGCGCAGATAATCTTCTGCATCTGACTAATTATAATTCCCATTAGCTGCCGATAATGCCAATTAGATTAACTTTCTGGAGGAGAAATGGAAAATAATCGTCCAGTCTTCATGCTGCATCTTTTTTTGGCTAACCAGGGAACCCTTGTCAGCGTGGGCTAGCCGGGTAAATTGGTGTCCATGAGGCAGGAGAATGAGGGGTGATTGATTTTCAGCTAAATTAAAAATGATCTACAGATTCATGATGTTTATCATGTCACAGCCTCGCCTTTTCAGCCTCGTCTAATCACTGTCACAAACTCCAATCTACAAGGTATCAACTCAACATCATCTGCCGCTTTGATCCCTGGCGTCAACCTCGTCTTCCATCCCAAGAGTCTATTCTCGTGGAGTTCTGCCTCTGCAATTGTGCAGCATCACTTCCAGGCTTCATCCCAGCCAAAGAAAGGGTATAGCCTTTATTTCCCAGCTTCTTCTCTTTATTTCTGGGGTGCTCTGTGGTCATATCACGTCTGTGTTTGTTCCACGGCGCAAACTTTAAGGCAACTACATTTTGGAAACCCAAAATAGATTTTCTTCTCCAAGTTCTTGTATCTCATTATCCTTCAGTTAAAATCTCTGGTTCTGATGTCATTCAAAAACGGATGTTAGTGTGGTTTTAAGAGGCAGACGATGTATAGAAATGCTGTCATAGGTTTTGAAAATATGTGTGCTGTGATGCCTATGAGCCTAAATGTACCTGCGTTGTCCAGTCAAAAACTGTTGCTGTGGCAACAATATTGTACGGACGGACTGCTGAGACGAACAGAACATTGTAATATGATTTCAGGTTTCATATACGAGAACCCTCCGGCTCTTTGATTATCCTGAGATTGAATGTTTCATAGAAGACGGCGATGATTGAAATGAGGTTTTTGTTTTTCACGATGACAATGTTGTTTGTACCTTGTTTACGGATCCACACGTTTACATATTAGAGATATTTAGGTAACATATTTTCTCTTCACAATCTGTTCCGAGACGTATATTGGGAACTCAATTCTGAACACAATTTGCCTTTGTTATCAAGCATGAGGAGCATATACTAGTAATAAAAATCAATAATATAATGACATAGAAAACAATTGTACAAAGTAATCAAAAGACAACAGAGTAATTCATTTAAAAACTTACAGATGGTCATAATGATTTGGTTGAACATAGCCATAGGATATGTTTTCGGTAAAAGACAGAGATAGAAGTGTTGCTGGTGAGTTGTCACATGACTATAAAAGGGAGGCAAGAGTCCACTTGTTTTGATTGCAACCCTTCGCTTACTCATGGCTTTTTCTCGCATCATCACCATCATTATCATCATCAACCCTCGCTGAGTCTCCATGTGGCGATTGTTTCTCTCATGTGGACATCCATCATGAGTCGTGGCATCCTCTTCCCTACAGCTGATGAACGGACAGCTTGTGGCTGGATTACAGATAACTAGTAATGACCCTGGCTGCTGCTTAACCATGACAAAGTGGAGCAGAGACGAACTTTAAACATCCTCAAGTGGCAGATGCTCTTTCTAGAAGTCACCGTGACTGTTGACACGACCTTGATTGGTTTCAGATAATGCTTTAAATCATGCTAATTTTTATTTATTTAATCAATAAATATTCAACATAATATTTGTGAAGAATTCATAATCACATATACTATAGTTGTATAATGTAATTTCCATGTATGTGATTTAATTTGGGGATCAAATCATCATATTTTTTCACACCGTCTCAGGGTTTTTTAATGATAATTTCATTTTGAACTGTTTACTATCATCACATTTGAGTTTTCTGATTCAATTGTTATCTTTCTCTTTGTTTTGTTTGTATTTGATTTGTTGACTTTTAAGATAGATATATTTTTTACATTTTTAAATCTTGTGTTATCTTAGGGTCAAGGTGACCCAAAGGCCTGAAAAAAAATGTGTTTGTTGTGTTCCTTGTGTGGTTTGTGAGTCAAGGTAAAGGCTGTGTCTCCAGAAAAAAACTCATTTAAAAAAAAAAGTTATTAATCACGTTTTGTCAAGCTATTATATTTAATCTTTTTGTAAATCCAAGTATTGACTATTAAACCCTGAAATGAAAAATACAATTTAAGGAGATTTTGAATTTGTTTCAGGAAGTTGTCATTTTGTTTACAAGTTTGTAAATGTGTTTTAGACTGTGTCCATTAAATAAAACCCGTCAGCGCTTCTTCTAAACATGGGCATCATAACTTCTAGTGACTGTGGACTTTGAGTGGCCCCATGTGACCCGGTGCTACTGAGGAAATTGAAAGAAGATAAAAAAGGGATCAGTGTAATCTTGTTTCACCTTCTCTGACAGTGTCTTTGTGTATGGAGCGAAGTGTATTAGTCAGGTGGTCATAGTGCTACCTGTGTTCCACTCTGCCCCCCCCAGCTCCCATCCTGTCGCTCTGAGAGTCCTCTTGGAGATTGACGCTGTTGTTTCCACACAGCTATTTCAGATGCTTTAGCAGCAAGATTAGATTAGAGTTCTGCTCCTGACTCTTCATATCTGTTCACCGTGTTTAGCACAACAACCTGGTCAAACATGATCTATCTGTAATTACACCTGCTGTGTTCATCAGCCGTAAACACACAACTTTTTCCTTTTGCCTGAGAAAACATAAACTCAGACCATTGTTCAAATTTGTTGTATAATTGTGTGTTTATAATCAATCACTATGTTTAATGTCGTTCTTATTTAAATGCTAATTTCATATGAAAGATTTACATACACGCCTCCGGACCAGAGGAGAGAAATCCTTCTGTTGCTCCTAAGCTTTGGAACGATCTTCCTCTCCCTCTGTGTTTGATGGATCTACTGACTCCTTCAAGAAACATCTTTTGAAGAAAACAATTTCCCGAAGGAGACCTCCTGAGGGATCAATAAAGTGGTACCTTACCTTACCTTACCTTACCTTACCTTACTCATGTGTTTGTCTTATGTCTTGGCCTTTAATCATTTTTAAATCTCTAGGTATTTTTTGAATTTTGGAATTGATTGTTCAAGCGCTTTGTGACCCCGGTCTAGAAAGGCACTTTACAAATAACTATTACTTACTTACTTACAAATAAAGAAAGAAATCCCACACAGAAACATAACACAACTACAAAGACAACACATCTTTGAGAACTTCACTACACGTGCACTGCCAAGTTACCATGTGAACACAAATAAACACTACACAAATGTATTGACGTTACTGATACCTGCAACCAAAAGAACAGCACAACCACAACCAGTTACAAATTTGAACACAATAAATAAATATTATAAGGAATATATATAAATAATTGGGTAACTGAAAAAAATATATTTTTGCTTTCAGTCAAAACCTTTGGAATGGAAACACCTTGAGCAAACAAGACAATGTAGGAAAAATCTGTAAAAATATATAAATAAATAAAACATTTTCTTCATAACAGTTGATCTTAATATAAAATCATCCATCTTTAAGTCCACTCTCAGCAGCTAACTGAAGAGATCAGCTCCTGTGTTTATAAAGAAATCACACGAAAAAGGACTCTGTTTTAACTATTATTGTTGTATTTTTCAGTCAGTTACAGTACTTTATATTATTATATTATACATATACTGTATATAATAATACAGGCGCCGCAGAATGGCTGCCTTGGTGCTTGGTTATGTTTTTATATTGATTATTTTGTGTGTTGTATTATTTCATTCCTATATTCTGTACTGACAACACAAAAAATCCTATGTTGTGTTAAGAACACTGAAACCTTTTCAAACAATAAAACAAATTCTGATAATAATGACAAATATATTTAAAACAACACACAAATACACCAGCATATAAAACTACATCTGAACAACACTAAAGACACTAAACTAATCACGGCAGCAAAAACAAGAACACAATAACCCACGGTCTACACATATTAACATAATTGTTTTGTTTTTTTAACATTAGTTTTAATAAACTGCTCGAGCTGGTAACAATATGTCTGACTTCACAACTACTCACTTCACCCGCTGAGCCTTTGCTTCTGTTTCTAACGTGGCGTGATACCTGACAAAAATAACTTCCGCAGCTCGAACAAAAGTGTTGTTTCCTCACACAATTACAAAAACAAAAACAATTCAGGTGTAATTTCTAGTCTCCCAGGAAACAACATTTGTTTGCCACTCAGTAGATTACCCGTTTCCTGTTCACCTTCTCTGCTGTATTTGTCTTCACTCTGAACGTCTCGCGAGGCGTTTAGGAACTCTTCTAAATTGCATTTGGCAACGAAGACTCATGAATCTTTAACAAGTAGTTGAGGCTCATTAATTAATGCAGAGTGGAGTCGGAGAGACGAACCAGACACAAATCAGAATTTTAATGTTTGCTGAGTTCTTGTGACTGGAGTGCTCTCGCTGTACGAGGAACTCACATCGTGCAGGACTCATCAGAATTACAAAAATGCTTATTGAAAGCAAAGAAAAGTCACCGATGCAACTCACCAGAGTGAGTCCCTGTGACTCAAAACTCGTCATCTCTTTATCAATACTCGTTAATGTACGATTCTGGGCTGCCAGGCCTCTTCACAAGCTGCACAGAAAAATAAACCCATTTGACTCGTTGGGGTTGTTCCCTTCAGACCAGCGGTCGAGCAGTTCTACGATAGATAACTAGATAGATAAAACTGTGATGTCTGCAGAAGAAGTGGTAAACAAACAGTGAAGGAGATCCTAGAAAGTTGGCAGAAGACTTGGTCAGTTATGAAATTAGTAAATTAAATCACTTAATGATTTACTAGGACGTCTGGGGTTGACTTGCTGGACTAGGAGGTCCAAAACTCACTCAGAAGAGTATCCAGATTACTAAAATAGACCAGGGACATTACTTATCATGAAATAAAACACTTGCTGAACAAGGAAAACGTATTGGTTAACAAACAAGTATGAATCCCTTGCCTAACCCATCCTCAGTAACAAAACCTATGGTGGGCCGCAGAATATATTCACATGGGCCTCTAGTTTGAGGCCCCTGTCATAAACAAATAAGACACAAAGTGCTTTTTATGTCTAAATCTTAACTTTAAAAAGTAACTTCTAGTAGTAGTCATTTGTAAACTATCAAATCCTAAACAAACCAGAAATGGAAAGAAATAGTATGTCTTTAACAAACTTAAACGTCTGCAAAAGACTTTAGCAAGAAATGGACTTGATCAACTACTACTTACTGAGAACTAAAACATTTGAATTATACTTGGGTGAACCAGAGGAAAGGTGAAAAGTGTGAAAAGTGTGATTAGGGTAGGGCCACGAGGTGGACTCGCCTGTACAAGCTGGAAGACGGGAAGACAGTCGGGATGTTTTCAGAGGAGAACCTGCAGAGGTTAAAAAGAGTAGGCTGTGGAGGAGAAACACAAAGGTGTTTTTATAAGAGAAAAGACGACTCCCGCAGCAACTGCTCAGGAGAGAGATCAGTAACGAAGAGAAAGCGAAAGCTTCTCTCCCACCACTAGCTGAGCATCCGTTACTTGAAGAACCCAGTCCTCCGTTCACTGCGGTAAAAAGAAAACCTCTCAGAAAAGCTCCTGAGTGCCGGCGTGTAGCGTTTAATCAAACAAAGCCGACAGTTCAGTTAAGAGCAGACGGGAGATTCTTTTAGACACTCAGAGCGACTCTTGAGTTTTTAACGCCGCCTGCGCTGAGTCGGCATGAATTTAAAATGCTGTAGAAAACATCTCATACACAGGTCCATCTAACAGGGTTTTGTTGATAAAGGCAGACATCTTTGAGGGAAGGTTACTTCAGTTCATCCATCTAGTGCGTTTTTGCTCATCTGAGCTGAGCTTGTCTGAGGCATTATTTTCATTCAAGTTAAATTCCTGTTTTTTAAAAAAGGAAACGTATTTGTTTATTAAGTAATTTACTTAAGCCCTGTGTTATCTCTGGGTCAAGGTGAACTGGAGACCTGAAAACAAATGTGTTTGTGGTATCCCTTGTGTTGTCTCTGGGTCAAGGTGACCTGAGAGCCCAAAAACAAATGTGTTTGAGGTATCAAGTTCAAGTCTTTTATTTGTCAAATATAATATATGTATGACATACAGCACAGATGAAATTGTATAACTACTGTCTGTGGGTCAAGGAAAACAACCTCCCTGGCGTCAATAATACATATGCAGTGGTGGAGGTCGATTGCCTTAATGCAAACACAACACAACGGATAAAGAAATCAAACTCTTGACAACTTTAATTTAATTCAAGCTTTCATAATAAGCCAAAAAATGTATTCTAGCAAAAGTGTCCAATTTTTGGTAAAAAAAAAGTTGTTAACATGTTGGAAAAAAGTAACCAAATTAAATGAAGCGTAGACGCCCCAGTGTAAAAGCACTTGGGAGGCCTCTCTATTGAAACTTTAGTGCTGACGAGCAGTACGTCCATATATGTCTAATAAATTCTGTGAATGCCTTAAAAGTGTGTCTTTTTGATTTCCTAGCAGAAAAATTTCCGAAACTACCTTGATGGGCCTGTGTTGGCAGCTGGAAAATGAGTATGTTTCAAAGACAGCGCCAGCTTAAGCTTGCGGGCGCTAGCATCACCTGAGGGCAGAGCAGAAGATATCATTCTGTGGAAAGAAGGCACCGGCTCTTTGTGCAGTCTGAAAAACACCACTAACAAACCTGAAAGCATAAAACATCCACTGTCAAATGCAAGAAGTCAATGCGCCCACACGGATGATACAAATAAAAAGATAAACCTGGAGCCATGGGATTCCAATTTACCACTCAATTTCCACATGTCAATGGTTGCTGGTGTTAGAGTCTCCTGCTGTGATTAAACAACACATCACTGTGGGTGTGTGTTTCTGTGTGTGTGTCCTCACACAAACATGTGAGAGGATAAAAGACACCAATTGAGCGAAGCCTCCACACCAAACCAAGATAGAAAGTCATTGTTTCCCGCTCAAACCCAAATAGGAATCTGTCGCCGCGTGAGAGAGGCAGATGTAGATAAGTCGGTGCTCAGCCGGACGATAAACCTGCATGTCGGCACTAGAAGTAGAAAGACCAGGAAGAGTCGCCGTTGAAGAAATCTGTGGTTCAATCAATGTCATCTGAGAAACAAAAACAATTTAAATGTAAAAAAAAATACTCCGGTTAATCAGACTTTCTTTTGATTGACGCTGGTTCAGATGAAGACAGAAAAAACTTTTAAGTGACTGACCCGACTGCTTATGGACCATGGAGGGTTAGTGTAAAACTATAAAACTGATAATGTAGAAGTACATCTAAAGGCAAACTTATTAAATCATTTTCTGTACCACATAATCCCCCTATTTCGTTTGTTTTTTATCATATGGCAACTTTATTTGTCAAAGGAAAAGTGGCAGAAGACCTCCATGAAATTCAAGTATTTCCAATTTTGATCAAATGTAAAGTATATGTATTGCATTCTTAGTATGGGTAATTTTCAGATGTTCTGCTGTTTTTATCCTTTTTTTTTTCTTCATTCCAACTGTCTTTTGTGTTTGAGGCTCAACACACGAGATTTGATATTTAGTTCTCCTTCCTTGTGAGGAAGCTTGTTCCCATTCAGCCTGGCTTCCCTTTTATCAGGAACCTGCATCAGCTCTTTTGGGATATGGGAAGGTTTTTTCAAGGTCAAATGAAAAACACCTGAAAAAAATCCTGGAGCCAACTTCTTCCCCGAGACTCTCATTGATGACCCAGCTTCTGACATTTGCTATTCTTGTAAGAAAAGTACATTTGAGCAAAATTCCGCGCTCCTGAATCCCTTTCATGGATTTAGCTTTAGGATCAGAAGTCAGAACCGTGAGATGTGGGATTTGTCTCCTGCATTTCTGAGGGTCTACAAAACTTCACACGCTCTTTTCCGCTTCATTTATACCAGTAAATGTTTTGCTTCATGCGAACCCAAACAGGGTGAGCATTTGACAAGCCCCACCATGGCAACCCCTTCCTCCCCCTCCTCAAATCATTGTTTCTCTCACCGGGGGAGCGATGCCAGCAGGGGACGTGTGATTATTCCACTAAATTTTGCAAGAAGGAAATTACAGCTCTGCAGCGGGAAGTGCAGCAATGCTTTGCTTCCCTTTGGGCACAGAGAGTTTGTTCCTAAACACACACCTGCATGTGAAGCAGGGTTTGAACACAACCGTATAATCAAGAACACAGAGTACAAGACTTGACATCAATCCATTTTTATCTTATACAATGGCAGATGGTGAAGGCATCTAAGCAAGGACATCCAGAAAAGCATGCTCACAGAAACCTTCAGTTCTAAACGACAAGACAAGACTTCATAACTTCTTCTGCTGACAGGACAAGACAAGTAGAGGATTCTCAAATAAAGGCTTCCGAACTTGAAACATTTGTCGAGCAAACAGACCTGAGGCGATGGAGCAGAAGGCCTGCGAGGAGGTAAGTATGGGAGATGAGCAAGAGGGAGGTGCAGAAGGGGGTGTTAGTGTAAATCTAACATGGGGCCCCATGGCAGAGCCCCCAGGATCAAAACCAATTCGGGCGAGATTCACATTAAGCCCCGTCAATCACAACAGTGTCCTTGGAAGCAGCAGAATGGTGATGAGAGTGGCGGGGGAGTGGACTGGATGAAGCTACTTACATCTTCACACACACTAGAAAACACACCGACTGAACACACAAAGCGGTTTTCATGTCCAGGAGTGTTCACGAACAAATCAATAACAGAAATACATACTTGAATGATGTGTTTCCGACTCCCTTCTTCCATCAAGTTTGACATATAGATGCTGCAAAGAAGGTTTCCATCCACTATCCCTTCATCCCCATCTATTCATCCATCCATTCATTGATCCTTCCATCCATGGGGTCAGGCAAAAGTTTGTTTATTTATGTATAATCCCAAACTTTTTGCTTTCATTTCTTTTGAACGATCCAGTAGCTGTTGATGGCTTCAAACTGCTGCCCCAGCTAACTGGGTATAAAGTTTTGGCTGAGTCATGGCGTTGAAGTGCAATTAGCCAGGCTTGGCGTTTGAACATGTGAAGATGTGTTCCTCTTTAATGGCAGGTGTTGAGTTTGTTACAGATAAATAAAGCATTCCCTTGGGGATCATCGATTTCCTCCATCGCTTTCGTCTCGTCCATTAGTGTGGTCGTGTCTAATCACAGCGTGTTCCGATCGATGAATAATGGAGCTGCCTGGTTTGATTGGTGCACCAGGGTCTCCATTTTCACACCGAGCCCCTCTGGACCCCGTGTTCCCGACAATAATCAGGTCATCTGCTGCAAAGGAGAATCCCCTTTTAAGAGACTGATGATAATCTTTGTGTAGAGACTGCGGAGAAATTTACATGCGTTTATATTCCTTTGAAGTTGTTTGTTTTGCTCACCTTGGAAATCTCTGCGCTCGTGAAAGTCGACGCAGCACATAAATATTTATCCGGCGCCCGTGCTGAAAGGAGCCACTGGAGATTGGACCTATCAGGGACCCAGAGAGTGTGAGGGGGAGAGGGCGAGGCGGTAATATTTTTGGTACGATGTTTTATGCAGAAGGACACAGGAGGATTTTGGGTTTCCTCTCAGTCACCACTTTCACTCACAAATACATTGTTAGATTTTCTGCAGAGAATACTTTCTTTGTGGGAACAATGAGGGCTTGTTTGTACAATCGACATACCCAGAGAAGAGATTCCAAAGACCAAAATAATGTCTAACTTGCTGCTATCATGGTGCTTACATGCTACTAACATGCTGGTTACATGCTACTAACATGATACTAAGATGCTACTACTAATGCTAAATTACTGCTTACATGGAACTAGTATTCTACTTATATGATGCTAACATGCTACTTACATGCTGCTTACTTGCTGCTAACATGTTACTTATATGCTGCTAAGATGCTGCTAACCTGCTAACCTACTTTCATGCTACTTGAATTTTGCTTACATGCTACTAGTGATAGTCTGATGAAGCTTCATGAAGCAGTGTCATTATTTCAGAGTCCACTAGATGGTAGTCTCTGCACTATTTTCCTTTGTTTTGAAAAACTATTCAAATGAAACATCACATCATTTTTTTTAACTGATGGCGCCACCTACTGACCTCTAAACAACATGACACTGCTTCATGTATCTTCATCAGCCCATCACTACATGCTACTAACATGCCGCTTACATGCTGCTAACAATCTACTATTATGATGGTAACATGCTAACATGCTATTTACATGCCTATAAATTCATGCCAACATGCTAATAACTAGTGATGGTCTGATGAAGCTTCATGAAGCAGTGTCATTATTCTCAGAGTCCACTAGATGGTGGTCTCTGGACTATTTTCCTTTGTTTTGAACAACTGTTCTAATGAAACGTCACATTCTTTTTAAACTGATGGCGCCACCTACTGACCTCTAAACAACATGACACTGCTTCATGAAGCTTCAACAACCACACAATCACAACTAATAGCATTGTCCTCTGTCTCTGCATCGTCACAAACATGCTTCTAGAATGCTACTAGACAACAACAAGATGCCCACATGCTATTACAGTAATATGTGGCTTACATACCAACATTATGATACTAACTCGCTATTAACATGTTACTAACATTCCACCAACCGAATACTAACATGCAGCTAACTTAATGCCAACTTGATGCTAACATGTTTTTAACATTCTCCTGAACCACTTTCATGAGCAATGAATGATTCACGCCATCAGATGGAACAGTTAGATCGAGTTACATCTCAGTGTCTACTCACCTTCTTAACCGCCGCACCTGGGAGGGGCCTCCCTCGCCGGCGCCCCCCTCAGGTTCGCTAATGAGTCTGCCTCGGCCCGGTCCAGGTCGAGAGTTGACACTGATGTGCAGAGATTGATATTCACGCTCCAGTCGTCGTCCTCTCCGCTCCACTGCTGTGTTTACCTCCCCACACAATTAGCTGCAGGTGAAGACAGACAGTCGGCGGGGAGAGGCTGAGGCGCGTTTGACTACATTAACTTGTTTATGAAGACGGGAGAGGTCTTTGTGAAGGTGATCATGGTACTGATGGAGACAATTTACCTCCTCAAACATCTAAATGATCAGAGATTGACTAAAGAGTGGAGGAAGATTTGAGTGTCGAAGGCTCAAATTGACTTCTGAGAATCCACTGGGCTGATTTAACAATCCAAGTCCAGTTGGCCAAGTTTCTTGTGAGGTCTGGTTTGAATTAAAATGTAACACTTACGAAAGTAAACACAGTATTCCACGGATTTTATTACCGTGCTAACAAAACATTGCTGAAACGCAAACTAATGCCAATCACGTTTAAACTTGTATCCACACGGATACAATAATAATATAACGTCTAGTTCACGCAACTTTGACATTACCTTACCTACTTTTTACATTTGAATAATTCAGTGATGGAATGAAGCCATCTTTCTTGTAGTATTTATCAAAATGAAGTTTTATTAATTCATTAATAAATGATTTAGATTTTGCATTTTTCTGTATGAATACAATTGTACATATACATTTACAGCTGTTTATTTAATCTTTAAATTGAACCACACTCTACATTTTCTTTTTTCCACCCAATGTTTTATATTTTTTTTAAAACGTTAATTTAAAAATAATTGTACATCTAATGCACTCATATGACTTTCACTCTTTTCATTTCTCACCCGATAACAGGTGAGCTGTAACTGAACCGTTTTTGTAGAGTCACAGCGACTCTCCGTGGTAAGGTAGGAGAACAGCAGGCTTGTTTACATTTTAAATATCTTCATCCCTGGAGAAAAACTACGAATAATACAAATATAATTCACAAAGTGTTTTTTTTGGTATATAATTTTCCTGTATGTAAAATACGTTTTAATTATTAAAAAAATAAAATAATGACAGTATTTGTAAGACATGGGGATGAAAAGTTTAATTGATTTTAGTTGTGTTACAAAAAACGCAGTCCCAGCAATTCTGCATGAATAAAAACATTTAAAAAATGAAATGTATCAAAAACAAAAAACGACCTTCAAGGTCACTTCAGTTGTCTCAGAAATAACAGAAGAATACCTTAGAATAAGTTAACGCATCTCGACACAGTAATACAGTCAACATGTCACATTTCAAATATTTTTGGCAACAGATTAGTCAGCAGAACAAAACTTTTTTTTGGTAATAAAGAACACAGTTCTGGATCTTTGATGAGACTCCTTCAAACCATATAAATATAGAGATTTATGTCACAAAAAATAGACTCAAAATATGTAATACAAAACAGTCATAGAAAATGGAATTTAATAACTTAAATAGCAACAGAAACATTTCCGTTTTAGGCACTGAAGACCAATAGAAACAAATTAAACATCAGTGCCGGTGAGTCTTTTTTCAAAAGGTTTCCTTGGTGTAAAATATGCTGCTCGTCTCTTAAAGGTAATATGGTAACACCACAAGAAGAACCTAATTGTGAAAGAAAGCGTTGGCTCGAAACCAAAAAGCAGTCTTCTTGAAAAGAAGAGCAGCAACATTTAGTTCCTTGTATGAACAAATGAACTCGGAGTCAATATCTATCGTGTGTCCACACGCCGTCATGGTGACCTCAGTGACTCTTACTGGAGAAGGCATTACAAATAAATACCAGGAATAGTTCTGTACAGTACCATCCATGTCCAAATCAACAAATAAGTTAGCATTAATGGTGAGAGTACATATTTACAGGCTGGATACAAAATAACAAAAATGATTCTTGTGTTGGCTACCCGCTAACATCAACTCAGTTTGGGTCCACACAAAGAGTTGTTTTAAAGTGGCAATTTTCTTTGCAGCTGTCGAGATCAACACAAACATAATTAAATGAGGGATCATTTTAAAGACTCAATGACTTGATCAACAAGACTTTTCCAAACAAATGATTTGGTCAAAAAAATAATTATGTCTGCTTAGAAAGCTTAGAAAACACTTCCTGTGTCTCTGAGATTATAAACCTGACTTTCGTTTCTGCAGCAGTAGCACCCTCCCGTGGTGGGAGTGTGTATATGCTGGAGTGGTTGACGGTAGTAAACATTTTTGCATCAACAGACGCGGAGGTTGAAAGGTTTTGGTGCAGGAGAGGTACAAGTGTGTGTTGAACATTAGTCCATGTCGCTGAGATCGCTGACCGGTTCGTCCTGGACAATGCTCAGGTGACTCATGGCGCGGCTGAAGGCGATCTGGACTGCCTTGCGGACGCTGGACGTACGGCCCTCCATCATTTTGATCTTGTCTATGGTCTTGTCGAGGCCCAGCGGGACCATCTTGGAGCGAGGAAGCCACTGCCTGTGAGGACAATGATTTAAAATGTGTTGTCTTCTTGAGGTACTATAGCCTGTAAGCTGCAAGACAATGTCACATGAAGCTGGTCAGAACCGTCTTCTTGGACGTCACTCACCAGCTGCGTTTGTTGTCAAAGAAGAGGACTAGGTAGAGTTTCTCTCCCGTTTTGTACTGCATCTGCTCTCCGATGCGCAGCACGTCCGTGGGAGGCATGGGGATGGACACCCCGTTGTGTTGGCAGCCTACCCGCGGCATGTGAGGGTCGATGATCTGAAGCGAAAAAATACACTTGTGAATGAAGAATAGTAAAGAGTGGGGACACAGAAGTATCTGTGGTCCAACACTGCCACCTAGAGGGGATGAAAGCACTTCAGAATTATTCTGAATAATAAAATAACGAAGTTCAGAATACAGAATGTCCTTGCATATATTTTCAATATGCAAGTATTCAGATATTTAATGAATCAACGGAAAATTGCTGATGTTGTATAAACAGTTCAAATGAGTTCAAACATACAGTCATTTAAAGAAAGATTGGAAAAGATTATGGACCACTGGACATGCTATATGAAGATGTGTTTACTGATCACTAACTTTAATTATTGCATATGTTATCGATTGCAAGATAAAAGTTTCACAATCAACTGGATACAATCTCTTTAGCTTGGTCCAACTATCTGGTTAATAGTATCTGATCTTCTATTTTTGCTTAATACCTAATGGGGCAGAGTGGATTCTCAAAAAGTCGAAGCTAAAGTTAATCCAACAACACTAAAGCACCGTGAAGACATTCTACATTTTAAAAGTTACATCCAATATATGCAAAAATAATATTCTTTAAACTCAACTTTTTGTTTAAGCTTTTCACATCAAAACAGAGGGAGCGAGTGACAAGTTGAGAGATGACGGAGAGTGTTGTGCTCACCAGTGCTGGGTAGGACGGATATCCACTACATTTGGCCCAAACCAGCTTCAGAGGATCCAGTGCAACAGTTGCGGCGCTTGCAGGCATCCAGATATTGCTGTTGCCAACCTCTGTGCAAGCAGAGTGGCATCACACCCGAGTGAGGAGAAATCAACAGACTGGGTCAAACTCAAAAATACTCAGGAGCAAAATTGACTTCACAAATTGACAACCACCAATTTGTTTCCCTCTAAATCAGCCAAATGTGAATATAAAAAAGGAGGTGGACTCCAGATGCCGACTGGTGCTTCACCATGGCAACTCACTGGCAAACAGGACACATTTAGTTTCCAGCTATGATAGATTTAAACTGAGCAGCAGATTAAAGCTTTTACTCACGTTTTGAAAATGTTTGAAATATGATGAACTGATAAAAACAGTTAAGGTTAACACAGAGAAAATGATTACATTAAAAAAAGAGTGGCACGTGTTTAAAAATATCAAGACAAATGTGAGGTTTTTTTTTTTAATTGACATGAATTAAAAATGTATCTTCTCCAGTGTGTGCATTCATTTCCATAATGGCTTTAGTACTAAGAGAATGTGTGGAGTTTCCATAAAGAACAAACTGGAAACAGACCAAAAAAGTGCTTCTGTATCAGCTCTAGTTTGTAAACAAGTGCACATGTGTGTTTGTCTTGGTGTTGTCTTGATCTTTAAATTATATATTTTATTAAGTTTTGTTTTGATTTTTTGAGCGCTTTGTGACCCTGGTCTGGAAAAGCACTCTACAAATATAAATTACTTACTTACTTACTTACTTACATGCATACTGAGCCAAGTCTTTTTTAAATGCAGTTCTAATGTGGAGGGAGTCAAAAACAAAAATGTTCAATCTTAAATAGTTCTGCTATAACACAGAATGTAAAGCCGCACTAGCACTCAACAAGTAAAAATTGAAACGATGTACAAAAATATCGTTAACGTGTTCACGCAAATTATTCTGGAACTCTAGCAGATACAACATGACATATTTTCAAGCTTTATAACACAATGGGAAGGAGTCGTTCTGCTCCCAAACTCTAGTCTAGAGTCAAAGTCTCTATACCACCCGACCTCTGTAAATGAGACTCTCTCCCACTCTTCAAATCAAACCTTAACTGTTCTGCACTGCATAACCCCTTTCATCTACCGCTACCACCTTGTTTTATAGTGTTGTTTTTTATGCTGTGACCTTGTTTTCTTGGTATCTGTGAATTAGCGATGGGTGGATGAGGCATCATGATACATCATCAGCTGTGTGATGTCATGTCCAAGTCCAAGCTCTTGAATTTTATTAATCCAGACCATATTATTTATTGATTATGACCTTTCCTGAAATAATCCCAGTGCCTGTATTTTTATGTGCATCAAGCATGTCGTTTGTTTTTTTCATTGTGTTTATCCCAACACCTTCTGTTTATTAGTCTTCTTACTGCTAAGACGGGTTTTTAACAAGAAGGGTGTTCGAGGAGTGCAAGTACAGAATCTCACACATCTGAGAAAATCCTTGTTGATAGATGAATATTTTCAAAGCTGTAACCTACACATGTAAATTCATACTGGTATTAGCTACCGCAACAGCCAAAGACAACAAGCAAGAAATGTCAAACTTTAAGATCAGAAAAAAATGATAACTAGGAATATTGTCCGATGATATGAATAAAAGTCAAAACAATAATATTAATGAACACATACCAGCAGCAATTCTTGCAGCTTTTGCAAAGTTTCCAGTCTCAATACACGCGATCAGCTCACTCTTATCGTCCACAGTGTTTCTCCGCACCAGCGCTGGTTTGCCCTTCCCACATTTTGGAAGACTGAGAACTGTGCTAGAAAAAACACAGATAACCACACGGTCATGCACTGAAAATGATGTTAAGTTATGAACAATGAAACCAAGTATAGACTGAAGTAACCTGGGGCCTCCGGTCAGGCTGCTACACGACGATATGGACGACTCAGAGGCGCAGCGTCTCCTCTGTCCCACCTGACCACTCGCTCTTCTCTGTTCCTCATGCTCCTTGTCTTCTTCCCTCTCCAGGAAATTAGCTGGAAGACCTTCGACGAGTCAGATGTCAGAATTAAGCACAGGTAGAGAAATGGAAAGAGTGAAATGTTGTCCCTCCTTTTCAGGGGGAAACTAATATTACTTTCAAGTGACAATCATTATATTCATCATTGCATTGCATACTAATTGATATACTCATACTTCTTGAATAGTTCATTAAATTTGAAGTTTTTTTTAAATACACCCATCAGGTCTATTTTTAAGTCTCAAATGATGTGTACAAGTCAACTAGTCTGATGTGTTTGTGTACTTCAGCCGCTTATATGATACGATTCCTCACCAGTGTTAAGTCTTTTCACAGGAGCCTTGCTCTCCTCTTCCTCCTCATCTTCCCTGTCCTCGTTGTGCTTCCTCTTTTCACCGTGAAGCAGCGTCTCCAGTTGGGGAATGACCACCGACAGGAAGGATTTGGATTGGAGCTGCGAGTCAACATCGCCACCCACGTGCTTCTCTTTTGTCTCCCTCTTCTCAATGTCCTCCTCCGCACCCCGCAGGCGCTTGAGTGGGCTGATGGCTTTTGATTTTCGGAAGAGGACTGCCGTGCGGCGGTTAACAGTGCCTGTGGGCTGTGCAAGAGTGGAGGTTGCCACTAAACTCACATCCGAATCAAACAAACGGCCATGGTGGCCGTTGAGTGTGTGTCCGTAAACTTGTTGATGACAAGACACTAGGTTGGGTATCTCGTCGTGGTTGTAGCTGGTGCCGTTGGTTCGACGGTAATCACGGTCAGCTTCATCGATGGGTTTTAGGGTTGGTGGCTCTGGATCCGTTTCTGAGTGGATCAGAGGAGGAATGGAGTCCAGCGGTTCAAGTTTTGGAGGTAGAGACTTGTCTCCTGCAAGACAGAACGACAGTCACTATATGTGATTTAAATTGTGGATCAGAGTATTGTACAATATTGTTGCGCAACTAAATGAACTCTGACAACTTAGCTTCCATAGGCAGGTTAAACCGTGGCACACTAATATGAAGTGACTTTCAGAAGCACAATTGTCTTCTTAACTTAATTGTTACTAATGATATGGTGCCATATCTCAAATGTATGATAAGAACATGCAACAGATGCTACTAGTGATGGGTTAATGAGGCCTCATGATACAGCATCAGCTGAATAAGGTTCTATCATAATATAGCATTTCTTGATTTTGAAAGGCCACTAGATGGCACTCTCTGCATGATCTATCAACCAACATGGGGCTTGAACCCATGACCCTGAGAATCTGATTTCTTCTGTCTGAACTGGCCCAGTGACACTAACAGCGGTCTAACTAGGCATATTTTCGTCCAAGTATTGAAAAATCTATAATTTGAGTAGCTTATTAGAGGAATGACAGGGTTATTTTTTGTTTTTAGTTTTTTGTCCTTCATCGGTATGTTCGGTTTGTGTCGCTAATGCTCTCCGGCAATAAGGCTGAGAATACATATATCTCACAAGACTTTAATAATTAAAAGGTCAGTTAAAAGAAAAGGGACACAATGTTTCAAATAACCATGGTAAAAACGGGAATCATGTCTACATTTGGCGCACAGCATCAGCTCAGTAAATGGGTTTAATTGAGTAATAATAACTGTGATAAAAATACTTTGCACAGAGAAGTAAAAGATGTTGTAAGTATTGGCTACATAATGATGAAATTTAGATAAATAACACCTACAGTATATCAAAGATTATAGGTCCCTGTTAAATACAGATCTTTTTTTATATTCATTCTACTCAATATTTATAAAAAATATTATTTATATGTATGCCCAATTATGGGATTTAGTTAAAATAGAACTACTTCTAAGACAGATGAGCACTAAAATGGGATGGTGAGTTGAGGGCCAGATAAAGGCACACTATCCTGTAGGGATGGTCAGACTATCCCTATGGCCTGCACTTGTGTAAAGTAATCTGTTTAATCATCAGCAGGGCAGTGGTGAGTGACATGTCTAAAAGAAACACCCTTATGTGTAGTGTTTATGCCTCTTTGCCTACTTTTTCCAGAAAACCTTTAAAAGCAATTTCCAAAAATGCTATTACCACCTGCTGTTGGACAGAGTGCGTTAGCACTAATGACATTTCAGAGGTTGTTTGCTGAATTCACTCAATACAAAAATGTACCATTACATAGATCAAATAAAACTATCATAATATTGGAAAATAACAATCACAATATACAGTGGTATGAAAAAGTTTGTGCACCCCTGTACATTTTCATGATTTTCCTTTATAAATCATTGGTTGTTTGGATAAGAAATTCCAGTTAAATATTTCTTATAGGAGACAAACACAGTGATATTTGAGAAGTGAAAAAAAGTTTATATGATTTACAGAAAGTGTAATTTTAAACAAAATTAGGCATGTGCATAAATGTAGGCACCCTTATATCTTATTGATTTTAATACCTTTAGCACTAATTATTGGAACTCAAAATTGGTTTGGTAACCTCAGTGACCCTTGACCTCCATACACAGGTGAGTCCAATCATAAGAAAGGGTATTTAAGGAAGCCAATTGTAAGTGTTTCTCTTCTTTGCATCTTCTCTGAAGAGTGGTAACATGGGAGCCTCAAAACAACTCTCAAATGACCTGAAAACAATGATTGTTCAACATCAAGGTTTAGGGGAAGGATAAAAAGCTATCTCAGAGATTTAAGCTCTCAGTTTCAACTGTGAGGAACATTGTGAAGAAATGGAAGACCACAGGTACAGTTCTAGTTAAGGCCCGGAGTGGCAGACCAAGGAAAATCTCAGATAAACAGAGGCGCATGATGGTGAGAACAGTCACAGTCAACCCACAGACCAGCTCCAAAGACCTGCAACATCAACTTGCTGCAGATGGTGTCACTGTGCATCGTTCAACTAGCGCACTTAACACAAGGAGATGCTTTATGGAAGAGTATTGCGGAAAAATCCTTTTCTCTGCACACGCCACAAACGGGGTCGCTTGAGATATGCTAAAGCACATTTGGACAAGCCAGCTTAATTTTGGAATAAGGTGCTGTGGACTGATGAAACTAAAATAGAGTTATTTGGGCATAACCAGGGGCGTTATGCATGGCGGAAAAAGAACACAGCATTCCAAGAAAAGAAGTTGCTGCCTACAGTAAAATTTGGTGGTGGTTCCATCATGCTGTGGGGCTGTGTGGCCAGTGCAGGGACGGGGAATCTTGTTAAAGTTGAGGAGCGCATGGACTCCTCTCAATATCAGCAGATTCTGAAGAACAATGTCCAGGAATCAGTAACAAAGTTGAAGTTGCGCCGGGCTGGATCTTTCAAAAAGACAATGATCCTAAACACTGCTCAAAATCTACTAAGGCGTTCATGCAGAGGAACAAGTATAACTTTCTAGAATGGCCATCTCAGTCCCCAGACCTGAATATTATTGAAAATGTATGGTGTGATTTAAAGCGGGCGGTCCATGCTCAAAACCATCAAACCTGACTGAACTGGAGAGGATCTGTAAAGAAGAATGGTCCAAAATACCTTCCACCAGAATCCAGACCCTAATTGGGAGCTATATGAAGCGTTTAGAGGCTGTTATTTCTAAAGAAGGAGGATGCACAAAATATTGAGTAATTTTTCTTTTGTGATGCCTAAATTTATGCACATGCCTCATTTTGTTTAAATAATTCTTGCACACTTTCTGTAAATCATATAAACTTTATTTCACATCTCAAATATCACTGTGTTTGTCTCCTATAAGATATATTTAACTGGATTTTTTTATCCAAACAACCAATGATTTATAAAGGAGAATCATGATAATGTACAGGGGTGCCCAAACTTTTTCATACCACTGTAGGTGAAAATGAGTAGCTTTTTAGAGGCAACTCTTTATCATGTTGGTACATTCTGAATGTATTCATGCATAATTATGTTATACTTAAATGATTGCTGTACTACATCCATTAGGATGAATAACATGAACTTATTTATCCAAAACTGTTGTCAAGACACCCTTTGTGAATGAATCCCTTTTTAATTAATTCTGAAAAATGCCACTAAAGAAAATTCCTGTGTTGTGTTAACAAAACTGGCAATAAAACATTTATGATTCTGAAACAGGTCAAAAGCATTGCGCCCAACGTGGGGCTCGAACCCACGACCCTGAGATTAAGAGTCTCATGCTCTACCGACTGAGCTAGCCGGGCTGGAGTACTACTCAGTTGCAAGACCGAAAATATACTCCCCCATTAGTTGCCTCGCCCCCCCTGCTGGGTTGTGAATGTGAACCAGTGACCTCTGGCTTTTGCTGCAGGAGGTTCAGAGAATGTTATTCAGTAAAACTATACATACCGTCATCGTCAATCAGGTATCCATTAGAAGGTGAGGTGTTGGATGCACAGGTATGTAGCTGGCAAGAGGGCAGAACTCGTTTCAGGTTCATCTCGCTGCGAACATCGTGTATGGTTTTCTTCAGCAGCTTGACCCGTTTGCTGCGGGATGGGCTGGACTTCATGGCACAAGTCCGGTCATACTTTTCAAGAAGCTGCTGCAACTGTTTTTCCAGCGACAAATGTTGCCGGTTAGACAGTTTGAGAAGATGATCCACTAGAAGAAATAATGAACAAGATGTGTCAAACAGGAATAATTATAGCTAATATTTAGATAAAGAACAGCATTCTAACCATCCTCCCAAGAAAACATTGGGCCGTCGTTGACGTCATTCGGAGGTTGGGCGAGATGCATTCCGCTTTCTGTGTCAAACCCTATTTTTTCCACCTCCCGTCTAGCCTTTCGGAGAACAGCGCCCCCATGGTCCCGGAGGCGGACGGCTGCGCGATAGAAGTATGTGTCCTTCAAGTTGTACATCATGCAGTTTTCGACAATGAGATTGAAGTCATCTTCGAACTGCTGGAAGCTGCGATAGTCAAGTCCATCAATGCGGCTGCGCATGCTGGTGAAGTCCATTGGGTGCTTGACATGGTCCAGGTAGTCAGGAACCTGCAGGAAACAGACATTTGAAATTTAACTGCTTAATCATAGGTGTAGAGTCGTATCTAATGCTGAATTTAAGTTGCGGTTGTGAAATTACTGAGGAATAAAAAACAGAAGGAGGGAGGATGGGGTACATATTGAAGCATCTTGGTTATCAAGGTTGATAGGTGAATAGAGAGACTTAAAATGATAGGAAAAGGTAAGGGAAAGTAGGGGAAAATAAAAATAAAATTACTAAAAGGTTAATGATCAAAAGGAAATAAAGAAATCAGAATAAAGGTAAAAAGTAAATAAGATAAAGCCAAAAACGGGATCAATACATTCCTATCTATGTGAAAAGCTAAGGGCTAGAAAGGAAGTGGTTGAATAAAGGATCATAATGAAGGAAGTTGGAGAAGAATGGAAGAAAGGACACTGGAATATTGGCGGGAAAAGCAGGTTTTCCTCCCAATGACTGCTGGCATGGTGCAGACAAAACAATGATTAAGTTAACAATAGTGTTGGCCTAAAGGAAAGAAAAGGAAGCGCCCAACGTGGGGCTCGAACCCACGACCCTGAGATTAAGAGTCTCATGCTCTACCGACTGAGCTAGCCGGGCTTACGTCTCTGTCACGAGTCAGATGACAACATAAAGAGGGTGTGCTCTGCTTGCACAAGAGAAAGCGGGGGTTGGGCTTCTGACATTTCCTGGCAGTGTTTTTCGTTACGCGTCAGTTTCCTCTCAGCTTTGTCAACTAACCTCTGTTAAATTAACCGGCTGGGAGAAGATCTTCGCTTGGTCTTTAGACTGCAGCTGGTCCAGCAGTGTACGAAGAAGAATAGTAAAGGGAGTCAGCTGCATTTCAAGAAAACTCTCCTGGACGTTTAGCTAGAAAACACAGCACAAGTCAAGATGTGGTTCTGAACGGACATCAACATCTACCAACAAACTTACCTCCTCTCTCTTTAGTTTCTCACGCTTGCGGATGAGTTCCACGAGAAGCCGGGCTCTTTCCAGGTCGTGTCTGATGTGGTGCCACTCCTTCAGTTCCTCTTTCAGTGCGCGGCTTTCCTCCTCGTTTATTTTCTGCATGACAACAACCACCACGTGCTAGTTGACAAAAAGTCTTTGCCATGAGATATAAACATGTACCATTCATTATTCGATAATATTTGTCGCTTTAAGTCTTATTTCTAGTTTTAGAATGGGCTTACTGAAAAGGATGGATTTAACAAACCAGCTTTGAGCTCTTTTGAGACTTTGCGCTCGACTGCAGACGTCTGATCAGAGGAAGACCATTTCTGGACTGTCTTTTAAGGATCCAGTATTTGAGGATGAGTTCCACAAAAGCTTTCTTCTTCTGCAGCGACACCTGGTTCAAAATGGACGGTAGCCTGAAAAAGGCCAGAAAAAGCCAAGTCAGATGGAAACTGAAAAATATTGCTCTAGTGTTTCAGGTTTGCGAAATTATGATCATGTTTATAATGCCTTATTGAGTCGAATATGGGACAATTGAGATGGATTACTGGTGGCAGAAAAGGTATCCACATGGTCTTTGACAAAAAAACAACGATCATTCATACAAATGGTAGAAAATAATAAAGAAATGCGCCCAACGTGGGGCTCGAACCCACGACCCTGAGATTAAGAGTCTCATGCTCTACCGACTGAGCTAGCCGGGCTGAGGACATGCCTTGTTGAAGGACGTAATATATCGGCCCCTCCCGTTGTGCTGAAGAAGCCTGAGACACTTCTATCCCCTCTTCCCAGAGAGCAGGGATCATGTGAGGTCACGCCATGCATGACAGTAAATGTGGGGAAGAAGCAGAACTAAACTGTTAAAATCAAAATGAATGTCACATGACGACTCACACCGTTACTAATCACATTTGCTGGAAATTTCACTGGGCGAGTTTTAACCTTTGGTGTCCAATTTCCTTATCAGCCACAGGCTTTAGATAATATTAGCTGCTTCAAATTTGCAGTCTCCACAAAGAGACACAGTTGGTAGTTTCTGTTGATATTGGTCTTTAGTCCTCTTATATCTTTGTGTTATTTTTGTCTTACAAATGTTGTGATCAAGTGTAGCATTATAATGAGACCAATGTTGTTGGCCTGTGTAATAATACCCGATGAGTAGATGCATGAGTCATGCATTACGACTTGTTCACAACAACGTATCAGCAGAAGAAAAGGAAGCGCCCAACGTGGGGCTCGAACCCACGACCCTGAGATTAAGAGTCTCATGCTCTACCGACTGAGCTAGCCGGGCGTGGAGCTGAGCACATTCCTTTCTATCTAAAACTTTCTCGTCACTCTTTGTTTTTCCACCTTTCAATTACATGCTGGGAGTGTGGATTTGGTGGACATTATAACTTAATCTTATGCATAAGCGCAAACTAAATTGTTTTTGGCTGAGGGGCAGGAGCTTCTCACAACAGGAGACACAAGTTCACACCACATGCACAAGATGGTGTGCTAGATGGTGTCTACTGACTCCTTTAAGAAACATCTCAAGACATTTTTATTTGTGCAGGCTTTTCCTTGCTCTTCTGAGACTCTTATGTTTGACCATTGTTTAAGCGCTTTGTGACCCTGGTCTTGAAAAGTGCTCCATAAATACTAATTACTTACTTGCGTTTAACATTCAAGTATCACATTTTGAGTGCGACAGTCACACATTTCTACCCATTCTTACAACACATGCGTCATTCCTCACGTATATATTTACCCATTAAATACTATATTAGTTTCACGATTATCAACTTTGTTACTTTGTGCGTAAATCTAGATAATCACAGAAGACACCACGCAAATGTTACCAAACAGAAGCAAAAAGAAGACGGGTATTAGCAGCTCTGTATTTTATCTTTCTACAGCACTGATATCGTACGTCGGTTAAGTTAACAATAGTGTTGGCCTAAAGGAAAGAAAAGGAAGCACCCAACGTGGGGCTTGAACCCACCACCCTGAGATTAAGAGTCTCATGCTCTACCGCAGTGATTCCCAACCTGAAGGTATTGCAAGTGGGCCGCAAAATCGTTTCCAAAATGGTATCATTTTTTTGTGGGAGGGTGGATTTAATTATAAAAAAAATAAAAATACAAATGATAATGTTTTAAATGTTAAAACTCGTGAAGTTTAGAAGGATATTTACATTTTCAAATATTTATTATATTGTTTTTCCTTCGAGTATTATACATTTGACAAGGAAATGAGAGATAGGAACTTTTGTTGTTATCGGCCAGACCACTTTGCAGTGAAACTCAGAAACTGGAGTAAAAAATTGGATAGCTGGCTATCAACAGGGATAATTAAACAAAAAAGAAGAGGTTGGAAAAAGTACAGTACTGAGTATTTGGCGCTGGGATTTTTTTGGACAGGCACAGAAGCTGAACTGTTGAACTCTGAGACATTGTCAAATGAAGCCTTGAAGCTATGTAAACATTGACATTATGACACTTTATTATTTCCAACGGGATTGACTGGTCCAAATGTGTGGGAGTGAGCACTGACGGAGCCCGTTGGGATGCTGTGGCAGAACCGCAGAGCTGTCCGGTGCAGCATACACCGTGAAGATTTGGCGACAAAGAAAATGCCCCCGGATCTGCAAAATGTTTTAGATGAGGCAGTCAAAGCTGTCAACTTCATCAAGAGCCGTCAACTGAAAACTCATTTATTTGCGGTGCTATGTGGAGAGATGGGCAGTGATCATCACCAGCTGCTATTAAACACAGAAGTGCGGTGGCTGTCCCGGGGCAAGGCGCTGACGCGACTTTTGCGTTACGAGATAAAGCGTGTGTTTTTTCTCGACACAAAGTTTGAATTGGCACACCGCATCAGTGATTTGAAGTGGTTGGCCAAGTTGGGTTACCTGGCTGATATTTTCCGCCACTTAAATGGACTTAACCTCACTTTTCATGGGATAGCAGTGAACATGTTCAATGTCCAGATTAAAGTGGAAGCGAGCATAAAATAACTTGCGCTGTGGGCAAAGCATGTAGATAAGTCAAACTATGACACCTGCAAGGTTTTGGGGAACCAGCTTCACGTCTACTTCCCCATCCCATGCCAAAGTGGAAACCAATTATATTTTGCGGGAGTATTTCTCAACAAGACAGGGTTTAATAATCACCAAATCCCCACATTTGCCAGTGTGTTAATAAAATGAAGAAAACAAGTGGGATTGGAATCGACATAGAGGAAAGCTATTCGTCCTTCAGGTTTCTCAAGTCATGAGACGCAAAATCCAGTGTTCTCGCTAAACCTCTCAGCAAGAAGGTTGCAGGTTCACTTCCAGGTTGGGTGGAGGCCACATTTCTGTCTAAGTTTGTATGATTACCCTGTGTTGCAGACTATTAAAACAGAAATCAAATAACATTTGAATTTAGAATTTTAGCAAAATCGCTACTTTGCACATTTTAGCCAAATTTCAACGTCAAAGATGACAGGTTCACGATGCAATGAATAAATAATTATCCATCAATATGAATCTTATAAATTAACATAAAAAAGGTAATGCCTTCTAAATCTCACTCTTTCATTTGCTGAAACTTTTCAACCCTACATTAGCTTTTAAAAAGTAAGACTTAATGATAATAAATACAAATACAAACTACAGGAAATGTATTAAAGTGCCATACCTGTGAGCAGGAAATGTTGACACGGAAACCACCGAAATAGCTTCGTGAACTTCAGCCTCCGTCTTCTTACTCTTCTTCCTCTGTTTACCCTTTGTCTGTCTGTATCCACACTTTCTTCTCCCCACCTCCATCGAAAGTCCGTTTTGGAGACTGACCTGATCATATATGGTCAGCGGCTTCCTACTACAGCATCTTGGCGAGTGCGCTCCACAGTAAGCAGTCTTCTTAACTGAGAGCATCAAGTCCCCTGACCCGCCGGTGTCCTTAATTGGCTCTATCTTCATTAACAAACCAGCTTTCTGGGCGCAGCTGACATGGAAGGGGATGTAGCAGTTGGCTTTGTGGCACTGGATACAGGCACCAACACCTTTTTCTTTGCAGAGGTAGCAAGTGAGTTTCCAGCGTGCAGGTGGAATGTGATTCACACCATCAATGGGTTCTATGAACGTTGTGTTTAAGAACCCCACCTCAGGAACCCAAAGAGCACACACAACGTGAGCCCAGCGGTTGTCGTCCGTTTTCTTTACTGCTCCACCTTTGCTAGGACAAAGAATGCAATCTGCTGGTTTGTTTGGTGACAACAGGCAATGTCTGCACAGCCACTGGCCCTCGGGAATGTAGGGAACACCGTAGCAGTCTTGGTGCACGGCCATATTGCACGCGTCACAGAACAATATGGCGTTACTGTTGTGGCACTCGTCATCCATGCAAATGCAGCAGACAGCCTCCTCATCCACAGTGGGTGGCATAACCGGGTCTTGGTCCATGTGCATCTCCTTCTCAAAACGATCAATCAGGAATTCAAAAGCATTGTGTGACACTTGACTTGCGCCTTCGCTGCGACGCTTTTCATTGACAAGATCAAGCCATGAGTAATCTTCCTCGTCCATATCATACTCAGTCTCCTCGTCTAGCTCCTCTTCTGTCTTTTCCTCAAATTTATAATAAGAAGCAGGTTGTTTGGGTACAGCAGGAAGATTGTACTCCACTAATCTGAATTTTGGCTCTGGCAAAGGTGGGAAAGACTTAGAAATGGTTTGGTGTGTGCTTCCTTCAGCGTGAGTGGTGATGCCTAGCGCAGCAATCCTCTTCTCCTTGTTTTTTTTAAGCCTAACTGATCTCAGGAGAACCTGCTGCGGCTTATTAGCGTTCTCCTTGTTGCTGGTACACTCAATCATCTCTTGTACCATAGGGTCGTCATCAGCAATAACATCCAGAGTGTCATAGATGCTAAGTCGGTGAACACGGCCATCAAGTTGAAACTCCACTATGCGCTGGGCCTGAGCGTATGTTAGGATCTGCTTGTTCGGAGAGGGCTTGATGGGAGATGAAGGCCTCTCCGGAACCGAGACCGGCCGCGTTTTCTTCTTCATCTCCAAGTTACTGCAGCAACAGGGAAAAGATTGTGACATATTAAATATACATATAATAAACATATATTACAGAATTTATATTTCTTGAAGAAGAATATTAACTCTTTATTTAAGATAATTATGAACAAAGGGAGAGTAATGTCGAGATATGCATCACAAGGTAAATTGTGTTATTGATATGCCTTACCTGAAGTAATTTGTTTTTGTATATTCTATGAAATAAGATATGAAATAATATTAATAACAAGTACAAGCTGTATGTTTAAAATCATTAAATGTAATATCTACTTTAACATTAACTTAAAGTAAACAAGTTACATTTTCATTTAATTACTACAACTCCAAAACAGGAGTTCCTAAAGGAAAAAGTCCAGACACATGCAGAGAATATTAGTTCGGGCAATTTCTCTCTGAGGACTTGTTGCCTTGACTGCCCAAAGCTCATCTCCACAACTCAGAGTAGAATGATAGATCCGCTTGTTCATGTATATCTTTGTGACTTGGTACATATTTGACTTCCAAAGACAGATCAATAAGAGCCTAAACACCTAAACTTCTCCAGGTGGGGAAGAAGAATCTCATCTCTTGGATGAAACTTCTCCCTTTTGTGTTCTATTCTTCAAAATATATTATTTATCATTACGTTTAAAACCAAGATTTACATTAAAGTAGGACTGTATTCCTTGCTAAGTGATTTTATTTCAATTGATTAGAATCTGAATTCTTAAATCATAAATGTATATGCTTATTGATTAAGGTCTATACATGTTAAAGTTTTATTTTTATTATATAGTAGGGTTTAATAGAAATGATATAGGCTGTATACTAATGCATGTTAGTTGCAGAGGTAGGCGTTTAAAGGGCGTTTTGTTATGGGTGTCAATAGCAGGTTGAGTCAGGGCATTTCAATGTAGTGGGAGGTGACAAACACATGTCGAGGAGCTTTAAAAATGACTGCCGTTTAGTTTTATCACCCAATAAATACTTTTAGATTAAGTTAACACTTCCCCGTCTGTGGCTTGGACATCTAGCTTCTCGTTTTACAACCAAAGTGTCAACAATAACATTAGCTTGTGGATAGCATATAAGCTAGTAAACTAAGTATCGTCTCTAAAATGTGTCCTAACAAAGCTAATCATTTTAAGAAAATGTTTAAACTGAAGTGGACTGGGTTCGACTTTCAAGTGAAACCAGTAAATTTGCGTATTTGTTCGGTTTAAACTGAAAATATGCGATAAAGTTGCGTAAAACGTACCTTCGCTTCTAAGATTGTTTTGCTACGGCTAGCTGACCCGCAGGCAACACGGCCTGCTAAGTGCTTTATTTCGTTGTCTTCTCATCCAACTTTTTAGGAACTCGATAAAAATGTAAAAAGCATCCGCTCGGTTCTCGTCCGGTTCCAAGAGTGCGTTTCCGTGAGTCGCTCTTCGGACCCTTCGTGAGGAGGATGCTATAGCCTGGCATCCGTGTGTCAGCGGCTGGGACGGCTCATCCCCCCACACAACAATGCGCCTCAGCAGACAGACAACTCCCACCAACAGTCGACGTGTGACGCCCGAGGTCCTGTGGGTTCTGGGTCGGGGGGTTTTCCGCACAAAAGCCCATCTGGTTCAACATCAACGTCGCCTTCTGAGGAGATCCCCTCGGCTGGAAGGAAAACGGAGCTCCGACGAACAAAGCCTGCGCGCAACACAGGCAGCGACGCTTGTGGAGGAGCTGGAGTCTCACAGAAACAGTCATAGTTAGAACAGAATATTAGTTCGCCCGAGGGAACTAATATTCTGATTACAAGACAATAACTCCATCCACACCCTCCCCCGTGGCTTTGACGGAATTAGTAAATGAAGTCCTTAAAATACGATTCAATCTTTTCATCATCAATAAATTGCAAAATATAAATAAAGACCCTAAATTCCTTTGAACATTAAATAACACAAAAACTAATGTTTTGAATCAATTGTATTTTTCTCGTTGCGTTCTGTCTATAATATTTAAATTTTAGTTGTGTTGGCAACACACAAAGGAAATGTTGCTGGTCCTCCGATGTTTGCTGCTATGAATTAATTATAAAATGTCAAAAACATTAAGAAATTAGATATATTATCATATCATGACATGAGTCACACCTGGTAATTATTTAATCATAATAATGACACTTTTAAACAAGGCTAAAATAATTCATCCAATATATTTTATTTCCAGGGTTGTTTGACTTTTATAATAACAAATAGGAAACCCTGGACAAGAAACATAAGTAAACATATGTTTGAGTAAATAATAACCAATTGTAAGTGTAGCTTAACTCAAACGAAAAGTAAACGATTACAGGAATTATGTTTATTTAACAGAAAACACGTGTAGTCAATAAAAATAATGAATGTGATTTGACATCCAACCTGAATGTGTCCTCGCACCTGTGTAGGTGCTAACATACACACACACTGTTTACTATCCAGTGTAAACAAAATAAACACTGCGCGACCCCTCCTCCTCGCTACACACAGATGACGTCACAACAACGTGTTCCTTCCGTCCGTCGCTGTGTGGAGCTGCTCCGGCCGAACGCGAACCGAGACAAAAGCACCGAAGTGAAGCGGACCCTCCGGATCCATCAATGTGTCACCATTAACCGTTTCGGAGCCAGAGCCGAGCCCTCAGACCGTCCGACGTAAGTACTGACTGCTGGCCCACAAGGGTTCGAAGGAGAGGTTCTGATGCCGGACGGAGGACGTCGTGGTCCCGTCGGCCTCTGATCGGATTCGGGTTCCGTGTGTTTCGGGTTCTCTTTAGCCAGGGTAGCTAGTGTGGCCTAGCAGCGAGCTAAGCTACTAGCCCACCCACACTAGTCCGGACCACAGCTGAGACCGTCTCTCCAGTCTGGATCCGGGCCAGTGTGGTTCCACCGCCTGTGCTGCGGCTCCAGGTATTTACGGGGCTCTTTTATTTGGCTGTGTTTAGCCTGTGGCTAACCTGTTAGCCTCTGGAGCTACCGTGGTGCTGACTGTTGCTGCGGCTCCTCTACGCCCTGATACACTCGTCTGACCCAAACACACCCGTGGACTAGATTTACACCCGAGTCAAGATGCACCTTTGTCTTTGTTCAGCGATGCCGTTCTAACGCCAAATCTCGTGTTTGATCCAAACTCTAAATGAAGCGAAATATGCATCTGCTTACTAGCACTTGAGTCAAACCCGGAAAAGCTAATATTTCAACCAATACATGATCAATGCTTTCTCATATCGATGCAGTCATCAGCACTATTATTAAACGGTCGTTTACTGTGAGACTGGTCCGAGTGATACTGCTATGCAAATGTACAATAGGCTGGGAGATACTTCTTCACAGTTAGTATTGTTATTAAATTAATCTCAAGAACTTGTAATACATGCAGCATAACAACTATTGATGAAGCCTAACAGAAGTTCAATTATCTAAACAATTAATGTATATGCAATGAATGCATGTATGGGTCCATTATAACCCATAATATAGCTTTACAACCATTTTTTGATATTCATAAAATGAACATTAAAAAATGAACATTTGTTTATATCTACCAATCCATTGTAAATCTTTGAATTTTGCACTTAAATTGTTTACCTTAATGTAAACGAAGTCAACCAGTCGCAGGAAATATAATGTTCTTCATTGTGACTAGGTTTGTTTGTGTACTTATTTGTAGAAAGGTAGTAGCCAATTCAAGGCCTGGGTGTCTTTCATCCTAAATATTTTAGTATCGTTGTCACAATTACTGATGTAATATAAACGGCTCTTCCACACATGACAATTTGCATTATTTTTATTAATGCTGTTTATAATCGGATTTTAAAACCAACACCACACCTTGATTGAGGTTGTTAATTGTTTTTAAACACCAAACTTGTTTTTTGAAAAGTTGGCCTATTAGTTGACCTATAAGTGAGCAGAAGATAGTGGAATAAAAGGCAAACCAGATGTAAAATATTGACATGGCATTCAATTCTAATATTTGTAGTTAGCGGGAGGTTCTGGTCCTGATGGAGCGCAGTCTCCTCCCTGATGGCAGAGGTGTGAAGAGTCTGTGACCAGGGTGTGAAGGGTCGACTGTGATCCGACCTTCACGTGTCCGGATCCTGGAGATATACAGGTCTTGAAGAGTTGGTAGTTTTACTGCGTGCACAATGTGCTGCAGTCTGGCTTTGTCCCTGGTGGTGGCGCTGGGGTACCACACGGAGATGGATTAAGTGAGGATGGACTCAGGGTGGCTGTGTAAAACTGCACCAGCATCTCAGTCGAAACCAGGTGTTTCTTCAGCTGCCGCAGGAAGAACATCCTCTGCTGGGCCTTCTTAGTGAGGGAGCTGATGGTCTGCTCAACTTGAGGTCCTGCGAGATTGTGGTGCCAAGGAAGCGGAATGAGTCCACGATGGAGAAGGGGGTGGAGGAGTCGGCGAGGGTGAGGGCCGATGGTGGGGCTGTGACTTTCCCTGAAGTCGAAGATCATCTCCACTGTTGTCTGGGCGTTCAGCTCCAGGTTGTTGCTGCTACACCAGGACAGCAGCCGATCCTCCTCCCTCCTCTAGGCGGACTCATCCCCGTCCGAGATGAGTCCAATGAGCGTGGTGTCGTCTGCGAACTTGATTAGTGTAGAATCATTGTCATTTTTTGATGTGAACTACAAGTTATCCAGTTGCACTACTTTTTTTATTTATCTCTAGATACTAGAAACTTGAATGCACATTATGACCAATTTGTGGGTCCTATCATGATCTTTGACTCGTACATTGTATTCTGATATTTAATTAGTATTAATATTCCCTCTATATCTACTCATAACATGTACAATTTCTGGTCTGATGTGATGGTCTTAATAACCTCAAAACTCACAGTTGTAAATATTGAAACAAGAACATACACACTGTTATGTAAACACAGAACTTAAACTAATATCAATGGCCTGAAGGACATACTGAATTTATGTATCTTTTGATGCTTGCTCATTGTATATTTACATGAGTTACATTGTCATAGGGTATACAAATATTTTTCATATACATTTGACATTTTTATTTGTCCCTCATTAAGTGTGACATTTAAAACCGTGCCACGAAGAAATCGACGTTAACATTTGTTCTTCCAAATTAACTGCTACCTTCAGGTGTGTCAAAAAAACTTCTTAACAGAATTTCATATATTATATATATATTATTTAACATAATTTTAATATTTACGTAGATCTCGTTGTTCTATATATTCAACAGCAGATGGAGTCAAACACAGCGATCCGAACTTGCTCACATTGGAATTAGGTTGTCACTCATTTCTCAATAACACTAAGGGCACGACTACTGTGGTCAGTAAAGGGGAATGGTTGCTGGTGGTTTATATGGAAAACAGTGATTTGTTTCCCTCTCTGACTTTATTTCAATAATGATAACTATACAAGATGTTTGCCAGACCTGAATAAAGTTTATCTAATCTAATTCAATCTTCTACTGTGATCGAAACTTTTTATATTTACAATTCAATAGTTAAAAACGCTTTGTCATTTAATTTCATCACCTAATGAATATTGTGTTGGTCATATTATAGCATGACATATTGCTTGTGTTAAGTGAATAACAAAGAAGATTATACCATTGCTATAAGATTATTTAATTGAAGTCTAAGACCTGTCCAACTCTAAACAGTGGTGTAGTTAACTTACACCCTGTTACCATATCTAGATCTTGGAAAAAGAAAGAAAATGTATTTGTATTAAAAGTTTTTTTTTTCATATTTATCTTTTATCTCTTTAAAGGTGGAGGGACAAGAACTGGATCCCTGTCAGTCATAAATGGAGACTGACAGGAAGGACTCCTGTGTCCCAGACAGCTGCAGCGTAAAGCCGCCATCTTGAATTCTAAAGGGTCAATGACCCGGCGTGGGCGTAAAAGCATTAAGCACACAACCTGACTGGAGGGGTCTGACTGGCTGCTGTGATGGATGGGGAGGAGGTTCTCACTCACCTGAGTGAGGATTTGATCAGTGAACCCATTGATCCCATAGATCGGAGACGAGAGGCAAAAGGTACTTGCCTTAAAATCGAGGGCCAGGATGGATACGTTTTCAAATCCTACAGCTTTACCCCGCACGAGATCACAGACGTCAAGTCGCCGGCATGTTCGTCGTTAACACTGGATACAGACACTTTCCACCCTTTTAATTTTTCTACTCAGGACGATAAAGACTTGGAGCCGAACTTGGACGATGATGATGACCCGACATCCCCCCCACTGTCAAACAAATGTCTTAACACTGAAGATAACGGCGAGGACGAGTTCGAAAAACAACCAAATGATGATCTGAATAATCAAAATGAGGACACAAATGGCTTGGACGATGACTTGCAGGATGATGAAAGGCTGGCATTCAGTAGCGCTTTTGGGCCCTTTGTCACTAAAGATGGCGACGACTACAGTAATCTACTTTGTGGCTACACAAGCACTCTCTACGATGTTGCAATGGACGCCGTGACACAAAGTCTCTTGTCATCTATGCGCAGTAACGGCAACCCGAGGAAAAAGTCCCCTGCATGGAATCATTTCTGCATATCACCACGGGACAATACCAAAGCGATCTGTTTGTACTGCATGAAAGAGTTCAGCAGAGGCAAGAACGAGAAAGACCTTAGCACCTCCTGTTTGATGAGACACGTACGAAGGGCTCACCCCACTGTGCTGTTGCATGAAGGAGCGGATATGTCTATGAATAGTCTGCCCAGCGCTCTCTCATCACCCTTGATACCTCCTTCCCCCAGCTCACCCAAGAGTGAAGATTTGATCAATAGTGTGTTTCCACCTGCCTCACCATCCACCTCGTCAGCTGAAAATTCAGACATGTCCTCCAAAGAAATACTGCCCAAAGTTGAACCAAAATTAGAACTCCCTGTCAGCACTGAAACGGTTTGCAGCACACTGTCGTCCTCAAATTCATTCGACAACAACCTTGACGAAATGCCAGAAACCGGGCATGAGCGCCCCCCTGGGACGCCTAAAAGCTCGAGTTCGAGGCGGAGGTCGGCAGTATGGAAGCACTTCTACCTATCGCCTGTTGACAGCTCAAAAGCAGTGTGCATCCACTGCATGAATGAATTCAGCAGGGGCAAAAACGGCAAAGATCTTGGGACAAGTTGTCTCATTCGCCACATGTGGAGGGCCCACAAAGAGGTTGTTATTGAGGAGAATGGACAAGGCAGTCATCTTTCCCTTCCCTTCGCAAACCCAGCTTCCCTTTTGTCACGCTCACAGCTTCAGGACCACCTGGAAATGAGGAATTCCCCCAATCCACAGTCCTCGCCTGAAACCATGTCTGATGAATTACCTCAAAGCATTGAGGAAAGCATGGGTATTAAGTTGGAAGCTGATGAGATAATGCATCTCTCAGGGCCAGACTCCTCCCTCGGTCTCTCCTTTAAAGCGCAGGGGGAGAGTACGCCCCTCACATCATCACCACTGGACCTCTCTGATAGTCCTATACTAAACCAGGATCATTTAGTTTTCCAACAAAACAAAAAAATCATGAAACGGGTGAAATCGGAAGTCTGGCATCACTTTGTTGTCTCCCCCATAGACCAGTTAAAAGCACTGTGCCGCTACTGCCCATGTGTTATAAGTCGAGGAAAGAGAGGCGACTTTGGTACCAGCTGTCTAATGCGTCATCTGGTGAGACGCCATCCCGATGTCCTCAGAAACCAAAAAAGCACATATGACAAGGAGCCCTCGCCTTTCCCCTATGCAGGCATCCCCACCATAGACCCAGTTTCTGCCAAAGAAACGAAAAGCCCTTCTGCGGACAATAAGTTGCAAAGTTTGCCTGTTCTTCACAAAAAGACGTCAAAACTGTGGAACCATTTCTCAATTTCTCCCGATGACCCCACGAAAGTGGTTTGTTTGCACTGTACCCGCACAATTAGTAGAGGCAAAAAGACTACTAACCTCGGCACAAGCTGCCTCCTCAGGCACATGCAGAGATTTCACGGACAGGTTCTTGATGCTAAGGGTTCTATCTTAGGTGACGTGCCGTCTACTGAAGTCTGCGTGAAACAAGAGCTCATGGAAACTTCCATTTATCAACAGGAGGAGACCCATGACAGATACGATGAAAATCATCCGGCTGCCAAAAAAATCACCAAACTTATCGCAGAAATGCTTGCACTGGATCTCCAGCCGTCTGCTTTAGTGGAGAACGCTGGACTTAATCGGCTACTAGAATACCTCCAGCCTCAGTATTCCTTACCCTCCTCTTCTTACTTTACCAGCACTGCCATACCTGAAATGTACGAACGCGTGAAGGAAGTTCTATTGACACACCTGAAGGAGGCAGAAGCTGGTTTTGTCCATTTCACAACAAGTGTGTGGATAAGTAGCCAGACGAGAGAATACTTGACCCTGACTGCGCACTGGGCCTCTTACGAGTCGAGGATCAGACCACAGGGTCAGGACTGTCACTGCTCTGCACTCCTTAGTGTCTCCCAAATAGACTGTGATAACGATATGCAAGACATCCCAAAGCAGCTGGAATATCTTTGGGAGTCTTGGATTACCTCATCAGGGCTGAAAAGAGGGTTCACTGTAACGGATAACAACACCATCTGTAACACTTTGGAGGACCATGGTCATGAATCAATGCCGTGTTTCGGGCACACGATAGACCTCATAGTAAGTGAAGCCATAAAAAGTCAGAGAATGGTCCAGAGCCTGCTGAGTATTGCACGGAAGCTTTGTGAACGTGTGCACCGATCAGCAATCGCCAAGGAAAAATTGCTTGAACTCCAGAGGCTCCACCAGCTCCCAGAGAACCAACTTATCCAAGATGTCCCCTCTAAGTGGATGACCTCATTGTTCATGCTGGAACGGTTAGTAGAGCAGAAGAAGGCCATCGATGAGATGTCCATAGAATGCAATTTCAGGGAAATAATCAGCGAGGATCAGTGGGAGGTGATGCTGTCGATATGTAATGCACTGAAACCTTTCGAGGTTGCCTGCAGGGAGATGAGTAACCGCACTGCGACCCTAGGACAGGTTATCCCGCTTATACACATCCTCAACAGGAAGATAGATCTCCTGTTTGACGAGACTGTGGGTATAGACAACATGCTCAAGTCACTGAGGGAATCTATGGTGAGCCGAATGTCATCGACACTGAACGACCCACGATACACATGGGCCACCATGCTGGACCCACGATACAAGAGCTCCTTGTTCACAGAGGAAGACGCTGAGCGATGTAAACAAGATCTGATTCAGGAAATGGAAATGGCTACCTCAATGACAGATGCATCTCCCCTGCCAAACGGCTTTACGGACGCCTCCATTTCGTCCAACTCCTCCCCTTCCGACAAAGAAAACCTCTGGTCCCTCATGGGGGATGTCAGACATGGTAGGCCTGAAGAGAAACCAAAGTCCTCAGAGCTCGCAGTGCAGGAATACCTCGAGGAAGACATTCTTGATCAAAGCTGTGACCCCCTCGACTATTGGAACCTGAAGAAGTTCCTGTGGCCAGACCTCGCCAAAGTGGCTGCCCGCTACGTAGGTTGCCCCCCCAGCATTGTTCCCGCCGAGACCCTGTTCAGCACAGCGACCATCAACTGTGCCCTGAATCAGCCTAGACCTTTACTGGACAACAACTTGGAGGGTCTACTCTTCCTAAAAGTCAATCTTCCACTGATTTACTTTCAGTACTAACAAATGAAGCGCTCACTTGAAAACCCTTTACCAAGGACCAAGAGGCATAGCTGTGAAATGTTTGTTGTGATGTAAATTATAAATTTATACACTGATTCTCAATGCAAAGGCCAGTTTGAATCTGTTTTTTAATGTGTCGTGTACTACTGTTAAACACTTTCAAGATGGGAACATCTTAAGTGTATCAGGGAGGGAGGGGTTTCTAGCTATAGGGGGTTTGTGAAGTGTATTTGCTTGTCCGTTTTCCTCGTCTTTTCTCTCCTTGTGCCTTATCCGAAAAACTACTTCAGGTCAAAAACGCTGTACATAACTTTTTTTGTTCCAAGCACATGATTTTTGTTTTGTTTTCTAAAGCATAGAAGGAGAATAGCTGCAGAGTGTCTTCTGAACCAAAAAAAAGCTGTGACTGAAAGTTGTTAACTTATTTAATTTTCATTGTTGTGACTTCTGGTACTGTCTAGATTTAGTTTGTTTTTTAAACTTGTTTTTAAACGAGACCATGTAAGATATTGCTGCATTTTTCAATTTTCTGGGAAAAATACTTTTGTCTCTTAAGCACAATTTTAAGTTTATGTCCTGGGATTAATTTATGGGTTTATTATATTGAGGCAATGTACTGTACATTTTTATAATGAATTCTGAAGACAATTTGATAAATGTTTTGGTAGCCTGACTGGAACATGCAAACTTTGTGCTAATTTGTAAATAAAGTTTTTGATGATGTAAGGTTGTGGAGTTGTTTTTTTTAATGATAATGTAATCTCATATTGAGAAAATACTATCAAAAATCGGCTTTTTATCTATATTTTGCCATGTGTTTTTCAAAAATGACTGTATGCCAATCCATTCTGCTAGTTTACCTTTGTGATATTTAATTAATACACGTTTTCACAATAACTTAAACAACCGAATAAATATCAGATATATAAACTTGAGGATATTTAAAAAAGACTAAAAAAAACACTGAGATTACCAGTAATTCAATATTTATTTTTAGTCTGTATTTGAATTTGTTTTAATTGCGTCACAATCGTTGTTTACTTTGGTTTCATTGAATTACATTTGTAAACAATCGTACACTTTAAATCATACACATTCACTTGCATACATTTCGAGTTGTGTTCAAATCTTGCTAACCAAAAGTTAATGTAGAGTGATTTGGCCTATTTTCTTCTTTCTCTCCATTTATATACACCTTTATAAAAGATTTGTGTCATAGTTGGAAGTAACAGGTTTATTATTTAAGTGGAATGTCTTTTCTGGATACACAAGAGTTCAAACTTGCGTCCTCCGCTCCATCAGCACTGTTTTCCTGTCTAACTGTACTCTAACAGGAGGAAACCAGCTGAAGACCAGTCTACTGTAACCTTGGATGAAAGTCAGTGGCTTGTGAGAATGATGCAGCAGCTGGATTTTGGTGTCGTTGTACTCCATCACAAGGTGAGAGTACATCTTCATCTCCGGACTCTCGAGACTAATGTCCTCTCGTTTGTCGTATCTGTGCACACATAAGACAGTTAGTCCTCTAAATATAATCTCACAGTGAAGATCTCCATACCTCCAGTTCGGGTTCTGCTCCAGAAATCGCGAAACTCCAGTTTCAGCCGCAAACGTGTCGATGTGAACAAAGACATCTGCAAACAATATGTAGACTTTCCTAACATGAGCGATTTAACTTCTGACATAATCATAAAGTGAATTCAGACCTGTTTGTTCTGGAACCAGTTGGTGAAGCTCCAACATTGCTAGGCCTCCTGGGTAATTGTGGTGGGAGACAAAGACACACAGGCTGGAGTAAGCCATGTTTGCCAGGAGCTGAGCCACCACCACAGCAGAGCCCAACTTGTACATCCAGGACTTTTGGTAGTTACACAGACTGAAGGAAAATGACAGAAACATGACTCAGTGTAGCCTTTTCTGGATCACCTCATCAAGAGAAATTTGAGTTAGCATTTGAGCAGACGAGTCACATCAAAATACAAAAGCGTTTCTTGTGAAACCCAATATTTTCAAAACTCAAAAAATATCAGAGTAATTTATCTCACAATTGTGACAAAAATGGTCAGGAAGTAAATAATAGTGGAATAGTGAAATGATAATACAACTTGTGCAAATTTTTACTTACATGAAGGAGCATCCTCGTGCCGCCACCAAGCTGAAGACGGGAAAAGTGTAAATGATGAAACGCAGCTCTTTGTGCGGAAGCAGCGAGTACACCAGGATGAAGCCCACAGTGGGAATCAGCAGCCGCCTCATCCGTCGGTCAAGGAGGCCAAAAGGGACAAGCAGCAGCGAACAGCCGAGGCCTCTGGGTAGAGCCGAGTAGAAGTACCAGAGAAAGGGCAAGGTTTAAAGGGGGCACAGAGTCAAGGAGAACAATTATATTGTTAAAGCCAGAAACGTCAGACGTTCTTTGAAAGGATATTCCCCAGTTGGAGCTCTTGTTGAGAGCAGTATTGTACCACAGGACTTCTCCTTCAGGCCACAGAAGCCTCCTCCAGAAGAACGAGTCTACGGCCACAGTAGCAGCTGGAGGCAAAGAATCAGACTTTAACATGGAAAGTTGTAATAGACGCCTTACTGCGTGTTTTCAATAACGACATGTCATCCACTGCATTTTCACTATTTGGGTTTTCCATGTGGCTACATGCATAAAATTTAAACATCAGTTACACTTTGTTTTTCTAATGCAAATACATATTTGCTTCATTTTAAACAATTTGCAACAATTACATACAAATAAATGTTTTCCTAATATTTATTATGATATTTTTTTATTGAACTTAAATCCTGCTATTGACTTTGACATTTTTAAGCACCATATACATGTTTTATATAGCAGTGCATTGTGTTTTACCCCTGCAGTGTTTGGGGGGGCAAGGAGGGGGTAAATGGGTTTAGGTTTCAACTGCTCTTTATTTTATTGTTTACACATGTGTGGGGTTTTTAATATTTTTATATTTCAGTCAGTTTTTCATTCATGATCTCATGATAAATGCTTCATATCAAATATTTTGTCAAAAATTAAGTTAGCAAAAAGGGCAGGGTATGGAAAACACTGCACTACATACATTTTTGTTCTGTATACATTCTAGGCTTTTTGGAAACTATTGGCACTCAACATGTGACTAAGTGATTTCACAATATGTGTTTAGGCATCTGCAATTGCTCATGCGTGTGTTTTACACTACTTACTCAGTGACACAATGCCAGCAGGAACAGCATAGTAGAGAAGTTCCAGGAGTCCAATCCTTCGCATTAGCAGTGACATCAGCAGCATGAGACCCAAGAAGATGCAGAGCTCTGACCTGAACACGATGATGACAAACGCAGAGGCGCTGATAAACCTCCCGTGTTTGTTTGCCATCCAGGATGTAAACGCCACAAGAACTGGGAAAAAAATATATGTTCAAAGCTTAAACTGAAGTCAGATTTCATTTGGTGCAGAAGGGTCTGGTTTGGTACCAAGTGGCAGGGCAAAAACGTTGGGCAGCGTCCTGGTGCTGTAGAAAATGAGGTGGAACTGGGATACGCAGGTCAGGCAGAAGAGGAAGGACACCGTTGATCCAAACTGTCTCCTCACCTCCTTCTGCATGTGCCAGAGCGCAGCCACAACAAAAACCCCCAGTGACGCTCGGACTGCACAGGACAAAATTGATTTCACTTATAACAACCGAAACATTTAAATACAATTAAATATTTGTTTCTTTAAAGGGCAACTAATGTGAAAACTCTCCTGACTTACTCATCATGATTATACTTTGAAGATATTACTTTATAAAGTTCCCCTCCGTCTGAAACCTCAGTGAACAAGAGGTTACCAGAGCAAAGTCAATTATGATATAAAAATGGTCTTCACTCCTCCAGCCAACTGTAATCACTTGTTTATACAACGAGTCACTTGGAGGTGTAGACTTGACCAATGACAGCAAAGTGGGTTTGGTTACGATTTTACCTTCAGAAAAACAAAGCATTTTCAGTAGGCGGGGCTTAAGCACATTTTCTAATGTAAATATTTCAGTTAAAAGAATTTTGTACAAACAGACACATACTGATTAGTACCATTAAGGTCCAAGATCACTTTAAGAGGCACTTAAATCAACACTTTAGGTGCCCTTTAAGTCACGTTGAAATATGAATCAGCCAACAACATTTAATTCACCCATCAGCTGAGAGTAGAACTTTGGTAGCCCCAACAGCGAGGACAGAAACACCACCGGAGAGCAGACAGTGGAGATGACCAGTGGTCCAATAAAGGTGCGTGGTACCACCCCAGGGAACTCATGATGGTCGTACTGAAATTGTGAACAGAGAACTTTAATGAGCACTGGATTCATTCACGGATTCACTCATTATTACAAGTTGAGTGTAGAGAGAGTTCTACTCTGACACAAATGATGTAAAACACATAAGTAAAGCATGCCATAAAAGGGTCATACGTCATTTTATGTAGCCCATATTAAAATAAAATATGCTTAGTTTAGTTATAACAACAAAACTTTTTTTTAGGTATGCCGAGACAGAAAACGATTAAATTAGAGCATGTCTCGTGTTAAGAGGCAAAGTAAGTTGGTATAAGATGAATAACACATTTCATTATAGTGTACGTTTTCTTGTACTGTGTTTACAATGCTGGTCTCGATAAGGTTTTTGATCATTTTATCTCTAGGTTTATAAACTTGAGGAATAAAACGGATTAATTTTACCTAAAGCACGTAAGACCTAAATGAATCATGATTTTTGTCTTCTTACCTTATCGAGGTCAAACCTGTGATAAAGTAGATCATGAGTTGCTTGTAAATTAAAGCTTTCCTCTACTTTAGTAAACGGAGAAAATATTAAATGCAGAAAAGACACAGAAAATAACAATATTAGGAGTGGAATCGTCCAAACACTACTTTTTTCAGCCATGACAGTTCACTGCTAGGTCACTTCCGGTGTGGGGCGGAAGCGGTTTGTGGTAAATAGCTTTGACTTGAAAAACACAAAAATATAAATAAAGTTTAGGGATTAAAATATTAGTAATTGTGTTAAAATGAAAAAAAACTGTATGCAAATAAATACTTTTAATTTTTTTAAACTTCCACATCAGGACGTACGTTCTTTGTCCCGAGCGTGGCGAGGTATGATTGGCCTGATTCTTGATTGACAGGCATACTAGCGAATCACGACAAGCCACAACTTGTCCAAGAGGTTGACGCGGAAAGCCGGTGGCAGGTCTGGTTTTCCTTCAGCCGGCATGTAAATAGCAGCGTGAGGCGCTTTGAATATTCTCTGTTAGTGGTCTCACAGTTCGTTTGATCAGATGATTCGGGGCCGAGAAGGTTTGTAGCCGGGACCTCACGTGGTTCTTGGATATGTAACGTGGCTGAAATGCAGTCCAACATTAGCAAACTGCGACTAGTGCGGTTACTGTTGTGCATCTTTGTTTTTCTACCTTTGCCTTTTTCACACGCCAAACGGGATTTGAAAGGCGCCTGTTCAACGTGTCAGAAAATCACAGACAACTTCAACAAGGTAACTGTTCCAGTCTAAATGATCTGCGTTCAAATCTACATACAAGGATGAAGTCATGCCAGTGTGTTTTGTAATGTTGGTGTTTTAGATAGATGGATAAACTTCATTGATCACTTTCCTGTGGATTTTGTTCCTCTAGGGCTATGAGAAGACCGCAAACCAGAACTTTGGCGGAGGCAACACAGCCTGGGAGGAGAGGAAACTATCCAAATATGAGACGAGGTGAGTCAAGTTGAGATCCTGGTCAAACTGACCCCCTGAATGTCACTAGTTGGCTCAAGCGCTCGTGAGATAAGACTTGACCCAATGAACTACAAAACCTAACCGCTGGTTTTCAGTGAGATCCGTCTGATGGAGATCATGGAGGATCTGTGTGACAGCAGCAGTTTCGAGTGCAACCAAATGTTGGAGGAACACGAGGAGCTCTTTGAGACGTGGTGGTTCAAGAGGTGAGTTGAAGCACAGTGTTATTGTGAAATTAAATCGATATTGTTGAATGAGACGTACATGTGATGTATATTTTCTGTTTGTGATCCAGGAAAACAAAACATCCTGATCTGCACAAGTGGTTCTGCATTGACACCGTCAAGGTTTGCTGTCCGAAAGGAACGTTTGGACCCGACTGCAATGGTGACCTACATTGCTTATTTAAATTATCAATTCAGAGTTAAGCTTTGGTTTCCATCTTAGACCATGATTCTCAGTAAAAGTGTGGAATTTCATGTGTAAGTTAGGGATTCGGTTCTTTCCTAGGTAGAGGAGTTGGAGTATCTTGTTAATAAGTGACAGATGTAAATGAGGCAACACAAAAATTGTTTTTTTAATTTAATATGTAAAACAAAAATAAACATATCGTTAAAATCAGACGCCTAATCAATTAGACAATGTCCCTCAACTGAAACTATAGTATGGAGAGTTGTAATAGTGTCCACATACACAAAGGCCTTTTTATATTATTAGTAAAGAAATTGTGTACATTAAAACGATTGATATTTGCTGCTCTCCAGCATGCGTGGGAGGTTCAGACAGACCGTGTCACGGTAACGGAGGCTGTGACGGTGACGGCACTCGGGGCGGAGACGGGAAGTGCACCTGTAACCAGGGCTACAAGGGCGAATTCTGCCTCGACTGCAGCGACGGTTTCTTCAGCCAAGAAAAGAACGAAAGCCACGCTGTGTGTTCAGGTACGTCATCGGGGCTCTAGAGGTAAAGCACAAAACAATAGAAACAGTGTCAAATCAGAAAAATACGGATACGTTTCTCTTCAGAATGTCACGAGTCGTGCGTGACTTGCGATGGAGCGACGCATCAGGACTGTGATGAGTGTAAGGCTGGATGGCAGGAGGATGAACAAGAGGCGTGTGTCGGTGAGAGCCACATTGTTCACTACTTCTCGCTCGGATCCTGCAGCTCTCTGTGTATTGACTTCAAAATGTTTTTTTCAGATGTAGACGAGTGCTCCGGAGATCCTCCTCCATGCAAGGACGATCAGTTTTGTCTGAATTCTGAAGGGTCCTTCTCCTGCAAGGGTAAGATTTGATGTGATGGTTTTAGATGAATTGTAAGAGTTAAAACATCTTAACAATTAAATTAAAATAGTGACCATTACTGTAATAGTCTCTTATTCCTCTAAAGTTGGAGCCCAACATCTTAATCACAGTCAATGTAATGGGCTGAACTTAATTTCATGTTACTGAACCTTCTATAACCAGCACTCTTAACGGGAGTCTCAATGCAATATTGTGTTAATTATTTTTGGTGCCAAATTCCACATGTGCTTCGATGTTTCAAATATCTCCAGATACATTTTGTCAAGGCCCATTAGCCTTTGGCCGGGACCCATTTTGCAAAATACATCAGATTCTTTAAAGGTCTGTGCATTCCCTTACTTGTATCTACTTCTTAATATGTATTAATTGTTTAAGCATTTCGCATTAAGCATGTTTGGCTAAAATGTCAAACTTAATTTATGTTTCCTCGTCATCTTACATTTTTTTGCAGAATTTTTCGTGGCAGGGATACTTGTCTGCTGCTTTGGTCTTTTTTCTGTCACATACCTTTCCATTTCATACTAACAACCAGCTACAAGCTACTTGGAAACAACCAGGTTGATACAGAATGTAAAATCGTCACTGGTTGTGTGGGAAACTTGATAATTTGATCAACTTGATAACCCATTGATCAAGGAAGATTGTGTGTTGCATGTTTAGGATAAATGGTTTAAAAGGTGTTTTATTTTATATTGTATTCAATTTTCTAACCCCTTATCGCCCCCTAGCGGCCTCTCAGTGAAATGGCTGAAAACTACTGTGTTAAAGATTGTATTGTTTCTTCAGCTTGTGACAAGGTCTGTTCTGGTTGTACTGGACCGGGCCCCGATAAGTGTCATAATTGTGCGGCTGGGTACCAGAACACAGAGGGCACCTGCACAGGTAGATATTTCCGTCGTCATCACTGACTTGACATAGTTTTTAGAGCACTATCTTAAATACAAAGTTGTTGTGTTTGTAGATACAGATGAGTGTTTGCTGTCGGACTCGTGCACGCAGCCTCACCGGCAGTGTGTCAACAGCAGGGGCAGCTACTCGTGCGTCTGCTTCAGCGGCTATGAGGAGAAAGACGGCGAGTGTATAGAGGAGGTCCATCAGGGTGAGGCTCTTCACTTCACTTCTCATAAGTTTACATGCAAATATTAACGTTCAAATGTCGTTCTTTAAAGCTGAGGAGGAGGAGGTAAAAGAAGATGACGACACAAGTCAACATAAAGAACTTTGACCTCCCAACTCACGGTCAACTGCACTTTTTTTAAAAAAAAGTTCCAAAAAAGCACTCATTGGCAGAACCACACCTATGAGGTCATTTATATTTCTGCTGAGTCGTCTGTTTTCTTCCGCCAGAACGAAACCACTTGTCCCGGTTGTTTTTAATGTTTTTTTGAATAAAATAAATGATGAATTTAAATCAATTTTAATGATTTTCTTCTCTTGTTTTTCTTATAAAGATAATTATTATTATGAATTGTATTACCGCTTTTGCCCATTTTTATAACAAAACACAAGAATTATTGTAACTTGTCTAAATAGTAAGTATTCTTATTGTTTGTTAACCAAATGTTTTATATTAGTATTCAACTATTGCAGTACACTGTTTCAAATGAAACCATGAATAGTTCATTTTGGTGATGATTGGTGCATTACAAAACTTCGACCACTAGATGGAGTCAGTGTTATGTAGATAGTATAGGCGCAGAAGGTAAAGATCGACAGCAGGGGGCGTCCCTGCACTGTGGTTAACTCGGAAGCAACGCTCTTTTTCAAGGCTTTAGTTCAACATATCGACTGAAATTAATGTCGTGCAAAGTGATGTCTAAATTTGAAGACTATAAATGACACTCATGTAAGTTGATGTAAAAATCTGCCAATCAGATCCATGTTTGAGCTCACCTTCAATTTAAACTCATTTCTTGCACGCGGACATGGAGGTTCATGCGTGTGTTTGTGTGGCTTGTTTTCACGGTGATGCCTGCTGTTCAGTGATGTCAGCTGTTCGTCCCTCGGAGGAGGGTCGACGGGTCCAGACCTGTCTGAGCTGACAGAGACGCTATTTGCTGCACACACATGCACACGCACACGCACAGCACAACTGTCACTCCGAGTGTTACACCTTGAGGAAGATTACCTGCAACATATGATGCTGATACAAAATTCATGAGTGAAAAATGAACAATCACTGTCACATGTTTTGTTCCACATTTGAGGCAGTGGTCGCTGTTGGGGTACAGAACACCAGACGGGGGCACCTCAGCTGTAGACTGTGCGCATCAACGTGACACTTCCCGCTGCTGTAGCGCCACCTGTGGCGTGCTGGAGAGACGAATCTTGAGAGGAACCTCTCACACCTCTATAAATCATGAGGACAAAACTAAATAAAATGTCTAAAGCAGATGAACATAATGTTAAAAAAAAAAAGTTATATCAAAATGCATATGTGTGTGTGTGTGTCATCAGAGTGAAAAGAACTCAGTCAGATGAGTCAAGTGTGAGTCACAGAACCTGCTCTCTGGATCTCGGGTGACTTTCACAGATGGAGTGAAGGTAGTGGCTCTTCATTTGAGTGAAAAGATAATTTTTGTTCTGTGTGGATCTCAGTGTCACGGCCACGCCGCGTCATTTTCACTTTTGTGTCTTAGTTTCTTTAGGTGATTAAGTTATTTTTACCTCCACGCTGCAGTCCACCTTTACCTTAAATTAGTTCCAGAACATCTGAATAATCACCACAGACTCGGCTGTGTTGTCGTAACAAGTGAAACAATCCTATATTTATGATGATGAAAGATCAACAACACCTCCAGTTCCAGGTGTTGCCTCCTCTCTGCCTCAACTAGTGATGGTCTGATTTAGCTTCATGAAGCAGTGTCATAATTTCCAGAGTCCACTAGATGGCGGTCTCTGCACTATTTTCCTTAGTTTTTAAAAGTTGCTCTAATGAAACATCACATCATTTTTACACTGACGGCGCCACCTACTGACCTCTAAACAACATGACACAGCTTCATAATAACCTAATAATAAACCGTGGGTAACAAAGCAGGTCAAGGAGTGGCTTTCAGGAGCAGGGACAGGGACGCCATGAGATCAGCACAGAAGGAGGTGAAGCGATGCTTGAGGGAGCCAAAGGACACCTACAGGGGGAGGTTGGAGGAGAAGCCGAGAAGAAATAAGAGAGGTCTGGGATGGTGTTAAAACCATCACTGGACACAAGACCAAGGCCTCTCTGACTGCAGTGGACACGGTGGAGGAGGCAAACGGACTAAACAACTTTTTCAACAGGTTTGAGCAGGTCAACTCACCCTCACTGCTGCCCGCTTCAGGACCTGCCCCACCTTCCTGTGCCCCCCTGACCTCCACACAACCACTTCCTAGCTTCACCTCACTCCAGGTACATAATGTACTTCGAAGGATTCGTCCAGGGAAGGCTGCTGGTCCTGATAAGGTTTCTGCTCGACTGCTAAAGACCCTCGCTGCTGAACTAGCTGAGCCGCTCCAGCATGTCTTCAACCTCAGTCTACGGCTGGAGAAAGTACCAAACCTGTGGAAGACTTCCTGTATCGTTCCAGTCCTGAAAAAGATCCGACCGAGCGAGCTGAACGACTACAGACCGGTGGCACTGACTTCACAGCTGATGAAGACACTGGAGCGGCTGGTCCTCAGACATCTCAGGCCACAAGTCCAGCACGCGCAAGACCCCCTGCAGTTTGCCTACCGGCCAGCAGTTGGTGTGGAAGATGCCATCCTTCACCTCCTGCATCGGACCTACTCCCACTTGGATAAAGGAAGCGGTTCAGTGGGGATCCTGTTCCTGGACTTTTCTAGTGCCTTCAACACTCTGCTGAAGGACAAATTGACACAGATGCATGTGGACCCTGGTCTGGTCTCCTGGATTACGGATTATCTTACTGATCGACCACAGTATGTCAGGCTGAAGGATATCAAGTCTGACACTGTGGTGTGCAGTACAGGAGAACCTCAGGGGACAGTACTGGCCCCTCTCCTCTTCACCATCTACACTTCAGACTTCTGCTACAACTCAGAGCTGAGTCTCGTCCAGAAGTATGCTGACAACACTGCCATTGTTGGATGCATCAGGGACAACAGTGAGGACAAGTACAGAAGTCTAATACTTGACTTTGTGGACTTGAGTGAGAGGAACCACTTGCAGCTGAACACCTCAAAGACCAAGGAGCTGGTCTTGGACTTCAGGAGGTCCAGGAGAAGCCACGTCCAGTGTCCATCAGAGGCGGCGAGGTGGAGATAGTTGACAACTATAAGTACCTCGGTGTGTGGCTGGACAGTAAACTGGACTGGTCCTGCAACACAGACCATGCGTATAAGAAGGTTCAGAGTAGACTGTACTTTCTGAGGAGGCTCCGATCATTTAACATCTGCAGGAAGCTCCTCTGCATGTTCTACCAGTCTGTGGTGGCCAGTGTCCTGTTCTATGCTGTGGTGTGTTGGGGTGGGAATGTGTCCAAGAGGAGTGTCAACAGGTTGATCAGAAGGGCTGGCTCTGTGCTTGGCATGAAGCTGGACTCACTGGAGACAGTTGCTGAGAGGAGATCATTGAACAAACTACTGTCAATCATTGATGATGACAGTCATCCACTCAGCACTGTCATCAGTGAGCAGAGAAGCAGAATGAGTGCACAAATGCTCCTACCCAGGTGCAAAACAAATAGAATCAAGGACTTGTTTATTCCTCGGGCTATTAAATTGTACAATTCTGAGTTTGGGGGCAGGAGTGGAGTGAAAGTATCTGGATGTTCTGTTCTATGTTAGTCTTTGTGTCCTTTGTCTTTTTTAGTTTTCTTTGATCTATGTTCTTTATCTTTATCTTTAGACTTAGATTGTATAATTTTGTTCTTTCTCTTTATTTCTCTTTGTTCTTGTTCTTATTTTATTTTGATTTATTTTTATGAAAAATTGCTGTATTTGCTGTGGCTATTGGAAAAAAAAAACAATTTCCCAAAGGAGACCTCCTGAGGGATCAATAAAGTTCTACCTTACCTTACCTTACCTTTCATGAAGCTACATCAGCCAATCACTAGTTTTAACCCTTAGTCTCACTGGTGTTTGTAGCTGTCCAAGTATTATCTTGCCTCTTAACCCATTGCCATCCTTCTTCTTCTGCCCTGTAGAGGGCTTTGAAGGAAGTATTTCAGCAAACTGATGGTTGACTTCCAAAGGGCAAACCTGTACTGTGTCTCAAATCGCGCACTTCTCTAAGTGCACCGCTTTACAGTACACTGTAAGACCGTGCACTTACTTACTTACTTGCGCAGTGCTCAAATTTCCACTACACACTTACAGGAAATGAGTCGACAGCTTCTTCTTCTACTACTTTTTAACGCTGATCGCAACCAGCTGTTTAAACCCTATCACCAGCTTTTCACCAGTTGAAACAAGTTAAGTTGTGTTTGATTTTGTTATTTTGTTGTGTTGTATTGATTTACAATTTTTCTCAAAAGAGTTTTCTCGAGACATTTAAGCCAGTATCTGCTCCGAAACGCGTCTTCAGTGACGTAGCTTCCGTTTAGCGACATCTACGTCACTAAGATGGCGGCCGCTGAGGGTGGAAAGTGTCCATCGATCCACGCTCAATTTTATGGCTGTTTGTGTGCACCAATTGTGTGCTCATTGCACACTATATTTTCGCACACTGCTCATTGGACACTCAAAATATTAAGTGTAAGTGCAGATGTGCGCGATTTGAGACACAGCACTGCTTTGGCTTCCCATCCGGGTTGCTCCATGTTTAACGTAATCTTTTGGACGTCACATTTCCTTTAATTAGGGAAGTATTATTGTGCTCTTCAACGGTATTTTGCTACAATTTACCTTCTTTTCATTCATTTTATTCATTTATTATTTTCACCACCAAATCCTGTTTAAAGCCATTTACACCCTTTTTATTTCCTTAAAGTAATATTGACTTTGTTGACTCAATCTGAATTTGTTATTCTGAATTTTTTTAAGGAACAGTTTTTTTTTTAGCCCAATTCAGTTTTTTCCAGCCATTAGCAAAGGCATCAAGCTCCTCTGTATTTCCCTGAGCTTGGGGGTTCAAACACTAACTTAGATTAGTTTTGGAAAACTCTTGAGGAGATGTGTGGGGACTGAAGATCCTGTGACTAGGTGGTCATTTAACTCTTGTTGCTGGTCAGGTATCAGAGATGAGCGAAGGCAGCTTCGTCGGCTGCTTGAGATTAAATGTGAACTCTAAGACCTCCAGCTGTTGCTGATCAGATCAACGTCATCTTCTGTCTCGACTGCCGACGTGTCTTCAGAAGCTTCAACTCGCTGGATTCCAACATCGTGCGTCATTGAACGTTGATGTGCAGGTGATAGCTGAAACCTTTCAAAGGCTCCCACAAAGTGTGTGTTCATTTGTGTGGATGTGGTCGGAGGAACTGCTCTCTTTTCTCTCTCTTGTGGTGGTTTTCCTTCCAGAGCTCAACTGCGGTGCACATGGGTCAGGAGAGTCAGGGTGACTCTGAGGACACTTGACTGCTGCAGAGGGAACCCCAACATCAGACAGAGTTGTCAGAGATAAAGAGAATGAGACTTTTAAATGATGTCTTTACCCTTAAATCGATTTTTTTCATTGTGTAATTTTTTTAGTGATAATCCGAGTCCCTGTCAAAAATACTGAAGTCATCAAAGGCTTATATTCATGAATGCTCTATAAATAATGTGAAAACTCTTATTTTTCTTGAACATTCACTGTTATGTTTTTCTTATTCTAGTTTTCATTTTCTTCGTTTGTCAGATTTTCCAATGTTTTAATATATTTATTATTATTTTATTTATTTTATTAGTATCCTCTCATGACTGTAATTATTATTATCATTGTTTGCTTGAGTACAACAATGCTTTTATTGCATATTATTCCTAATATTTAATACATAATTACTCGTCCTATAATTTGAGACAGGTTTCTACCATTTTATTTTCATTTATCATTCTTTAAAATGTTTGATTATTTCAATTAAAAATGCACCTTTTTGTCTCTTGAAAGTTTTAATTGTGACTTTTCTGCCTTTTTCAGTTTTGTGAGTTGTGCGAATCCCGCTGCTTCTGTTTCCCACAGCTATATCGAGACAACAATCCTCTTTGTTGCAGTGTAAATCCACTAAGTTAATCACAGAGCTACAGATCACAGATTTGAGCCGCTCTAAACTAGAATCCAGATGTGGCACCATGTGCTTTTGTTCAACTCTGAAGTCCGGCGCTCCCTAAACCTGCCGCCCTTTCTGGTGTGGTCGCTTCCTCCCTCAACTCCCGGCAGCCGGCTCAACAGTTTCCCATTAAAGAAGACAAATTGGAAACCCAAATTTAGGACTTCACAGTGCTTTCTTTTAAAGTTTGTGTTTAGGGGTCAGTAGATTCCCAAATCTGTCTCAAACCCAACTTCCTTCTCTGAATCTGTTCCCTCACTTAAGGCTGAGTTGATTCGTATTCGTGCATCGACTCGGAGGATTCTGAGCTCATGGTGAGTCTTCAAAGTTGAGGGTTATCACACTTGAATCATCCGATCAGACAATCAACACGATGAAGTAACAGAGAGTTGACCAGGTTTCAAAGCAGCTTTTCAGGTAAAAAATAATAAGATCCTTTATCTGAAAATTGCATCTGAAGAGAGTGTTAAAGCGTGTATGTAGCGTGTTGCTAGTATGATGTCCACCCACTGAATAACTGAAGTGACAAAACTGAATGATTATGTCTACTGTGTTTGACAGGCAGGCAACCTTTTCAAAGTGTACCACGCCTCTTGCCCCAGATAGCTGGCCTAGCCCCCCATAATCAAATCAAGTGAGTAAGCAGAAGATAATGAATGCAGCTTAACTGCTCACGAAACAGGAACTAAGTTGTGGATGTGGAATCCGACCAAACCAGACTGAACAGAAACCCGAAAGGGTTTGGGAACAGCAGAACTGGTTCTGAGTCTACATCAGCACGAGATCCAGGTCCTGCGTCCACGCAAACCAGTAAACGTGTGAATGACACAATGAGACCCTGACAGCTTGGACTAGAATGAAGGAACAGTAAACATTTTTGGCTTCCACCTCACCTGAACATACACATGTGGAACACCTGGTCGGTAACCCCATTTAAAGCTACATTCTTCAGCCTGACCTGTTTCCCCTTTATTCCAATACGTTACATCCAAGTGGAATCTCTCTTCGCGGCCTGAGTGAAGATTATTTTGTAACCAAACTCCGCACAAACACTGGTTGAAACACTCGCTGGGCTTCAAAGGCATTTTTCTTTCACTGTAGGACTCGACTTCAAAGCGGCTCTCCCAAATATTTCTGAGAACTGGTTGTAAAAAAAAAAAAGTTTTCAGCAGCACGTGTTTGTTCCTCATCGTAGAGGTGTGTGTTGCCATGGCGTCCAGCTCCTGTTTATCCTTTGGGGCATAAACAGGGATGAAGCCTGCGAGGGTCGCTCTGCAAGACGTGGTTATACATTTTCTTTATACAAGTCCCCCAGATGCTTAAACAGCTATGCATCCAACAAACACCTAAACAGATGATGAATCAGCTTTAAACCCCCAAAAAAGATCTGCCACTGACTAGATAGGCACAGTCAGGGGCTAGATGACAGTGAGGATGAGTCACATATTGATAAGTATATTGGGAGTCTGGATGACCAGTAGGTGGCACAGCATCAGATGTTGGAGATGCTAACGCTATCAGTTGTTCGGTCAACCAGTGGGGAATGAAACAGTCCATATGATGATATACTGTATAAGGAGGACTATGCAGAATAGGTAGCAGGGATGGCGGCATTCCAGCATCTCAGCAGGGGGGTTAAACATGCCGGAGTTGAGTAATAGTAGGATCAAAATGAAGGAGTCGAGTGTAAATTATAGGCCAGGATCCCACAGGCCACAAGTTTGAGCCCCTCCTTAAAATAACCCTTACCCAAATAAGATAAACAAACCTTTGAGTGAACAGTTTAACAAAAGGCACACAGACCTAGAAGATACCCACACACATCTCAGGATACAACACAACACCTCAGGTAACAACACACCCATCTCACCACACATACACCCCTAAACCAAAAACAGATAACACTAGAAAACCACTAGAAAAACAAACCAAACACGCTAAGAAAACAACACACTTGAGATAACCACACACGCACCAATAAAATCATCACACAACTGAAGAGATAATTACAGCATTACGATAAAACCACAGCAGTAGATTAAACTAGACCCCAACATACACTCCAGATCATCGGTACATGACACCCCAACCCCACATACACACACAAACATCACATACACTTAAATAACCTAATAAATACACAACAAATTTGTGAGAAAATAAACATTAATTCACACATTTTTAGTATTTATTAAAATGTATCCTTCAACTCACACAGCAGAGCGGCCACAGTTTGGAGGAAATTCTCGCTCACACCACCTAAGCTGACATTTAACGTCAGATGTGGATTGAGTGCGGGGGTGCGGGGGTGCGGGCGACTCTGCTGGGTCAGCGAAGCCCCTCCTGTCAGTGGCCGTTGCCGGTTCAGCACTTTTGGACGTATATCTGCCATGTGGAGCTCCTGGCACACACAGAAACAAGCGCCTACATCCACGTGTTCTCAGTTACGCTTCGTGTGCAGATGTGTTTTATTAGGAGGTCACATGGAAGCTGTAAATTCATATATGTGATCAATTACTCGATTGATTAGCTAGGCTTGTCTTAACTGGGTGATTCACTGTTTGCTGATGTTGTCCTAAGTTCTCCTCCGTTTGAACGTTTCGATAGATTTGAGTTAATCACTTAAGTGACTCGAATTAATGAGTCGATCTAGTGGGTCCTCATAGTGACATAATGAAGTCAGTTTAGAGAGACAACAACACACACACACACACACACACACACACACACACACACACACACACACAATTTAGAGTCGGGGAAACCAGAGAGCCCTAAAGAAACCCACTCAAAGATGAAAACTTAACACAGATGTGTCTTCTTGACTCAATCCTTTCAAAGAGTTTCCTCTTTTTTACCCCTCAACTGTGAAGTACAATGAGAAGCGTGTGATCGAGCTACTGCGCAGCTTGATCTGGCTGCTGTTACGCAACACTGGTACAAAATCCTGGTTCGGCAGTTCCGACTTGGCTCGCCGCCGGGCTCTCTTCTTCATCTGTGAATGGCACAGCACCGAGGAACTGAGCGGCCCACTCACCAGCAGCCCTTGCAGACACGCACACAAGCACACACACACACACACACACACACACACACACACACACACACACACACACACACACACACACACACACACACACACACACACACACACACACACACACACACACACACACACACACACACACACACACAGTTCTTGGTCAGTCTATTCACAGAGTTGTGGTTGGACAGATTATATCATTCAATCTCTAATAAATAAATGACACAAACTGATTACTCCAATGAAAGATAAGCATCTCACACACACTCACACCTCCATACGGCTCTCGCCCACACAGCTACACACACCCGCACGCTCAGACCTGCCAGCAGAGTACTCGCAGATGGAAGAGTACCAAAGACCCAATTATGTAACAAATTCCCGATTCAAATCGAACCAGCGAGTCAACAGTTTCTTTCACTCTCTACTTGTCGATACACTTTTATCAAATTGAGTTTTGGAGCCTTAAGTGGTTCATTTATAACATAATATATGTTGTCAGAATGTCAGGACAAACATTTGTTTTCTTTTATTTTAATATGTAGTTTAGGTAAGGTTAGGTAGAACTTTATTGATTGAAATTGTTTTTTTCCAATTAGACACAGCAATGCAGCAATTACTCATAAAAATAAAAATAAGAACAAGAACAAAGAGAAATAAAGAGAAAGAACAAGATGATACAATCTAAGTATAAAGATAAAGACAAAGAACATAGATCAAAGAAAAACAACAAAGACAAAGAATACAAAGATTAACATAGAACAGAACATCCAGATACTTTCGCTCCACTCCTGCCCCGGAACTCAGAATTGTACAATTTAGTAGCCCAAGGAATGAATGAGTCCCTGAGTCTATTAGTGTTGCACCTGGGTAGGAGCATTCATGCACTCATTCTGCTTCTCTGCTCACTGATGACAGTATTCAGAGGATGACTGTCATCATCCATGATGGACAGTAGTTTGTCCAGTGATCTCCTCTCAGCAACTGTACTCATCAGTATGTGTCTGTTTGTACAAAACTCTCTATATATAGATATATTTACATTAGAAAATGTGTTCAGGCCCCGCTCACTCTGCTGTGATGCATTGAGGTTTGTCATCGCGTGTCATCGATCCCGGAATTCTCGACCTCCAAGGGACTTGTTGTATAAACAAAGCAGAGCGTGATTACAGCCGGCTGGAGGGGGAGCGAAGCCCATTAATATATCGTTAATTCGCTCTCATGACCTATATAAAGTAATAACTTTAAAACATCATCACAATGAAGGATTTACTGTATCTTGGAGAAGAAGACTTCAACATTAGAAATATGTTAGGAAGTTAATGTTAGTTAATAAAATTAGTTTTTGACATTAGTTTATCTTTAACACTAGATCATTTGAAGCAATAATAAAATGATTATGAACATTTTAAATTTAGGAATTATGATGAATATTACAGAAACTATATGGTCATAATTGTCTTTATTTAGTTTTAAAAGTATTTTTTATATTTAATTTTTATCTGCGATATGTCTTTTAAAAAAAAATTATGACTTCCTCAATGTTTAACAATAATATTAAAAAATGTTTTCCAGAGACTCATAGAGAAGCCCTCAGGAGGAGAGATCCAAGAGAGAGGAGGATGTTAAGGGACTAGTAAGATGCTATACAGAAGAGAGATCTGGATCGTTTTGTTGTTGATGTAGGGATCTCCGGAGATCTGGGGGTCTTGTTCTCAAGTCAACGGAGGAATTGGGCAGCAACCAATCACCAGCAGATCAGGTCCTGCCAAGATGTCGTGGCGAGTGTAGAGCTGCTCATCTGGATCTGAGGGGTGAGTGAGTTGAAGCAGAGAAACAGAGACCAGATGTAACTGTTGCCACGTACACACACACATCCACACACACACACACACACACACATCCACACACACACAGGTCTCACAGTGTCTTTCCCTCTTAAAACAACATTTCCTCCAGACACCATTATTTTCCACCTGCCTGACCACTAAGCTTAATCTCAATCCCACCAGATTCCTCCAAATCAGCCTCAGTTGGAGCTGCAGGCATCACCTCCAGCATAGGCTGGGGTGTGCGGGCCTCACCGGAGGAGGTGAGGGTGGGGTGGGGCGACATTGCACCTTCCTTACACCTGACAGAAGTGTGAGAACAATGTGTGTGTTGTCAAGGCGACAGTACAAGGAACAAAGGAGGCGTTGTTTTGCTGGTAATAAGCGTCACTACAAGTACAGTGATTGTTGCTGCAACCAGGAGAAAACCCCTTTAAGTGACTCTTGGACTGTTGGACTGATGAAGTTTAACGGAAGGTTAATCAGGAAGACGTCTGTGTTTCCTTCTCACAACTCTTTCACTCAGCTGGGACCTTCTCTCCATTCATTTCTTCATCACTCTATCTCCTTCTCAAACCGCTGACCAGCGCTACACCCTTCTCCTCAACCAATCAAATGATCACAGCATCTCCAGAGACCAGTCATCATTAACTGTGATCCGTCCTCCCCATACACCTCCAGTCTTCACGGTTATAGCTCTGTTCTTCATTGCTGCAGTCAACTTTAAACTGGACAGGACCACCGGATTCAACATCTCAGTTCTAAGTGTCTAGATTGCTACTCTTTGTTTCCCTCTTCCCTCTACCTTGCATTGGGAGGCCGTTCACACGGTCTAATTCTGTTCAAGGTTTTTGCCTCAGAAAGCAGTTTACCTTGCGACTGTTGCTCTTGTGAAATTGCTTTCTCTACCTTCTATTAGTTTTGTTTAAATAACTGTAGTTAGTTCGTAATGATTGAAAATTGATTACCATTGCGTAGAAAGTTACCACCAGCAGTGTCAACACCCCATCTCGGGGGAATACCAAATGTTCACATATCTAACCCTCTATGATTCATAAAACTTGGAAGATTCTTCTTTTGCTACCTCATAACATTTACACGTTTTTCAGAACTCTAAACTGTCCAAGCCTCTCCTGGTTGAATAGTTCATGTTGATGATTGAGGCAAACTGTCAAAGAATTAATCTCTTCTTTGTATCATTTGTTATGACTCGCACCTGCCAAGCAAAGAAAGATTTGAAGATTCACAACATATTTAATTCCAAGGAGTCTCTTGTCAAACCCAGTTTCTGCCCAGAAATTCTTACCCATTTAAATGTCTGGATCATCATCATGTAATTCAAAGTAGTGGTTCTACTAGTATGACTAACATCTGCACTAATATATGTGAGCAGTGGGTCGACATGTTTGCGGCAACTTGCTCACATCATCAATACGGTTCTTATGACATGACATCTGTAGTTACAAATGCTCAAGCTGACAAGTCGTGTTCACCAATCGTATATATATATATATATATATATATATATATAATGAAACTTAGTCTCTTTAATTCTCAAAAGTTCACAACTTCCTGTCTTTAAAGGAATTGAACCAACAATCAGCTATTTGTTATTTTATTGCCCTAACAATGGTGACATTTGATTGTTGTACAGGACACTTTAAAAAAAAAATGTTTTCATGAAAGTCTAATGCGTAGTATTTTGTGTGCAAACTCTTGATGAGTCAGCAAAATTTCATTAAGGTCAGGAGGTTTTTTACGAACCGTGAAATATCTTTCACGGTGTGGAAGAAAATACACGTGCGGTGTGTGAGGCATGAAAAGTTACATGAAAAGTGTGTGAACTGAATTTGAGAGTTGCTTTTTTTTAATTAAAAGAAGTTAAGATTCACTCAGATTTGAGGGACTTAAATCTTGTCTGATCTTGTAGAATCCATCTGTGCTGAACAACACTAGAAGAATTCCAGCGGGACCTCTTGGAGCTCTGTCATCAAGCAGATACTTTGAGTAGAGCTATTCAGCAAGAGAAAGTAAAACATACAAGTGACCTATAATCTTTATTATGGGTGTTTGATTGTAAACAGTACAATAATAAAATGAAATATTGAGTCATCAAAAATACGACCAAAGAAACAAGAATTTGCAACAAAATCAATGAATATACAATGTGTCATTGGCTCTGCTCGTCCTCTTGTTATCATTATCCAGCCGGACAATGTCCGTATGTCACGGATCCGGAATTTCAGGATGAAAGCGGGATGTTGCTGATGCTCACGGCTTCTTTGAGCAGCACTGGACACGCCCTGCGCCCCAGCCAATAACAAAAGACCCTCCGCTCCTGCTTCTGACCGGCTAACCCAACAAACATGTCTGTCAATGCACGTGGGCATTCCTGGCGTGCCTGGCTGTTTATGTGGAAGGGGTGACCAGGGGGGTCAGTGGGGTTCATGTGGGACTGAGGGCAAACCGTATGAATGGACGCAGGCAAATGTCCTGGGTGAACCCGCCGTCGGAATTCTGTCTTTTATTGTGGCGCGTCCAAACCATGGGCGATTGATTGAGCTGGAAGCTCCTGGTGATGTAGAACCAGGTGGAACCTTCAGTCTGTTCGCTCAGGACCTCCAGCAGGCATGTTTCACAAAGAGGAAGTTACTTTAAATAATTAAATAATTTTGGCACAAAAATAGGACACCCAAGACCATTCGCCAGTTCTTTGCAGGGAAATATCATTAAACAGTTGAATGAAATAATAATTAAAAAAAAGCTGTTGAATTTGTCAATCAAGAAGCTTTCAAAGTTGTAATTAAAAGAAGATTAAAAGAAGAGGGAAAGCATATACAAATGTAGCTTTTAAGATATGATAAAATATTTCAACCAAGAAAAGAAAGAATAATTGTATACAAGAATGACTATTCGTATAAAAGGAAAAATAACACACACTATGAAAGTAGATCAGTGCCAAAACAAATTCAACATTTTTAATATACAAATTAAAAGTATTAGTAGGAGGGAGCCAACTTGTCACCTTTCTGTGTGGAGTTTGTATGTTCTCCCCGTGTTGTGTGGGTTTACTCAAGGCACTCTGGTTTACTCCCACAGTCCAAAAACATACAAAGGTTGATTGGAAACTTGGGGGAATTGTCCGTAGTAATGAGTATGTGTGAATTTGAATGTGTCTTTGTGTGCCCCCCCTTCCCCCCCTTCCCCCCACAACCCTCATAACGGAGTTATCTCCAGCAAATGAATTATTTCAACCATGGCACTGACGTACTACCATTCAATACTGGTCTGTTCAAATAAAATAAAAAATAAAAAAATGTTTTTGATGAGTCATTTTAGAACTGGAACCGAAACAAACAATTCTAGTCAATATTTATTTATTAAACCAGAATAGAACATTCTCTGCATATTTCAGCATTGGAGCAGAAAGCACAAAATATCCTGTTGACACAATTTGACAAGAACATGATGTATATTTATTCTGGTATTTGTGTTGACGCCAGCTAGCGTGACGCTGATGAGAGCTAGCGTGATGTTTGTCACGGCGGGCTGTTTGCCATGAATTTGCATATGAGGAAAGAACAGTGTCTTTGTTGTGTGCCGGTCTCTGACACATGACTACGGATGATGAGAGGAAAACACCTCCGACACAGTGACACTCACTCACAACGCTTCCACCCGGTCGAGAAGCACAACAGAGGAAACTCATCTTTCTCAAGGTTTTGAATAATTGACTGAGCCGAGCACGGCGTCTATTTTTAGGACGTCAACAGGCCGGTCATGAGTCACGAGCACGGAGACGTTCATCAGCACATTTGCGTAAACACAGGGAGTCACATGAGTGAAGTCGTCGCCTGCAGACACAACACACAGTTGCTCACATCAGCATAAACATGTTGTGATGGAGATCATCACAACATGTGAGGGAGAGGAGAGGCAATAATATTTTGTTCTAGAACATACCATGTGATGGCAAAATAACTGGATACAACCAGTGAAGGTTTATTGAGATAATCTTGGAACTAGGATGAGGAAATGCATCAAACATGTGTCTAATAATGTTGATATTGATAACATTTTTTCAATAAAATGTAAACTTGTTAAATGGATAATATTGCTTAATTTAGGTTCAGCTAATACTGCAATACCTCTGGTTGACGAAGATCAAACTATTGTGGGGTCCAGAGTTCAGAGTCTTTTGCTTCCAGCTGCTGCTGACCCACATTTGTTCTGTGGCCTGCAGTTGAACCCGAAGGCTGCAGGCAGAGTCCCACCTCTGAAAGCACTTCTGAGCAGGAATCCAAGGTTCACGAAGTGAAGATGCTGAGCTGCAGTATCCAGTCACGTGACTCACTCGAGCTGTCAAACTTTGTGGTCACCCTCCCACCTTTTTATCCATTCATCCCTTCTGATATCCATATTGTATCAGTGGGATCCCTCAAGGTACTGTCCTGGTGCCCCTGCTCCTAATTGTACACCAATGTTTTCAAAGCTGGGATTTGTCAACTAAAACAAGGAAAAAATTCTCAATCATTTCGTGTTAGCACATAAGCAGAATTCTGACGCCATGTCTGGGTCTCTTCAGGGAGCCTGCTGCCCCCTCCATCCTAATAAGCAAGGGTACCTCTGAAATATTCTATTTTATTTGCTTGGAGTGTCAGTTTTCCTGCCTTGTAACTTTCCCAAACAGAAGCTGAAAGTGGGCCGTGACCAGAGGCCCCGCTGCATCTTCGTGCGATGACGCTGGACATGACCTACTTCTGCTGCTGCAGGTTGTGCTGCAGTGCACTCGCTCGCCTCCAATAAAAAAAACCATGTTTGCTTCCTTCCACGGCTCCCTGTGGCTCTCGTGCTGCAGAGAGAGAGGGAGGGAGGGAGAGGGAAGGGAGAGAGCGATGGGACTTCTGGCTCGACTGCAGCAGATTTGAAGTGAAAAATGAATCACAGCAGACTTTTATCTTGGTGCGTTTGTCAATTCAACCTTCAAGAACACAGCATTATAAAGGATAAAAAATATTGTGAGAAAACCAATTCAAAAGGTATGGACATCATTTCATAAAAAGAAGACACATCTAGAAAAACTAAAACAAAGTGGCTGAACCAAAGAGCACAGTGACTTTATGCAGGTACAAGTTGTTCACAGTCAATAAACAAGACAGAAACAACAATCATCAAAGGTGCCGGTGTGCGGCTGTCGTTGTGGAAACCGCTTCTGTACACTCAGGTGTTTCGGGAAGCGTCGTGCTGTGACCCAGAGAGCAGGGGAAGAAAGAAATACAGCCATTAGGGAAACAATTGCGGCTTATTATCAGGAATCCCTTGTCTCCACCTCTGGGAACAGACTGTGCTCGTTGTAACACAATCACGGTGACGACCATCGCCGCAGGTGATCAACAAAGAAGGGGAGGAACAGGTGGTGTCAGCACACTCACAGGATCAAAACACTCATGTGTTGACGTTGTCAGAAGGTTAGGAATCACAGACAACTTGGAGGAGAAGATGCTGGATTGAACCAGAGAGGATCTGTCGTTTTTATTTATTGAGATTGTCCGACATCCTATCTCAGGTCTCACAGTCTTGCTTCAGATCTCATCTCAATTCAATTTCAGACCATGTTCCTGTCTCAAGTACGATTCCACATTTGATCTCAGATCTCAGGTTTCATTTCCGCTCTTGACCCAAATTTGAATCCGCGTTTTTTAAATGTCAACTCAAATTCTGTCTCGTCTTTAGCTCAGGTCTCAACTAAGATAAAGTTCTTGACTCACATCCCATCATTTTGTCCCAGATCTCCTCCCAGGTGTCAACTTGGATTGATATCTTGTGTTTTTATACAAGATCATTTCACGTTTTGTCTCATCTCATATCGTGTCTCATCTAGATCCAATTTCACGCCTCATCCTGTCCTCAAAATGGTGTCTCAGCTCTTATCTCGAGCCTCACCTGAGCTCATCATTTTCTGATTCATTTCCAAACATTCAATCGCAAATCCTGTTCAAAAATGAATCAGGCGGCATGTTCCTGCGCCAGCGCGCTGCCTCTCACGCAATAGTGGTAAACAACAACAACAGAAAAACATTAAAACATTATAAAAAAATCACATTTTCAAATTAGCTGGCGTTTAACTTCATTGGTGTTCTCGTCTCCCACCGTTGTTTACATCGTAAAGTCTCTCATAAACGTAACTTCGTAATGAATGCTGACGACGAGGACGCCAGATAGGTCCCCCCAGAAGGGAGTTCTGAGGTAGAACAAGGATTTCTTAGTGAATCAACGTTTTGTTTTCCACTAATACAGACGTCTTAAAAAGCTTACAAGGCACTGATGTATCGCACTTTTTTTTTGACAAAAAACAATTGAGATAATAAGTATTTTAATTAGAATAAAGGAATATAATTGAACATTTAGCTAATTATGAATAAAATAATAACAATATAAGGTTAGACTGATAATTGTACCTAAAATCATAATGTATCAACAATATTTAAAATAGATAAAAAGTAAATGTAAATTGAAGATTAATTGTGAATAAATATACTGTAAAGTAATACAATGAAAACAAGATTAAACTAAGGAAATAAGATTATAAATCTGAAACATGTAATTAAAAAGATTCCCAGAAATGAATTTGTTACACAAACGGTGACACTTAACACTCATAGTTTCTCACAGATGTGTCTTCCAGGTCAGTTTTAACCTGTGATTTTCGGATTATTGGATTGATGACGTCCCTGGATGAGTTTTAGCACGTAGCCTTCACGGGGGAGACTCTGACTCGATGGATTAGGTGATGTGACAACTCACTCGGACTCAACGGTCTCTTGGTCTCACCTTGTTGTTGTTTGGTTTCCTGGCAACAGAGGTTTGAAAGACCTACTTCTGTCTCTGTCTATGTGTGCACAGAGTGACTCTCCACACGTGTTTTCTCACGTCTTCACAAGAACCAAACACCTTCGTGATGTTTACCGTGTCCAGGTGGAACAATGGCTTCCTTCATAGTGTGAGGTAGAAAGTTCCCGGCCCAGGTTCTAGCCACTGGCGGGGGATTTTTAATGAAGCGGCTGCTGGCAAAAATCCAATCACAGGCAAACAGCCGTCCTGATGAACGTAAAGTTACAAACAAACTCTTCCTTAATCACCACTGATCCAGAATTCATGCCATGAGCTTCATAGTGACCGAAGAACAAGAGCAGCAGAAATATTTATACAGATTTACATTGTTGTTGTTTTTTACTGAATATTGTCCTTTTATTACTATTTAAAAGATGGTCACGATCAAAGGGCCCACGGCTTATTGAAAGATGGTTGAATAAAAGTTAGTAGAAGAGATGGAGTCTTCCTGTTGCAGGCCATCCAGACTGAGCCACCCACCCGTCCATCTGTGCCTATCAGGCCACTTCAGGCCCATGAGTCCATCTGGCTCCTTCCTGCGAGTCTGTCGGCTTGTGGAGGAACCTCCACGTGCTGCCACATTGCTGAGGAAGCATCACGCTGTCTCACTGCGCCTGTAGTCTTACGGAAACACATACTGTCTCACACCCTCACTGATACGGAATTCAAGGGTGTCATCATTTGTTTAAATTGACAACTTCTCCCTCGCTATCGACAGCTCCTCAGTTTCCCCCTCCCCTCAGGTCCAGAGTCTGGGTTCCATCCTAGACTCTGCACAGTGTGTCTTTGGAGGAAATTAAACCCCGCCTCCATGGTAAAAGCGGTAACTAATCATTTTGACGGGAGCTTCTCTCAACACGAGACACAAGTTAACACCATTACATTTTTTTTTTAATTGCAAAACTTCCACAGCAACAGGCGTTAATGAGAGAGTAATATTGCAGAGTTAGTGCAAGAAGCAGCGGAGTGGTTGAAAGAAATTGACGATAACCAATATTTATGTGTGCAACCTGTACACATGCTTGTACATACATTTGTACATATGTGTGTATCAGCCTATATGTGAATATCTCCAAACAAACCTAGTAGCTATATTTTTAGGAATACCATTTAGTATTCAGTAAACATTTTTAAATTCATTCATTAGTGCCTTCAATGGTACTTGTTACTTATGCTGTTATACTGATTGTTTTTCTGTTTTTGCTGCTCTACGTGAGGATCTTATTTAGCAGGTCACATGACCAGCTTGCTCTGAGACGACAAGGGTGAGACTTTTCTTTTGCACCTTCTAGTTTGGCAATTCCCACCAAGGTTGCCACCGTGTGTCCTCCTCCTCCATGATAACTTGATCTTCCTCCCTCGTCTTCTCTCCTCCGCCAGTTGTCCTTGGCTTCTGTTTCTAGCTTTCATCTGACTGCATTCAAAATATCACTTTTGTCTTCTGTTAAGAACTGTTATGAGAACCAAGCAAATGATCCATTTTAATCTGGCCACAGATAAGACATTGACAATGCTTTGAAAGTTGTCAACACAATCTCTCTCCAGTGTTGCTCAATGACTTACCAGAGGGGGCAGCACCTCTGCGAGAAACGCAAAAAATCACTTTGCTGCTGAGGAGTAAACCACACATACACAAAACATACGCACACAGAAAACTCATAACACTCACACAACAAAAACACTCACACACGCCTGCGTCATCAGCAGCCTCGGTTACTCACAGTCTTCCTGCCTCTAATAATGGAAGGACTTATGTTATTGTAAAGCTAGGTAGTCAAAGGGCAGGCATAAAATGGAAAAGCAATTAGTTTTATTTTCCGAGTGTGTATATGTGTGTGTGATATGCATACACACTCGGCGCTCAGCCTCACTTGCTCTTTCAGAAATATGCCTTCAAAGAGCCCCACTGTCAGTGACGATCACTCAGTTAATGGTGCCCCCGACTGCTGCCATGTGACACGTTTGTGTTATTATTATGATTATTACTGAAGGCACAAGATTCACCTTCGATCATATCAGGCGCAGATATTCCAATTGTGTCACATCGAAAACTGTAATTGAGTCAACCACATTTGAGCATGTCTATTTACGCAGGTAAATGATGGTCGGAGTCCAGCAGTGAAAGAAACAGCATCAAACATATCATCTTACTTACTCTGACTGACTGCAGGCAGCGTCACCTGTTGAAGACAGTCATCACAGACCCGCTGGCAAGTGTCCTTCCATGTTCTCTTACCAAAAGTTACTGAAAACTAGTGGACACAGTGTTGGGACACATTACATACTCAGAAGAAAGCATGAAGCAAAGTAGAATATCAACCCTAACATGGTGAAAACAGAAACTTTAGGGTTGGTTCAACAACAACGTAGGGATGTTTGCATGAGTCGAAGCCATGAGACAAGAACAGTAGTGCTACTGGGTTTTTTTTAATAAGCATCTCAAGCAGATCTGTGGTGTGTTACCCACTACAATCATCACCAGCAAGCAAGTGAACAAGCTAAACCTAAATTTGATTCAAGTTCTTATTTGTGGAAAAAAAGCCCCTATATCGTTATTTTGAGCTTTTTTCTGTGTTTTCCTTGTTTAAGCTTCTTATTTGTTGATCTTGTTTATCTTTGGTTTGAAGACCCCCACAATGATCCCAGGTAAATGTGGAAATGCATTTTCTCAACCATGCTCTGGAGGCTCATGGTGAGTTTTCCAGCCTTGCATCCTGCACTTATCTCTCCCACTAAGGAGGAGCAAAGGCTTTCAAATGCAGCTCAATCCAAGAGAATTATGTAACAATTGATCCACAGGAATCCTAGTGTAAAGATATTTAATGTTTTGTCTTTAAAAGTTCAAAGAAAGAAAAACGTAACAATTGTATCATGAAACTTGAGCTAATGTGGTGGCAAGCTAATGCTAGCTGGAGATTGTTGTTCATTTGTAATATCATAGGTATAGTAACTTAAAAGTACTTAATGAAGATGAAAAACATGAGGAACACAGACACTGTTGATTCTGTACATAAAAACGGGAGTTTAATTGAAACTTTTGTATCAAAAAATAGCAATATCCATTCATCACAGCCACAGACAGCCGAATTGAAAAAAAAAAAAAAACGTGAGGCCGCATGTTGAAACTTTCCAACTAAGGAAAAAAAGCTCGACAGCGACAGGAGCCAGGTCCATGGGATGAACGCCATCAGAACATCTTTTGATTAAGTAGTTAAATAACATTCAATTACTCTTCTGGAAAAAAAAAACTGAAGTAAACTTATTTTATTCTGCTTTTCATCGACAACCACATCAGTGCATTCTCAACATTCCCCCAAAATATTATTGATATGAAGAAAAAAAAAAAGGTTTTAGGAATGCAAACTAAAAGGCCCAGAGGGAAAGCAAAAGAAAAAAAAAACATTAATTAAGTTAAAAAAGGGGTTTAAGCTTAGACAATAAATAAATAAATAACCACAAGTGTGGAATGTCTACATGTGTACGAATAAATTAAAAATGCAAATAGAAAGAAAAATATACACACAAGAGAAAATCCACACTGTACAATATTTTAAAAAATAAAAAGTATGAATATTGCATTGATTGTGCATTTCACACCCCGAACCCTCCCAAAATGAGGGAGGTCAGGGGGGTGGGGCCACGTAGTGTTGAGCAGTGAGATGGCAGGAGAGCAGAGGTCACCCCCTCCCCTGAGGAGCGAGGGCAGCAGAGGGGTGGAGGTGTGTGTGTGTGTGTGTTAGACATTCAGAGGAGACAGGATCCAGTTTCCGAAAAACACCTGTTCAGGCTATAGAGTGAGAGAGCAGCTTCAAAGAGAGTGATACAGAGTAGAGTCGGGTGTGTTTCAAGTATTCCATTGTTATAGACCCCCCCCACGTCAACCTACCCACCTCCCAGTAAACTCCCCAATAGTTTTTCTATTCTAATGCTATCGTAGCCTCTTGGTCGGGGGGGCGGTTGGCTTTTCAGCACTGACCTCCTTCCATCACAGAATGGAACCCCCTCTCCCATTAAAAAGAAGAAGGTTGAGATAACCCCACCCACACGAGAGAAAAAAAAAAGCAGCGTTCCAAAAAAGGCACTCCAAAATCAAAACATTTAAATAAAAAGTTCATCTCCGAGCTCTATGAGAGCAGCCGTGTCTGAGCAGGAAGGCCTCGCCAGCTGCATAACCAGCTCAAGAGTTAATAGGAGGGGGGAGAGTTTGGGGGGGGGCGAGGGTGAATAAATAACGCTGGTAAAACCGCTCAAACAGCAAAAAAAAGTTCCCTGTTAGGAAACGAGTGAAATGGAAACAGGATTGGGGGTTGATAAATAATTCCCTACAAAAGAGGAAAATAAAGTTTTGAGCTCTGAGGCTCCGGTACAACCCTCCTCAGAATCAGAAGTCTTATTCAGGGTCCATCAGAGGCTCTCCTTGCTCGAGGTTGTGCTTGATGAAGAGTCTGTGTCTATGGTCCTGAGGCGGATCTCGTCACCGCTGGAGGGCTCCTCCGCCGTTTGGGGCGACTCGGATGGCGTCGTGGCGCTCATCCTCATCCAAGGGTGGTCGCAGATCTGCTCCAGTGTGGGACGGTCGGAGGGCCGCAGGGCCAGGCACCACTTGATCAGCTGCTGGCACTCTGGTCGGGAGAGAAAAGGATGTGTGAGCTTAGAAGATTCCATCAGTATGATGAGTATGATGGTGTTTGCATGGATCTTAGTGGCTCTGATGTGGATTCACTTGATGTCTGGAGAAACTCAATATCTGCCATGGTTCATTAGCTTGTAGATTATTTCAGTGAATCATTTTGCATATTTTTTTATGTTAATATAAGTTTATATTAATTATTTGTTTTCATTTGCAATTTACCAACATGTTTTCCTCACATTTGATATGATGAATTTTAAATAGGATGAACAAAATATATATATACTGTATATATAATCTATACTATAACCTGTACTGTACCATTTTAGTTTTTACTGGACACATCAAACAGCCATTCTTATAGATAGTTATAGATATAATTAATATGTGTATTCTAATAATCTGAAAGCCATTTGTAATAATCATTTAAGTCCAATTTATTGTTCAAGTCATCAAATAATTTCCAGTTATAAAAGGGAGGAATAGGTGCAGTACAGCTCACTGATGCTAGGGGGTAGCAGAGTCTGCAGTCTGTGTTGTGCGTTGGTCTGTGGGGGTCTGTGGGTTCACTCACCAGCTGAAACCCTCCTCCTGAAGTACAGCCGCCCCCTGAGAATCTCCTCATCTTGCTCAAAGGGGATGTCTCCGCACACCATGTCGTACAGGAGCACACCTAACGACCACACCGTTGCCGAGCGACCGTGGTATCGATGGAAGCGGATCCATTCGGGTGGGCTGTAGACTCTCGTCCCTATAAAAAAACAAAACAAAAAAAAACACATTAAAAAAAAGATCTTGAGATGACGCAGAAAAGTCAGACTAAACATGTGCGACACACACAAAGTGGCTGAGTCACATCGGAAAGACAGGAGGGGAGGGAGGTGCAGCTCGTCCTCCCTCCCCTCCTTTGGAAGGAGGAACCTGGGATACCAAACACAAGAGACTGCAATGTGATCCCATCACGTGAAGACCTGACTCGGGTTTCACAACAAACAGATGTTACGTGGCACTGACCTAATACCTACAATCGGTGACTCACTAACATAACAACAACAACATTCCTAATACAAATTAGATGTCATTATTGGCCATTATTTCTGCTGTGACAAAACGACGATGACGATGATAATGATGATAATGATGATGATGATAATGATGATGATGATGATGATGATGATGATGATGATGATGATGAGGAAAACCCTCCACTAAAAACAGACCCCTGCGTCACTGAACTCTCACCGTCGAAGTCGGTGTAGACGGTGTCCTTCAGGAGGGCTCCTGATCCAAAGTCGATCAGCTTGAGCTCCCCGGTGCGCAGGTCCACCAGCAGGTTCTCGTCCTTGATGTCCCTGTGCACCACCCCGCAGCTGTAGCAGTGCCGAACCGCCTCCAGCACCTGGCGGAAGAAGCCCCGCGCCGTGTCCTCGTCCAGCGCGCCCTTCTCGGTGATGAAGTCGAACAGGTCCTTGACCAGCTCCGGCCGCTCCATGACCATCAGCCAGCCGTCAGCGCGCTCGTAGTAGTCCAGCAGTTTAATAACTCCACGGAACGACGAGCTGACCTTCTTTAAGAGCAGGATCTCCAGCGGTACCATAGTTCCGTTCTGGAGGAAAACAAACAAACAAACAAACGTAAGTCACTGGGCTCGGAGTCCCGCCTCCAGGCTGCTCCAGCCGGGGGGACGCGACCAAAACAAACCGCTGTCTATACTTACAAGTGTGCCCCACTCGGTCACCCGCTCCTTAGCGACATGCTTGACAGCGACCTGCACAGGATCACAACATTAGCGTCTTCACGACGACACACAGGAAAGGTCGCGTCAATGGCGGATCATAACACTGACCGGTGCTCCGTCTGAGATCCGACTGCCGGCGTACACAGTCCCGAAGCCTCCGCTCCCCAACACCGACCCGACCTGGTACACCTTTTCAAAAGGCTCCTTCTCCAGTTTAACTAAAGTCAAAATAAATAAATAACATTAAAAACTCGCGTTCACCGCGGGGATGCCACGCACTACCTACCCGGCTGAAGCTGGATTTTCACGGGCAGATGATCCATGGTGGTGGTGTTGCAAATGTGCGAGAATGAGCCGAACTTTGACAGCAGCATATTCAAACCCAGACGGTTCCGATCGCCCTCAAACGTGAGAAAAGAACTGGAGGAGAGCCGGTGTCGTGTGGATCCAGCCCAGCAGTGCGCAAACTCCGCCGCACCGCGCCCGTTGGAGTCACGACCGAGGAGTCGCACGCGCGAGAACCGGCATTAAATCTGAACCATAGCAAATAGATCCAAGGATGACGAGTCCACGCGTGGATCCAGTAAACACCTCCGACTAGATGTGGTGAGAGAGGCGGCTGAAGAGAGAGATGGACGCAGCAGCTCCACAGCGTGTTGACGTTAAGAAGAGTCGCCGCTGTCTGAGCTCCGCCGCGGTCTCCCCGAGCCAATATTTTGACTAGCAGTGCGGTGGCTGTATCCCTCCGCCATCAACCCAACTCGACCTTTCTTATCGAAAAATATATCCACTCCGAGTGTACACAGTCCTCTTCACCATTCAACGAAGGACATCCTCGCACGAGATAGACATTTTTTAAGCGGTTTAGAGATCGTAAATATCACTACGTGTCGCGGACTACTTTCTCATAGTACGAGACGCCCATGAATCTCCTGTCTGGAAGCTCTGCGCTATGTTCACTACAGACTCGGCGCTCTCGACCAATCAGGTATCGTATATTAATATACCTTTTCGTTTTTGGACCAATGAGGTATCGTATATAAATACACCTTTTCGTTTTTGGACCAATCGTCTGAAAGTTATTGTAATAAAGCGGGCGTTTGAGTGCACGTGGCGGCAATTTTGAGACTCCCCCTCCTCTTCCCCTCCCTCCACCTCTGCAATGACACACACACACACACACATACATGCACACGCACAAACACATGCACACGATCATACACAAGCCACGTTTTTCCTAAATATCAGTCTCAAATTCAATCCTATTGTGATCAAGGTTAGGCATGAAGATTGAACACCAGGTGACGTTGACATCACGAATGAAAGAAAGATGAACAAATGTTTTTTTTCAGTCTATAGGAAAGAGCTGAGCCGAAAGGCAAGGTTTGTAACGTGCCAGATGATGTCTACTCATAACAAATACCTTATCAATCACAATTCAAATCAAATTTTTCATCACACATGGCTGGAAATGTTTCCCTTCTGAATCTGAGAACAGTTGATATTTGTATGTTTTTAATGAACTAGCTTAGGGAGAAAAGAAAAGGTATTTTTAGATAGAATGTAGATTAACTTTATTAATCCCTCTGTTGGTCTCCTTCAGGAAATTGTTTTTCCAGCTCACAGCAACACAGACGATAGATTCATAAAAACAAGAACAAGAACAAAGGCAATGAAAAGAACAAAGTGCAAGACAGACACATCTCAGTATAAAGAACATAGATCAAATAAAAACAACACAAAAATACAAAGATTAACATAGAATAGATTCATCTTTCCACTCAACTCCTGCCCCCAAACTCAGAATTGTAAAATCTAATAGCACGAGGAATGAATGAGTCCCTGAGTCTATTAGTGTTACATCTGGTGCGTAGCATTGGTGCACTTCATCTGCTTCTCTGCTCACTGATGACAGTGTGTCGTCAGCATACTTCTGGATGAGACTCAGCTCGGAGTTTTAGCAGAAGTAGTACTGTCCCCTGAGGTGTTCCTGTACTGCACACCATCAGTCTCCTACCGGCTTTTGACTTCAGTGACAGCAGCTCTTCTCTTGAGTAAAACATACAATTCTCTCCATGTTAAAAAGTAAACATTGAATACATTATTAATAAAAACCAGAAAGTTATTGATTGTTGCTGTGGAGCAACACACAGCTGGAGAGGCGGCTTTTCTCTTCAAAGCCTTGTGACGCTATTATTTTAATGATATGATAAAAGTTATTTGTGTCATAACCAATAAGAATAGTTTGTAAAAAAACAAGCCGGTGCTCCTTCTTCGGATTCAGGATTAACCTGAATATAACAATGTAACATCAACCTGGTAGAGGGAAAGATGATGGTATTTCACTCAATAAAAGTAACTAGATGACTGTGCTGTCCTCAAATAAGGGGTAGGTTCTGAAAGTGTCTGATGTTTTGAGCGTGTCAGGTAGCCACACAGGAGACTTTATATACAATTATATATATAAACAATCTTGGTCAAGCTAATCATATTTTCAGATTCCGACTATCTCTGCTTTACGGTTCTTAAAGACCAGGAAGTGACAGACCAGAACAATTAAAAAAAAAAATTAATTGACAAAGGTCATTTTAATTGAATTTAGGGTCAAATCAAACGTTTCCTGTGAGGTATAAATTTTAATCAATTTCTTCAATTGAGATTTCTTTATCTCATAAAGCACACTTGCATAAACCACTTGAATGGCATGCCTCACTAATCCCAAAATGCAAGTTTAAATTTAAGGGTAAGACTCTGTCAGACCCGTTAGCTTGATAACTAAACAACTGATAACACACAGGCATGGAAAAAACATCTCAATCTTTTGTGGAGCCAGCTGGTTCCTTTCAAAGTGTAAACCTTCTACTTTTGAAACTGCAACACATCTGACATGACCTCGGCTCGCGGTGAACTTTCCACTTTTTATCTGCTGCTGACGATAACCTAGATGTGTGTGTTTGCGGGCGTTTGTGCTGCCGCTAACCAAACAGGAGCATCTGAACATTTCTGGGAAGCCTAATCTCAGCGTGGGCCTGTCCACTCCATAGTCATGTAAATACACAAACAGTATCGACCACCGCACTCTTCTGCTGAGACGCTAATGATACTTTAGTTTCAAGATAGTTTCAAATCAGGCTCAAGTTCTTTCACTCCAGTTAGGACCATGAAACCATGAACTCTCATTGTTCATGATGTCATAAAGTTAGAGCAGGGTCTTCAAAGCCCGACGGAGTTTGTTATTTTGTGGAGTTGGAGAAGGTACTTGTTATCTAGCAGCATGTTAACCCTTTTCTCTACCTTGAGTAGTCCACACCTTCCTGTCAAAACCACTTTCCTGAAGGAGAAACCAGAGTCTGGGAGGGTATGATGGAGCATGAGATGAACAGATGATCTTCAGCCTTCAGTCATGAGGACTCTATCACTCTGTCGTGGAGAAAGATTTATGCCAAAAGACAAAGCTCTGCATTTACTAGTCAAGTCGTTCTTCATTTCTACAGTAATAATAATGGACAATATTAATTAACTTCAGAGAGGAAACAATGCAATAAACATTGTTTACAAATCATTTGTTTTCCCAGCAGGACAGCAGTTTATTAGCCTTACAGACGTAGAAAAAAGCTGTTACCATGGGAACGCAGCAGGCCGTGTTAACTTTAAGAATCGAAGTCAAAGAGGCGAGGGTGACCCTTTCAGCTTTATTTCCTTTCCATAAGCCGTTGAATCTATGAGAGGCGGATAATATTAACTCAACTCGTAGTGTCGTGTTCTGTGTCACGACCCTGAGAACAAGTCGCTCCACACTCACATAGTGTTTGAACTGCGTCCAGTAGGTCTTGAAAGGCATCCAGTACATCATGAGCTTCACACATCGTATCATAACAGCCACTTCACCCCGGGCACGTGCGTGAAGGGTAAACCAAACTTGGTCCACCTTCTGCAGCCAGGTGCTGAAGAAAGTGCTTTGTGTTTCCTTCTCCTGGCGGTGCTGTGACAGCAAAGAGTGCGAGTTGAGGTCAAGACAGACAACGATTGGAGAAGAGCCATGGAAATGAAAATTCATTACAGCTCATGACTACTATTTCCTTTGCATGTGAACTGTTAAACTTTAGGAGGAAGGAAGGTTTTGAATTGAAGACACTTTTGAAAGAATGTTGGCATTAAAACGAGAAGCTACTCAGAGAGATACACAGAATTGACAACATATGGCATGAATGGTACAAATGCTGAACATGTTCTCTCCTGAAGATATAAGAGCTCCAGCACGCTGCTGTCATAGTAAATGTTTTATGAAAGAAGATAAGGTTGGCTACGAACAAGAAACATTTTCTACATTAAATCCTTTTCAATTTACTCATGATGACAAAATCTTCCTTCGGGAAACACATTTTAATAACATCCAGTTTTATTTGCAAGTAAAGGTCAATGGCCAACACCTATTCATATGTCTGCTGGCCTGTCTGTCTGTCCTTCCTTCTATCTATCCCTCTTTTCATCCATCCATCATCCCTGCGATTGTCCATCTGTCTGTGACAGAGCAAAAAAACTACAAATCAATGATGTTTGTGAGAACCTAAGTCCAAACCAAGATCTAGTCCAGGACCAAGACCACCAGGACCCTAAAAGTCTCTAGGACACTAGAACAGTATGTTGCGAGCTTAAATCAGAAATAAACCATTGGCTAGGCCTTAATATGCTCTTTTGGCAGAAACAAAAACATTCAGCGAAACAACACTACAGTCTTAATGCTACAGTCAAGATGATGTTTCTGTGATGTTGGCGTAAACCATGTGAGGAGTTCCATCTGCTGACCAGTGCAGTAGTTTCTCTGATGCTTCCTATGTTTGTGGCGTGTTCAAAGCTCTCCTGGGAAATCATCATCGCCCAAGAATATATTTATGTTCGCCCATCTTTTTGATCCTAGGACATGGAGCGGCGAGGACGTCAGGGTTGAGCAATGTTTGCTGATGTGTCGTTTTTGTTCCATGTAGCCTGCGTCTATGATTTGTGATTCTCCTGCACACAGAAGGAACACGGCAGCTTCAGAGCCTCTGCTTGTCACGATTATTTTTATCCTCAACTGGCCGGACCAAAAGGTACTGGCGAAAATATATCCAGACTCAGTTACAGTATATTTATGATAACCCTCTGCTTGCTCTAAAAACGGTTGATTGGTGCTGTCAGCTGTTTTTAACATAACCATCAGCAACATCAACACAACACACACACAACTAATAACACAAAATGAATCACCCTCATAAAATAGAGCAGTACATGATGAATAACACAGTGGTGACAAATACGTCATCATAATAATAATACAATTATCTTATTATTTTTTATTTATTTTTGATTAAGAAACTTCACATTTTTTTGTATGTATTAATATTTATGTTGCAAATTACTAAGAGGTAAAGGCGCTTGAGTAACGGAGCACTGAGTCGCACTATTCTGGTCGCACTATACTTGCGGTCACAGGAGCGTCTAAGCTCGCCATATGGATTACTGTCTTGTCTTTATGTTATGTAACGTCAGCAGTAATCTGGTACTTGCATAACTTCTCATTAGCTCGTTCTACACTTTCATTCACACCTTCCTCTCTGCTCACTGCAATACTTTCTGATAACATCTTAAAGAAACACAAGATACCTTCCTCCGAGCTACAGCGAGATGTTTACTATAGTGTGTGCGGAGGAGTAACCAGAGTGGAAAATGTCTCTTTTCAGGATGTAAATATATTTATTTCCACTTGCTGACTCTTGTCATGCAGTCGTCAGCAGTAAATCTCCTGTTTTACATGTTTGGCAAAGAGGCTACGATATTTCCGCTGGAAAATATTCATGAAAAGCTAGACTTGCAGAACAAAGTTGTCATGTGTTTTCAATCGCGTGATGGAAGATCACAAGTGGACAGAGGAATGTTGGTCACAATAGAAGTCGTGAATAAAATAAAAATCAACTTGCTGTGCTACCAAAATAGAAACTGTGAAGGGTTTTGTGTGGCCCCGTGATCACAATTTGGAAGATAATCGTTGCACAAATTGAAGCTAAAATGAATCGAAACTATTCCTTTGTTATCAGTTAAAATTTTTGTATGAGATCAAGGAATACTTTCTGGGCCACACATTGAGATTGTGACACCCACAAGATTCCTTGCTGCCAGAAGACACAGTATCAGTAAAGACAAATATTACTGACTCCTAGGTTCATCTAATGAGTCATCTACACAGACAACTGCTTAGCTTGTTTATAAAAAGTGTAACGCTGTTATTTATCTTTGAGTTTAGGAGTCATGTGTTTCTTGAGATTGATGCAAAAGTGCTGAGTCATAATCACACAACAGAAACACTGCTCTTTTGAATTGAGTCTCACCATGTGAGCGCACACACACGTTTACCCACAACCAAAATTTTAATTGAGACGCCTCGTGTGTCCAAGTCCTTAACCCGGTTTATTTATATCTGCGATCCTAATGTATGACTTGTGTTTATATCGACATCAGAGGAAGGGACAGAACAGGCCGTGGGGCGACACTTTAAAAGAAAAAAAGTCCTGTTTCATCAGTATAGAAGTTGGCTTTTATTATGTTAGCTCTGCCTTTTTGGTTTGACCTTTGAGTGAAGAAGTCTGGCTGGCTCCCGACTCGGCAGTAAAACACTTTGCTACAGGAAAGATTTGCCTGATCATGTTTTAATAGCAGCGTTACTTTCACTGATTTGGCTCCTGAAAGGTTGCGGCTCCACACGGACACAGTTTCTGCTATAAGTCCGTTGACTTTAGAGTAAATGGTTTGTGAAGGTTCACTCCCGTCCTTACCAGCTCAATGTCCACATTCACTGTACACATGTAGGATTGAGCTAAGTGCTGTTCTTCTTTCACCTGACCTGATCCTTTTAACTGCCCATCCCAGTCTTAAGAGGATACTGAAACCAAAGCCTTAAATCTGCAGGACCACGACCCGCGGGGGGGAGGTGAGAGGGCAGAAATGGATGAGCAGGATTACACCTGTGCGTTTAAAAGTCTAACACCTTGATAACCTAACCCTGAACCCTTGATGAATTTCAAAATGTCTGATATTATGTGAATCACAAATATATATCATATATTTCTGAAATACTGAGATGCTCCTATTGTTGACCAGGTTTAACTACTTTAATGCAACAAAGTTGCTTTTGTGATATTTTGACTCATTAACCAGGGTCACTTAAATGTGTAAGAAATGTGCTCAGACAGTCATGGTGATTCAAACAAGATATCTGATAACTAGTTCTGCTTCTTCCGACTTCTGAGAGCCTGATGCCACATCTGGTGGTGGACGCAGGCGGAGCAATGACATTTGCATCTTTGTTTTGTTGTTTACAAATCTGCTGGGTTGCGTTTGGAAGTTGATGGAGATTTATCTATGAGATTGGAGGTTGCAGTGCAGGGTGTAGCATACGTTTGTGAAGTTAATTTGCCGTTTTAACACGCATTTGCTTCTTTGTTTAATGCTATTTCAAAGAGGAATGACAGTAGTGCAACTTTAAAACAACTGTAAACTGGGAAAATAATCTTTTAATTAAAGTCATTGTCGCACCAATACTTTATTTTGTAAACTATACTAACTGTATTGCATGGTGAAGAAATCATCTTGTTTAATCTGTTTTACTATTTTAGTTTTATAGATAAAACCCCAAAACTTTCACTCATGTACTCAAGACGTACTTTGTTTTCCCAACATACATTTTAATTTATTATTGAATGTATGTTCAAAATTTCTTCGCAGACAAAACTTTTTCTGCACTTCCACAAACCTCAATGGTTTTCCACCTCAACTCCAACATTATTGGACCAACGGTGTCTCTCCTCTCAACATGACCATGTCTCCAAACCTCCCCAATTGAACTGTTCCACTGAATAATTTCTGACTTTGGTCTTACTTGTATCAACTTGAGTATTTTCATATCTCCCACTAAGTCTATTGCTAGACATCATGTTGGAATATATACCAACATTTAAAGTAAATAGAATAACAGGTGTCACATCCATCATAACATTTCCAAAACCCAACAATCAAATGAGGTCATCATGCAAGACCCTTGTGCAGCGACACTATGATGACATCATTATTTATTCATCAGCGTGGCTGACAAACACATGTCGCTGCCCGAACAACGCCATTTGAACTCTTGATCTGAAGGGCATGATGTTACGACTGCGACAAAAGCAACCCAAGCAGCTGCGGCAGCCTCCTCCAGTGTCACCTATGACACGGGCACAATGAGGAGAACCCGCCTCTCCCGCCTCCCCTGCTGCACAAATCCTTCACACCTGAGTGCTCGTGGTGAAATGAAGTCGACAGCGCTGGTGGAGTCTCTATTATTAGGTCTTCCAACTGAATTGGTGGAGGGTGGGCTAACATGCTGGGGTAATTAAGAGGTGTAAGGTGGCTTTGTGGTGGGCGGGGGGGATCATGATGAATTCTTACCATCCCACTGACACGGAAACCTAAAGACTCAACTCAGCTTTGTGACCCTGGTCTAGAAAGGCGCTATATAAATAGAGATTATTATTATTATTATTATTATTAGGCATCAAGGAAAATATGGCAATAGTTGTCTTTGCTGGTGTGTGGAGGGTTGATTGATCCTTATTGCAAGTGTATATTATCTTTTAGAAGCTTATTTACTATCCCTAGTCTCTAAACCCTTGTGATATCTCAGGGTCAAGGTGACCCAGAGGCCTGAAAACAAACGTGTTTAAGGTTTCCCTTGTTTTGTCTGAAGGTGAATGACCTCCACGACACTGTATTTCTGAAAGTCAGGAAGGTCTTTCATCTTGACCCAGAGACAAGACAAGGGTTAAGAGACTAGGGTTATTAAATGTGCTTCTAGATAAAATACACTTGCAATGAGGCTCAATCAACCAGACACTACTGTCCATCATGGACGATGACAGCAACCCTCTCAGCACTGTCATCAGTGAGCAGAGAAGCAGAATGAGTGCACGAATGCTCCTTCCCAGGTGCAAAACAAATAGACTCAAGGACTAATTCATTCCTCGGGCTATTAAATTGTACAATTCTGAGTTCGGGGGCAGGAGTGGAGTGAAAGTATCTGGATGTTCTGTTCTATGTTAGTCTTTGTATCCTTTGTCTTTGTTGTTTTTCTTTGATCCATGTTTTTTGTCTTTATCTTTAGACTTAGATTGTGTCATCCTGTTCTTTCTCTTTATGTTCTTGTTCTTATTTTATTTTGATTTATTTTTTATAAAAAAATGCTGTTTGTATTGGCTATTGGAAAAAAACAATTTCCCGAAGGAGACCTCCTGAGGGATCAATAAAGTTTTACCTTACCTTACCTTACCTTTCACCAGCAAAGGCAACTACTAGCAATACAAGGGTTAACAACATATGCAATGAAAACATGTTTTATTTTATAATTTTTTATCATCTCATTTAATTTTAGTGATTAAGCATGTATACAGTCATGTTATTACAGTTTGTTTTCTTCAATGTCTTATTTATGACAAAAGCAAAAATATGTCAGTTTAATTTAAAAACAGATTTTCCATGTTTTTTTGATGATGAATAAATGATTTTACATACAACAGTTATGACATTTTAATGACAAAAACAGTGCTTTTAGGAATGTCATGTTTTCTTTTGTTTCTGTTGACACACACAGGGATTGATAACACATCAGTGTTTACAAATGTATCAATATTCTATGGTTTATATTTGATAGAGAGATCAAAGGAGTGCACAGGGAAGATTTTTTAAATTATTATTACTGGCTCTTATACATCCCTTTACTATGCTTTTTATATTTATGTTGTAACAATCATGTGAAGTTGCTTCTTATATTATAATTTTGGGTAAAATACATGATTTAAACACCTTCACATTCAGACTTTGTAGTGTTTAATAAAGCAAGATCATTTTTTTACGTAATTAGAACTGCTCAATAAACTTGAACACCCTCTAAGGTCCACAGAGATGTTCCTGTTTGGCATTTTTGGCTAGACTTTTTGTTCTCCACACAATGATGCTAATGGGAAAATGTCCAAATAAATGAGTCAGTTATTCCTCACTGAAGTAGGTTTAACTTTTTTAATTGCTCATGACATCTTTCAGCAAATCTGTGGGGTCCTTCCCCTGTGCTAATTCTGAAGTATCCTTTCCACATTATTCGGTTTGCTCATAGTGGAGTGAAAGTATCTGGATGTTCTGTTCTATGTTAGTCTTTGTATCCTTTGTTATTTTTCTTTGATCTATGTTCTTTATCTTTATCTTTAGACTTAGATTGTATCATCTTCTCTTTATTTCTCTTTGTTTTTGTTCTTATTTTATTTTGATTTATTTTTTATGAAAATTTGCTATATTTTCTGTGGCTATTGGAAAAAAACAATTTCCCGAAGGAGACCTCAATAAAGTTTTACCTTACCTTAACTTTATATCAACAAATCAATTTAGAATATGGTTGTTGCTACGTTGAGTTCTACCTAAAATGTACATCATTTTCACACTTCAACACTCTTCGCTCAGTCTATGTAATCTTTATTTCTATTTCTGTTACCTGTTCATTAACCTGTCAAGCAACATCGCAATCCAGGCATTAGACCTCGGATGGATTACAGACCTCCTGTCAGGAAGGAAGCGGCACGTAGAGCTGGAGTAACACCCCTTTGACTCTTTAGATTATCAGCTCATACCAAAGCCGTTTTCGCTCCTTTCAACAGTCTTACCTACGGTTCTTCATTGCGACAACGCCAACAGGATATGCATATTTAAGCCTCCATTTCTCCCTGATTTTATCACGAGAGGATCATTACCATGTTCAGTGTCTCTCCAACACTGATTAATTTGCAATCTTCACATGCAATCTTAATGTAGATAATATAAGTAACATTCACAAATCAGGATCCATATCACACTGTATGTCCGAGGTTACTAGATTTTCTGCACAATCTTCTGACTGATGACAGCCAAAGATCCGATCCAAAACTGTTGTGGGTCAGCCACATGGTTTGTTTACCTTCCTCAAGTAAACGTGGCGCTCAGTTGTCTGATTGTAGATCCAAGTATACAAAACAACACACATAAATGATGAGAATTAAGGCTAAAGTCAGAGCACAAGCATTGAAACATCTTCTCATTAGCACGGCTCAGCGGTTTGTATTACATGATTGGTTCTGCCCGTTGTAATTGGGTCACTCACCGTGGAAGACTATACGGCAGAAGAATGAAACGCTTCTCAGTCAATATTGGTCTGTGCTAATGACATTGAACAGGAATATGGCACAGCTCCAGTGTGTTTATAAAAATATAATTATTCCGACAAATGAGTCTACATTCATTATTAGCTAATATTCCATGAACCTGAACTCCTTCATTATTGTCGACCAACGTTCTTGATTCAATTTGGAACTACTAACATTGTAATTAGTGCCGATGCAGCACAGTCAGGTGGGCTAAGGTCTGAATCGCACATTCCTGATTTCCTTCATGAATTTTTAGTATGGAATAGTTCAATTGTGAGGATGTCAATTTGAGCTATTATATAATCAATCATAATCCATATTTGTCTTTACATAACCTGCACTTTTTCTAGACGTGAGATAGCCTTCTCATTGAGGCCAGCTATATTTTGTACATGCAACATGCCCAAATATTATATCAAAAGTCTTGAATCAGCAGTACTTTTCAGGATATTGAAATCATATGGTGGCCTATGCTAAGTCCACTGTGTAACCCTTGTCTAGCTCCGCCCCAAACTGGCCCAGACCTAAAGTGACTTCCTGGGGGCAAATGTGATAGGTCAAGCAAATTGCCAAAACGTCTCTCGGTCTCAGTCTTCACCAAAAGGAAGATTTGAGTACCTTAGTTCGAGAAACATAAAATATGTCCTGCCTCTCCTGCAAACTCATCCGTCTCTTTCTCTGAGTGACAGATGGATTGCAGGTTGTTACGTTGGGTCCTTGAACTGCAAATAATTACGAACAGGAATGTTCACACCTGAACGCCGTGAGAACTCACCCGTTGGCAAAATTGTTAATTATTTTCTTGAATTTAAACTAGCGAGGAATACCTTCGACTCCTACCCCCTCAACACACACCAGTTTGGAGAAACACCTGCGAGTGTGACACCACCACCTCTACCCCCCCTTAATTTTAATGGTTTACTGAGATTCCACACAGATCCACTTCCCACTGAAATTCCTCACTATACGGTCTGAGAGTGCGATCAGGAACCGCTGGGGTGGAAAAGATTATGAAAGCAACCCGAGAAAGATGTTTTTCTTTGATTATAAGTGGAAATGATTAATAATTAACACAACACGAGTGTTACTGCCACGCATGACTAGACACTTAATGAACTTTTGCAGTCTTTGTTGGACGCTTCCTAACATCAGTGATTGTTTTCGCTCCACCTGCCATCTCTCATTCAAGTGATGAGCAAAACACGTTTGGTCGATGAACCCTTGCACCGGCCCACCCCACATTCTTCCTGACATTTAATTGGTTGGCCAGCAGGACCCCGACCACTGTTTGTCCAGGGCTTCCACATTAGCGTGCAAACAGCAAAACACACATAAAACTCACACAAACACACCAAAAAAACATTGAGGACATGCGATAGGAGCGGCAAGGTTGATTTCCAGAGACCGCCCGGTGCTGTCTGTGGATCAGGAAACAGAGGTTATCTTAAACTTTCCACTGCAGAGAGAAAGAGAGAGAGAACACCTTGACTCTAGCAAGCCGTGTTTGTCTTTCATCAACACTGTTGGTGTGTAAATAGACTTTTTTTCGTTCAATTTTCCATCTCAAACTTACCAAAACACCAGCAGCCTGAGGGTGCAATCCCCACTCCCGTGAGCCAGAAATACAATGAAAATTGAAAAGAAAAAAGGAAAGTTTGAGTAACACCTCCCTGATTATAGATACATGTTAATATTATCTACAGAGAAAATAAAGGCTGGGAAAGGAGGTTATAAGGGGTACAGTAAATGCCACATTTTTGCATGATAGATGAATAATAAAAATTAATACAAATTACCCAATTTATATTTTGTCCACGTAAAGATAACCAGATATGTTATTGAGCATTATAATGTATGTGTAAGCAAAAGGTTTCCCGTGTGTAAGTATTTATAATGTTATGGCAGATTATATAATAGAAAATGGAAATAAGAACATGTTTGCTTATTCCTCTCTATACTCTCTGTGCTACATAAGGATCCAGATAAGGATAAAAAAGCGAGACTTTCCACTGCCAGTGTTCCGAGGCGCTGCTGTGAACAGCACCACATGTGACCTGATGGATTGGAAGGTGAACCTCAAACTCACCGCTGGACAAAGTGTCGCGTGTCTGAAGGTATTTTTATTCCAGCAGTGGAATCATTAACAGAGCCAGAGCTTTGATCAGATGTTGCAAGGTCGGTGTGTGTATGTGTTGCAGCTTTTTCTGGTTGAGACAGAAATGAAGCTCTTCACTGCTGGTACACATGAAAGCCTGTAAAAACTACACTTTTAAAGTCATTATTCAGATATAAGAGGTTATAGTTTGAGGTGGTGGATCTCAGGAGGTTCTTCACATGAATCTTCACTGAACAGCTTATTCAATTGTTTGCTAGACTCTGGTTTTGATGATAAGGTTCCAGGGTTGAGTCAGTACTTGGGTACTTAGGCCAGTCTGTCAAACTGAGCCTGAGAAACCTGGGTGTTGTATTTGATAAAGACATGTCTCTAGTTCAACACTGCAGAAAACTGACCAGAAACTGTTTCCTTCAACTGAGAAAAATCTCTAAACTTATGAAAATGTTGTCACAGCATGATCTGGAGCTTGTAATCCATGCGTTTGTGTCTTCTCGTCTGGACTATTGTAACAGTTTGTTTTCATGTCTTAACAAGAAGGATCTGTTTCGCCTGCAGTTGATACAGAACTCTGCAGCGAGAATTCTGACCCGCTCTAGTAGAAGAACTTACATTTCTCCGATCCTTAAAACCCTTCACTGGCTTCCAGTTTCTTTCAGGATCAACTTTAAACAACTGGTTCTTACTTTCAGAACTATTCATGGTCAGACTTCTACTTACATCAGTGATCTGATCCAGCCTTACGCCCCACCTCGGGCTCTGAGGTCTGTGGATCAGAATCTACTGATGGTTCCTGAACACAATTCCAGACCAGTGGAGAGAAATTCTTCCAGACTGTTGCTCCTAAACTTTGGAACGATCTTCCTCTTCCTCTGTGTTTGATGGATCTACTGACTCCTTCAAGAAACATCTTAAGACATTTGTAGTTGTGCAGGTTTTTCCCTGAATCCATGGGACTGTGTTTGTTTTATGTGTCTTGGCCTTTTAAAGTATCTATTTTAACTGTGCATTGTTTTTGATTGTTAAAGCGCTTTGTGACCCTGGTCTAGAAATGCACTTTACAAATAACTATTACTTACTTACTTACTTACTTACTTACTTACTAACTTATTTACTTACTTACATGTAAACATTATTAAGGAGCCTTGAAAGACAGCTGAGTCACAGCTCAACAGGGTCCTAGATAAATACGTATAAAAAATGTATAAAACACCATGTTCTTCTCCCAGTTACAGAGCACACAAGGGAAAAGTCGAGTAGCTGCCAACACAAGATATCAGAGCTACCTGTGTAGTGAACTATGACTAGATTATTGATACAAGAGGCTGAAGTTAGTTTTTTCTCTGTTGTCATCAACCTAAAGATACTCTAGTATATTTTTTACAGTAGATTAATCATTTGTGTTTCTTCTAATGACTCAATATGCTCACAAACTGATGAATAATCACACTGTGTGTATCCAGGTAAACACCAAACTCTTCACACAGCCACTGTATGTGGTTTCAAAGTGATGAGAGCCAGCCAGGTAATGTATAGGTTTTTATAAGAAAATATCAGGACAAAAAGATTCTTATAAATGAATGTCCTGGCCAAAAAAAACAACAAATACAGCTGCTTCTTCAATGGAATGACGCAGTTGATCTGCCACGACACATAAATCACAATCATGTATTGTAGCCGCTGGCATCTTGAACACTGAACAACACATAAAACTATATTGCCTCAAGTCTGAAACACTAGAAGAGGACACAAACACATACACGCAGTTAGGCCAATACACAGGCACACACAAAGACATAACGTGCTGTAGTCGGCTGTGACGTTATCCCTCGCTCCGAGGTAACTGGAACGCAGTAACACACCTGGACTTAGACACACACACACACAGAAGGCATCACAAGCGAGAGGACGAAAAAACGTGATAGATGATATATTACAACGAGAAACTGCTACGGGGGTAGTGAAACTGACGTTAACAAAGTGCGTGCGCAACTTTCGATCGTCACTTCTGGTTTTGAAAATTTGTGTTGTTTCGACTTTGAAATCACCAATTTATTACACACCAAAAGCCAAAAGAAAAAGGGTTTTAAGCACCCGTGTGCAAGGTTGCACATGGGGAGTGAAATAATTTACTTTAGATTCTTCAATTATTTTAATTGATTAATCATAATCTAATTTGTCTCATAGATTAATGTGTCAACATCAACAGACTCTCTTTAGATGCAAAAAAAGTCCTTTGACCGCTTTGAGTGGGATTGCAGACCTTGAAAAATAAGATTTTGGACACAACTTTATTTCAATGATTAAATTGCTATATAAGCGACCTACAAACAAGCTACTCTCAAGCCACAGGAAGTAGTTGACATCATTCTTAAACGCTGATTTCATGACGGTGTTTGACTTCAGGACTCCACAGCGAACACCCCAAGTGTGTGACTTTGCCTAGGGTGCAACCACATTATCCTTCAAAGAGTACACATGTTTGGAAGGACGACCCACAGTGTGACCAGATATAAACTGTACGTCGCGCGCAGTGGGCCACACACCCCAGTCTGTTTATGAGCTTGTGAGGTGTTTTCCCGCTCAGAACAGTCCACTCTGGTTTCCATGATCAAAGAGTCTGATGTTCCGCCAATTCTTTTGATGCTGTGGCAACAAAGAGCCTGTTTATAGTGTGATTTCGACAGCTACTTACAAGAAGGGCCAGAGCACTAGTTAACCAAAAGACTAGGCTGCCTCTATATCTTCCTTTAGCCCGGGAAGTTGTGAAATAGAAAACACTTTTTTAATTTTCAGTTAATATTCCCAGGAATTCTTTCTTCCACAACAAAATGTGTATTCAAATGTTAAATCATAACTCCTGACAATAGCTTGAAAAAAGATTAAGTAACATCATTTCATTCCCACATTTCAGGATACCCACCGTGACCAATTCTGTGTGAATCCGTTTGGAAAACTGGAGCCTTTAATAGGAATTCCGGTTAATTACTTTCTAATGGTTTTTATCTTTCCAAGGAGAAATTGGAATATTAGCATGAGAAATTAATTTCATTTGGTTGACTTGAAAACGGGAAAGTCCGGTTGACGACGAGCCCGAAGCATAATTGTCTCTCGGAATATTGTTTCGTTCTGTTTGACTGCGTCGTCGTTTCTCCCTGTCGTTCAATTAATATTCAATGAAATTTGTTAATACATCAAGAGTGCGGCAGGCGACGGAGCAGCTCATTTGTTCATGATTAAAGATACATTTTTTTCAGTTTTGTTATTTAAGAATCCGGATAATAGGTTTTAATAAATGAAGCAGAATCAATCCTTCACACTTCGTCATTTCCTTAGTCTCCTCCAGGCCCATTGGTGCGTCACGGAAAGTGGCTAAAAATCCTCTTGTTCCTGAGTCGGCTTGCGGTTTGTCTTCTACCAAACAGTCACTGGAAGAAAAAAAAAAGATGCAGCATGCAGTTGACTTACTCAATGTACTGATAATTAATATCAATGAAAAGTCAATAGAAGAATTATTATTTTTTTTAATGAAAAGAGTAAACTATAATGACAATAAAAAAGCTTCATATCAATCAATTCAAATCTGCTAAATAAACATATGACTTTTATAAAAGTACGTGTAATGTATTAACAAAAGCTACACATTAAAAATCTATATTTGTCAATGTTTAAAAACGTTAAAAAAAAAACGTTTAAAACATATCAATTTGGTAGACGAAATAAAAAGTCAAGAAAAATGGTGAAATAAATTGCTTCCATTTAAAGTTGCGTGGTGAAAAGAAATGATAAAACACATCATTCTGGAACATTGGTCTCAAGAAGTTACACAACTTTTACACAAGCTACAAAAATGACTTTAGTAGTGAGAAAAAAAGATAACAAAAATATTGTAACGATGAATGTTAAAAAAGTAGTCTGAGTGGGAAGTAGTGGTCAATGAAATGCAGACAACAGAAAAGGCATAAGAAAAAAAGTTTGTACAATAAAAAGTCAGTCAGTTTGGCGTTTCCAATAAAAACAAAATATTGTTTAAAAACAGCTTTAACGTGTTATCATTTTTAACATATAAATGTTATTTGTAAATAACAACAAATCAAATCCGTTCTCACAAGCTTAAGACATGCGACGCAACACAACACTCACAATTTGTGTGTGCATCTTCATTCTAGCTGTCACGGATTTTGTCCAGAGTTCATGTTGATAGGTGTGAAAACCCCAGAGAGGCTTTTCATGGAACACTTGAGCGGGCACAGTTTGTACGCCTCTTTGTGGATTTATTTAAGGGACGCGAGCATGTGCGCTCTAAACATGTGTTGAACTCTTCCAGCTACAGTAACACATGGCTTTATCTGCATGTGATGCCAGTCAGTGAGAACCCATGACTGACACGTTGGAGTGGAAAAAAGATAATTTGACAGAGAACATGAGAGAATTGCACGTGAGTAATATTGCCGTTTAGATATGTATTTCTGTGGATCAGGACTAAAACTCAAAAGGGTTTAATACTCTTGTAAAGTGATTTTGAGGAATCCCTCTCATTAATAATGTATGTAAAAGAGATCATACATTTTTTTACTAATTCAATGTCTGGGATGGTAAAAAAAGAAAATTGATCTGCCCTATGAAAGAGACTACTGGTTTACAATATAATGGGAATCTTAGTGAGTATAATGTAAGAATGTTACGTATAAATAATGTTAAATAAATAAATAAAGTTTTCTAGAGTGACCAAAACCCAGTGCTCACTTTAAACACCGGCTGATGGATAGAAGTTTATTCAATCTGTAATTGTTCTTCAGTGTCAGCAGCTACACTACACTGCACTCCTCTCTCTCCCCCTCTCTTTTTCCACTACAGGCTCGCTCCAGCACCACTCTGGAGGTGTGATGCGTCATGGAGGGAAGCCAACTATTCAAAAGTGTGAAGTAGAATTTTTACTGTAATGTCACGTCCCTGTTATCTGCAGAGCCCTCAGGGGAAACTAACTTGTGTGCTAAAGCACAGCATGTACCATCAGAAATAGACTAAGAGGGAAGTAGAGAGGCAGGAAGGAGAGTTGAAGTCATGTCAGATAAGGACATTTATTCCTGGTAAGATCCAACAGTAGTTTGTTTTTCGATGGAGAGTAAAACAGACCGTTTCTTAAAATGCTTTCTGTGTGATTCTTTCGGTTCTGCAGCCAAAATGAAAATGACCCAGATTTATTAACCAGGACTGGCACTCATGATGTCTTCCCTCTATACTAGTACTTGTTGGAGGGGATTTGTTTTGGTCAGCGCTGCTGTGTCGCGTGTCAACAGTGTGGTGCGTTGATGTGGCAACAAAAGCAGACGTAGGTGAGTGCCACTGATGCACGTGTGACCTGCTAGCTGCTCCAATCTCTGTTGACGGTCCAAACAATGCGTAAAAGTGGTAAAATTCCAGATTCTTGGCATTGTTGTTTAATATGGACCGCAGCCACAGCAGGGAGTTGTCAGTGGAGGTGAGAAGACCAGACAAAAATCCACAACAAATTAAACAAAAAAGCACATACACAAAATACTAGCTAAGTCTTTGGGGGTTATCAAGTTCTTTGCTTAATCAAAATTCCTGGTTGTTTTTTCCCTACCAATATTAATTCATTCTCATCACGGGTGGCTTCAGCTGCGTGTCATCATCCAGCACCGCTCACCCCGTCAACGCTTTCATAAAAGTAAATGGTTATTAATCTGAGCTAATTATCAGAGTTTCAACTCGTCTCCCACGTCTTTTTTCCTTCCAATTTGTGCCGGCTATTTCAACGGCTTCCAATCGTCCTCGCTCGGTTTAACCAGCGCCCCCAACCCTTCTTCTCCCCTGTCTTGAGATGATCACATATGGAGAAGCTGAGTCGGGATATCCCAGCGTCACTGTTGATCTGCGTAAACAGTCAATAGCTGTCGCTGAGCAAACATCTCCACAGCAAACGCTAACGCCTGATGACTCATCGTTATTCAAAAAGGAGATTAAGAAGTACTTTTTGAGTAGGAAAACCTATGAGTCACTCATTTTTACCTGAGAGTCTGCTTCACTGTGAGTGTCTGAGGACACCTGGCCTGGTGACGTCCCTGTCCTCAGGAAGATCATTGGAATACGAAGGTGAAAACTCTATACATTTAAACATGTTTTAAACACCTGTGCTAGGCACCCTTCTGTTAAACAACATAGTCTGACACCAAGTCAAGAAGTGGTTAAAAAGCAAGAAGTGAGAGGTTGTTGGCTCAATTCCCTGTCATTTCGGTTTATTGGAAAAATCTATCTAATCTTACTGTTGTTCTTTTAACGTGTTCTTTTTATTGTCAATTTGTTGTTTAAGGACAAACCCTAAAACGACAAAGAAAATTTATTGGAAACAAGAATGTAAGCGTGTGTTTTATGTATGACTATATTTATTGATCTATATTTATTTAACTACTGATGTGTATCGTTGCAACTAAATTAACATTTCAAACCCATTTTTATTTTAAATGTCAGCTGATGACAGTACAGGATGGGAAAAAAATAAAATAAACAAGTATAAATGAAATAAAATTAGATAAACAAGAGAAACAATAAAATAACATAATACATTTTATTTTTTATTAAAGTGGCATATAATATTAAAAACAATTTGTTTAATAACTTTAAATACGTTTAATGAATTTCTCAGGGAACAAAGCTAGTAAAGAATCCTTTTAATAGGAATTCATCAGCAGGAAAGAACCTGTTAAATATAAAGTACAAAACTTGAGTTTGTGAAGTGCTTTAATGTAATGTGTTTTTAGTTCTTTTTTAAAATCCAGGTTTCTCAGCCTTCATCCCTCTCCCGCTCCTTCCATCTCAAAGGAACCTGCTGAATCTGGGATATCCCAGCGTTACTGTTGATCTTAGTCAAGTACACAGACGGTAGCAGAAGCTAACATGCTAGACCAACACCCCACCTAATGCCAACAATCCATGATTCAGCGTTGATCAAACAGGGTGTGGATCAAAGTGACGCCTTTGACCTTTCAAAACTGCTGCGGGGACTCAACCGACATGCTCTTCATCGCACTCCTTGAGTTCTCATCGCAGAATCTTCTCACATTATTGTCAATAGATAACACTTACTTATTATGATCTCAATTACACGGCCGAGGACATCTTAGTGTTCTACGATCAACACAGCTTTCATCCACAACCAGTCTCTGCTAGAGGTTCTTTTTATCACAGAGATTCTAAAGATGTCTTTGAACTTTTTTTGAAGTTATTAGTTCATAACTCGTTGAACTCTAATGATAACTCAAGTTCTTTGTTTTAACTTTTTTTTTTCTATCATCATAGACTGAAAGAAAATGGGATTGTATTAACAATCTACATTTCTTGGCAGTTTAAACATGCCACAGTTAAGTAATGACAGGATTCAAATGACGGGGTCGACCATGTAAATGAGCAAAACAGTCATTTGGGAGCAGATCTGTGCAATAAAGCTGCTGAAGAGGGAAGTCTGGATGTCTTTACATGAATGATACCTTGAATAAGAGGACGGACTTTGATGCATTTAAAAAATGAAAGAAGATTAAATTAATTTACAGATGACTGAATATTTGAAGGTATGTCAATAATTCTAGCCTCTCCTTAATTCTGGAGAAAGTGAACAAGTTCTTATCAGAAGAACTTGTTCACCTTAGTTAGTGATGCTTTAACAAACTGCCTCAATCCAGCTTGTCTGCTTACCTAACTCCTTCACTCAGAGTTGCCTACTCAAACACGGCAAGGGACTCCTGCCTGAAGGCAAACACATCTCGATTCTTCCTGTGACACGTTTATTCAAGGTGTAAAGGTGCAAATGTGACAGCCAAGTCGTAGATTTATGTGAAATCTCACAGGTGGATCACTATTTAGATTATTTTGCTGTTTATTGGATCTCTAAGGGACGAGTTGTGTGGAATGTTGCTGCCCCACATCTAGCGTCTAAAAATATAAAATATAAAATATAACAATAAAGGATCACTATAACTATTGTTCTTTTACAAATGATTTTGCTGCCTTTAGCGCAAACACAGGGATGCAGAGACAGTTGAAGTACTTTAATGGGCACAACTCTTTCAATTATTTTTTGTCTGGACACGAGATGTGGGCACCAACCCTTGAAACACAGTTTGACATCCAGCATAAAATATTAAGCACAGTGTCTATCCACAAAATACCTCTCAGGTTGGATAAATTGTGTTATCATTGATGGTTATTTATTAGAGTAAACATTCAAAATACATTTTGGTTGTGCCTTTAAAAGAGTCAGACCTATGTCTTACTCTTGAAAAGAAGAAGAAAAAAAAGTGATGTACATTTTTATGTCAGCATTTTGATTTTGTACACATAAACCTTCAGTTTCAGTTCATTTATTTAATAGGACAATGTGCAGTTACATTAAAAAGATGGCTGCACCAGATTTAGCACAATGCTACTTTCCATCTGTAGTCCTCAACAAAGATGCAGACAGTTTACATACTACATCACATACAAATAAAGCAAACACACAATAATATACAAAAACACAGTACCATCTAATAATGTCATCTGATGGCCAAATACCCGTCTGGTACTTTTAGTGCGAGCAGGACTGGTGGTCTAAAAGCCGGTCTTTGGGATTTGTTCCTTAGATTGTCTGTTTGTCCTTGAACTTGAGGTCTCAAACTCTCAAAGAGTTTAGTTCTAAACCAGTGCAAACGAAACTTGGTTTGAAACTTCTTGAACGTTAACACATTTTGGTCATATGACAGAAGCAAATATTTTGACCTTGTTTAATGGTTCATTTTAATATAGAATCATAACAACACCTAAAATATCATAAGTCAAATCCACTTCATACTTTTCTTCATAACAGCAACCAAAACGGTTCATAAACTGTGGCAGAATGTATGTCGACAATGTGACAATAAATGCACAGAAGACACAAATAAAGTTTAGAAATAGATTGAACCTATTCAGTCTGTTAAGACTGTCCAGATGGTCAGTTGGTCAGGAATATACTACTTAATAGAAAACCCGCTTTGGTAAGAATTTAGATCAGACCCAAAACAAACTTTTGTTTTTTCAGACCTTTTCTCTTCTTTTTGTTGTTTGTGTGGAGGTGACAACCTCCCTGGCTTCCATAAATATATATGCAGTGGTGGAGGTCATTCACCCTGAACCAGAAACCACGCTAGGGATACCACAAACACATTTGTTTTCGGGCCTCTGGGTCACCGTGACCCTGAGAAAACACAAAGTTTAAAATAATTTCAAAGAATATCAATTAAAATTTCTCCAAAAAGATTTTGCTGAATGTCTTTAAATACAATTCAATAATTTACAATACATTTTATTTCAACATGTTTTAAGAAAGTCTACAAGTCATTAAGTGAATTCAATCAGGAACATATACAAAGGTCTGCGATGCTTTCAGGAGGAGACCCCAGAAGAAATAGAAACAAGACGTGAAGAAAAAATTCACTCAAAGTTTTATTCAATCGAAATAATGAAATAAAAGTTAAAAATAGTCTATTACAGACGCCTTGCCTTGTCTCAAAATTTAATTATTTCCTGACACATTTCGTTATTTTTCTGCACAACATGTTTATTTTACATCATTTTACTAGGCCACATTCTCGCCCTCGTGCGTAACTCATTAATGTTCTTTCCATTGAAGGATCCCTCTCATCTGGTGCCAAAACATTTACAGGTGAACACATGCAGATGTGAGCTCATTTATTACTGTGAGAACGAGAATCGGCGTGATTTCCCTCGAACCGGCCGCAGGTCCGTACCTGTTAGCGACTCTTAGATGTGTGTTTCACATATTTCATGAGTCAGTGTGTGTCAATTATGCAATGCAACACAAAGCTTTGTTTCATTTTGTCTTTTCCTGCTGCCAAATACAGAGCTGCCTCACTGGGCCGCAGCCCTTTTAAAAGTGGCTTCTATATTTATCCAGCTGAAACACTCGGCCTGTCTGAGAAGCCTGGACCGCTACCAACCTGAACCCAAAACTAGGCCAGATGGACAGACCTGACTGCGTAGGCATGCCTGCTTGTCAGACGCTGTGATTATGTTGCATAACAGACCTCCAGTGGGCTTGTTTCACAACTCACACCACAACTTTTGTGCCCTTGTTTCGTTCTTTCTTGCTTGAAGTATGTTCTGTTCTTCTATGGGGCGAAGCAAGTGAAGTAAAGAGACTTCCTTTATTCAGAATCCTGATTGCTCCCCAATTCAAATGAAACACCTGATCTCTCCCGTGTGTTCTGGCTCTGTCCCAGACGCTCCACCCAGTTGAACATCTCACAAAGGTGACGTCAAGGAGACAAGATACCAGAGCCACCCAAACTTACTCCCTCTGAGAAGTCTTTCCTGTGGGTTAATATATGAGAATGCCGACTCAACACCATTAGTATTTTCCTTTCAATTTGAAGAGGACCTGCATAAAAAAAAAACACTTGGGTGGAGATTTTGGAAGTACTGTGTTCGCACAGATTTCTGGAGCACAGATTGGAAGTGATTTACTAAGATTGTGGGTTTCCTGGTTTGCAGAAAGGCAATAGAAGATATAGAAGTTGAAGAAGTGAATATGAGGAAGTTTTGAGTCCTGTATGTGTGATCCTAACAGCTCTGCATAATAACACATTTGTAATGTTTGTCCGTACATTTGGAACATGCTAAATAAATACATGCTTTCTACATTTAACGGTCTAGTCATTTAATTAAACCCGAACGCCCTAAATGTCTTGTTAACACCCCAAGTTGACACTTCTTATTCTTGTATTTACCTATTCAATACTTATCCCTAGTTACAATCAATGACGGCCCATTTTAGGGGTTACTGTCCAAACAATTCAGTGTAGAATTTTATCATATTTGATATATCATAAGATAACTATCTTGGTCTATCAGTCTTTTAAACCGACAACAAAAAAAGGCAATTTTATTTCCATGGAGTAATTTCCATAACCTTTCCATGACCTTTGACTTATGGTATGTTTTGTGTTCCAGTTAGATTTGCCTTAGTTAGTCTAGTAACAGGTCACTTTTCCCCAAGCCAATTCTGTTCCCACCGAGTGTAGGACCCTTTTGGTTATGGCTTCCGTTTCCATGGAGCTCAGATCTTTTCTATTTCTGAAACTCTGCCTTTCTGGTAATCCACGTATGAAGGATCAATGACACGTTCAATACTGAGGCAGAGTCAGAGGGCAGAATACATTTGTAAGTCCAGGTAAGTGTGTTGGTTATTAAACTGGGTCACTGTTGTTTGCTAATTTCAGCCATGTGCACTCAGATGACTTAATGAAGAAACCTCGGCGCAAATAATGCTACACAGCAGCTTGTAATCCGACGTGACAGATGGTTGCTAGCTTCTACCGTCCACGCTCAATAAATCCAATTGAGCCATAAACGCTCTTTATTGGGGCCGAAGAGTCGTGGCAGACTTTATCTATAACAAGTATTCTTATCGTGAGATTACTCCAGCGTGCTGTTCAACCGCATGATAATGCAGCGAGCGGTTGAGAAGGAGGGTTCGTGGAGGTGGTCTGCCTGGCCTAGATCTGTGTGGCCTGGATACACACAGGAGTTTTAATGGGAACATAATGATATCAGCGCAGATTTACCTGGGCAGAGTCCTGCGGATAAATGGGGCAGAGGGATGAGAGGATGATGGAGCGACTCAGCAGTACGAGATATGGTGAAGTTTTAAGTGGGCGTGCGGATTAGTTAAAGGCAGGGATTCTGCTTCTTGTTAAGGAGCAAATTATTCGATTCAGTCGAAAGAAAGAACTCGGTTCTGACTCCAAACAAGAGAGACGGCTGCCTTGCAGTTCTGCTTATGTCACACAGATACAGCAATGAGACAATCTATGTATGTGTTTTTTCTTTTTTTCTAAAACATGTTGTTGTATTCTTTATAATTGTTAATATTCTGTCGTATTTTCCATTAGTTTCTAATCTTGTCATATTTATTCCTTAGATATTTTCTGTCTTATACTTTTACTATTCCTATATTTTTTTTAACCTAAAATGTAATTGTTAAAGTTTTATTCATTCTTCATTTGCTACTTCTAAATATACTATTTTATTATTGTCTGTCCTTGTAAATTAAATTCAAATTAAATTCAAGATTTTCTTAATCATTTTATTTTTTTTACATCAAATATTTCGCATAAACCATTAATATTAATATGTTGTTATTATTATAAGTTGAATAATGTATGTTTAATCTCTTTTTCTTTTTTTTTTAACAGATGAAATCACTACTTTCAACAATCACATTTAGAGAAATGATTGGTTGTCATTTTCCAAATTCTTTTGAAAAAAGAACAACATTTTTTTCATTTTATGGCTGTACACGTTTAGAATTCATGACACATTTCTAAGACTAGTTTTGTCTCATCAAGTGATTGCACCAGAATCAATCCAGCCTCGTTGTCTGTAGATGATGATGATGATGACCATAAATCAGTAGCAGACACCAACCAGCCTTCTCCACTCATCTCACTGCACCTCCCTCTCTCCAGTCTGGTCTGGACAATTGTTGCAAAAGCCGGGCGGTGCGGTGTCATAGCGTGTAGCCAGGATCTCACTGCCCACGGTCTGGAAAGAGTCAGATGCACAGACGATGAAGAAACTTTTTTGGATGGGCGATGTCGACAACCATTCCCCGACAACTGGTTGAGACACGTACTAGCAAACAAGAAGAAAATATAAAGAATATAATTAAAACAAAGGTCAAATTTAACAGTGATTTGGAGTATTGACAACAGTTGGCAGCATGTTGAAGTAAACTGATATGTTTTCAGGTGGATAGTGTTCCTGAGCATTGATGATGACCTTGGGAATCTACCATCTGCTCTTGAGCAGAACACACTGGTCACCTGCCAGGTCCACGGTGTAAATCCTGACCTGCCGGGCGGTCTGGACTCCACGCCTCTAACTCGTCCAGAGAGGAAATCACCTGGAATCTGGATAGAAGCAGTTGTGGAGTAGCCAGCTCCCCGGGGAGGGAGCCAGGCTGGGATTAGTTAACCCCGTCTAACCCGAGCTGCCTCGCGCCTTTATCCCTGCAGTGTAAGCTCTTAATGAGTTCACTACCTCCACGTCACTCACGACTCTGTCATGTGCGTCTTCACTGATCCTCCTTTTCACTCTTCAACTAAGCTTCATTGGCCGTAGCTGCGACAGCGACGACTTTTTTTCCATTATTACAGCCGCAAATTGTATGAAGTACCTCGGTATATAAAAATCCAAAAGCAAAAAGGTTGTAGTGCACAACAAAATATTAAAATGTGTTTTAAGATCATTCACCAAGATTAAATAAAAGAAGATATAAACAATGTATTTTACACACTCATTGACATGATTAATTTTATTTCAGAATTATCCACAACATATCCAACATGTATGAAATCTATTGGTAAATCAATAAATGAGCCTGTAATAATTGCACATTGATTATGGTGGGGTAATAATAATAGTATAATAGTATAGTAATTGGGATTTCATTTTTGATACTTTTGTTGTTTCTTCATGATTGCTGGTTGAGCTGCTGGAAGCGCTTGGTTATTTCCTCTGAAGATTTGGAGAAGGTCTGGGTTGGGTTCTGCCTCTCTTCACCTCTGCATCTCTACTTGAGTATGTTCATAACCCATTTAAGAAAACCCAGAAAACGAATTTTTTCCCTGACCTCATAATTCCATCTTAATTATTTCAACTTTTCTATGAATCTGAGGGGAGAGGAGAGCCACAATAAAAGATGACGGCTAATGTGTGATCTCTTGTACTTCACACCGGTTGAAGACAAAAGAGTGACTGATGGCTAGAGTCTTGAGTAGCAGTGGAACATGTGTAGGGAGTGTTTAGGTTGGTGTATGGACATAACCATATATGGCCGCTGGAGAAGAAAGGAGGCTGCTGTTGTTGCGATGCGTGGCCATTAAGCTTTGGCGGCGAGCGGAGGAGAAGGTTTGTCTATTTAGGGGAATGACATTAGTCAACGCCCCATCATTGAGTAAACACACTAGGTGTTCCTAGAAGTTCTTGGCGAAAGTGCTCCTGGAAAATGGCTGTGACCCCCATGATCTCAACAGTTTTAGATGGTCTTTCCTGGTCAAAAAAGGTGAAGCACTAACTATTGTTCATAACCAGATTAACTCAAGATTTCTTTGAGTTTAGGGTGAACATACTTCATGGCTAGTTTTTTCCGATTGGCCTGGTTGGGTTTTCGGTAGTGACCCATAAAAGCACATTTCCATCACCGGTGCTGTTCACTTTGTTGAGGTCACAAAGGGTCTAATGGGCGTACTGTCATCGGTTACACTGCCATGGGAGTCGGTGATTGGACGACAGTTAGTGAACAAAATCATAATGGCTTTGTAATAGCAGTCATTGTTGCCAGAACTAAAGGGATCCTACTCTCGGTGGGAACAGAATGGGCTTGGTGACAAGTGACCTGTTACTAGACTACCCAAGGCAAATCTTACTGGAACACTTGGTTGAAAACTCGCCACTGGTCCAAGCTCATGGAGCGGTTAGGGAAATAACTCCTTATACAACACCAACTTGGACTTGTGTAGAGGGTCATTGAAGTACTGCAACACCTCCCCTTCTCCTGGGGTCCACACTTCCATTACCCAAACTCCTCTGCGCAAGAACTATCTCACGTGAAGCTACAGGGAGCGAGGGAACAAGGAAGACGTTGTGATCCAATTTTCAGCTCTCTCCTCTCCGCCTGTGTTTTGTTCTGTGCTTGTTTAAACAAGCTCCCGAGAGACGCGTGCAGAACCGGGGGGCTGCAGGGAGGGCTTGTAAATGATTCTGTGATGCCCTGTGTGCATTATTCTGCATCCATGAATGAAATCTTCTCCGCACACAGATCCTGGAGCAAACATAGATACCAAGGACCTCCTGCTGCCGAGGGTCATGAGCGTGTTGACCTTACATCGACCTTCTCTTGTTATAAGTCCCAAAAGTTATGAGCATAGGAAATATAAGTAGATAAAGCAGGATTGAGGCACTCTAAGCCCGTCTATCGTGCAGACCCCCACTGTTCAGGCTTAAAGGCCGATTAGGGCATATGATATTGAATCCTCTTTTGCCTGTAGGTATTGTGTGAGTGTAGATAAACCGCCGTGTCTGCTCATGCATACGTGCGCCGGGTTCCACCGGTCGCCACCGCTGCTCGACTCTTTAAAACCCCCCTCAGGTCAGAAGTTCAGCTGAGAGCTAAGTAATGACCTTCAATCAACATCCATCACTCACCAGGTAGCGTTAGGGGCTTAGCGTCACCCTTCGCCGGCGAGGCTCCATTAGATTAACATAATGTCCTGATTATTCCTGCTAAGTTGGGTGTTTACCATGAGTGAATTTCCTGGTTTTTGAAAACAGCGCGAAAGCCCGTCGGTCACAAGTCGGGAGATCAAAGCAGGAAAGACAAACATTATGACCAGGTTGAAGGACATTGTTTGGTCCGTAAACAAGGTCCAGGTTGACCTGACATTGAGAATGCCAGGAGCATGTCAACATCTTACTGCCAGGACACAAAATAAAAATCGCTTCCTTGAATACATTTGGGAGACCATGAGACATGTCGTCTCTGGTTCGATTGATCTCTTTCTGATAGACTCCTTAAGACAAAATAATGGCAGACGACATGTAGATTCATTCAGACTATATCTAGGACCCTTACTTGGTAGAACTAGACGCAAAAGTAAACCCATTTAAATCACACTTGTGATCATAAATTGTGAGTTTGACTCTGTTTGTGTCACATTTGAAACCTAGATATTCGCTTATTCGAACTGAGTCGTCATCAAGACGGAAAGTAAACAGACATAAATCAGACAGTCAATAAATTCATCTGGGACTTTGTCAAACTTTGGACGGTTATCACTGACTCAGGGACTCACTCAGTTGATTCCTTGAGGGCATCAAGGTTGCCATGTAGGAGAAGTTTGACACAGTTTCCATGACGTCATGTGTATAGCTTCACTGGAAGAGGATCAGGTAACTGTCGCGCTCTTGACAGATTCATAGCATCGGCAGTTTTATTCGGAATCCCTTCAGGATGACAGAGCGACTACATTCAAGAAGCCGAAGTGAATCCTTTTGTTTTTCGTTCAAATATCCTCTCAAGATGACAATTCAATGATAAACTTCCATCCACTAAACTTCAGAAGACCACCTCGCCCCTTCTGAGCTGTTTATTTGTGACCCGGAGTGACAGGGAGCCTCTGGGCACTCAAGAGGTTCACATACCTGGAGGTTCAGGTTCTGCTCCATACGTCAACACATGTGGGATCTCGTATCCAGTTCTCCACTTTCTCACCCAATGTGCAAATAAAATAATGGAAGCCACCCCGGGGGTCCAGCCCTGGAGTGGTACCTGGATTCTTCACAGTTTCTTTAGTTTACTTTTAGCTATACACGTTTTGATATCAGACATTAATACGTTTTACTATTTATTTTGTCGATCATCTCTGGATGCATTTAAAATATGTTGCATTATCACATTTCAGTTGGTCGGCTTTCGTCAAAACCCCACTGACCTTGTGTATATATTTCTCTCTTGTTCTCCTCGCGTGACCATAAAAGGCGTCTTTCTTTCCTGCTGGCGTGTTTTACTGTGTTTGAAGTGTGGACGGGTCACACAGTAGTAGCAGGCTGACCTGGTTTCATGTTTCACAGGAACACACACTGCGTCTCCTGCACCTGTTGCTGATTGTGAATCTTGGTCATATATGTGGATTTGAGTCAAGACACACTTGACGGTGGCGTCTAAAACTATGCGTGGACCTACACACTGGACCCTAACCTACAAAAAAAAAAAGACCTGAGAAGCAATCATCCATTATTCAGCGCTGCAGCAGCGACCGCCGTTTATCCAATAAGAGGGACTCTGTAATAAGAGAGTGGAAGCATTTCAGCTGCTCCTGAGTCCTAAATAGATCCCCATCCGTCTTCTCTCCCTCTTAGTGGGAAATTTATTCCCTCATGCGAGCGGCTTCAATTATCTCGGCTCGATTTAGAGGAAGTGTCACTCCAAATACTGCACTTTTGAGTCCTGCGCTATTTTTGGACACTGTGTTTTGTTGTTGCTAAATTTGTCACACTTTCAAATCGGGTTGAATTACAGTGTCAGTTAAAATGCGCTGTGTGCACGTGAGTGTCCAAAAAAAGTCTATTTAAATCTTTCCCAAAATATTGATACTTTTGAACATGAGCATCCCTGATACATTAGAACAAACATGAAATTTTACAAAAAGGCTTCTATCAAATTACAGATTTATGTAAACAACTGCTACAACAGAGCAGAAGCACTCGGACGATTTTATTTATTCCTTAAAAAAAATGTAATTATAAATATTAACATCACTCCTGTTCTTAGTCTTTTAATAGTTTTTTATTCTTGTATTCGTTATTTCACATTAAAATATATTTTTTTAATGTATTTGTAAGTATAAAATTGTTCATTTTTCATTTAAATTATGAACTTTTTTGTTATTATTACAAAACATTAAAGTTGTTTTGTACCATTGTCATGAAATCTGGACCAAACCATCCCCTGGACTAGTGTTTGTGTTCATGTTCATGGCTGTTACTATGGATACGTGCATGTTCAATATGATTAGTCTGGAAAACATCAAGTTAAAAAGGCTGTTTTTGCTGCCACTTATTGAGTTACGGTGCCTCCATAGCAGCAGGCCTCGCTTCCTTTGTCTGCTGTAATTAAAGTGTCCACTTGGCCTCGATGGCCTGAAGCCACTTGTCTTCTCTGCAGGAAGAGAAAGTTGTCACATCCCACTCCTTCAAGCCAACGCCACATCATTATCCATCGCTCATGTGTGCGACTGCGCTCTTTCATTTCTGTAGCCCACGTCGTCTCTGCTTTTTATTTTCGTGCGACCCCGCCCTCCACGGCTGCTCCCACACTTTGTATTTTTACTCTGCTCCAAAGGAACAAAGACAGGAAGTGAGGTGCCATGGACGTTATTTTTATATTCTAGCTGTTATTTTGAGTTCTGAGCTTGTTTTGTTTCCTTATTTAGAGCTAAATGGGCTTATTTTGGTTGACAAACAATGATATCATCAGCATTTTTGTGAATATCTGTGTCAAGGCGATCTGAGTTGATCAGCCATAGGATGCTATGATTTACTTTCAGGATATAGTTTTAAATAATTTGTGCACACCAGAAAGTGACACTGACAGAATTTCAAAGTTTTCAATTGTCCTTTTTTTTTTTTTTTGAGACGGTAAGAATTCATATTTTATTTCCACTCATGGCAGGGATTTTTCTTTATTTTATTATTTATTCATTTTTTCCTGAATATTCTGATTCTGATCTGACCATTTTGAGGTCAACTTTAAAAAGCAACTAATGTGAATACCCCACTTTCCTGACTTTCCTCTACAAGTTGCAGTAAGTCCCTCATCCAGACAACGTTTTGAACTTATTACTTTATAAAGTTGCCCCTGTATGAAACAGGAGAGTGGAGCCCAATTTGCTGTTGTATATGAATGATGAAATAATCGCTTCACTCCTCCTCCAGCCAGCTGTAATCATGCCCAACTATTTTATACAATGAGTCCCTTGGAGGTGGAGACTTCCAAGTTTGATGACGCATGTTGACAAACCTTGATGCTTGATCCATCACAGCAGAGTGGGTGTGGTTAGGGACCATGAAAAAAAAAAGAAAATAAGTGTTTTCAGAAGGCGGGACTTAAGTACATTTTCTAATGTAAATATTTCTATGAAAAGAGATTTTAGTACAAACAAACACATACTAATGTGTACAATAGAGCTTCAACATCTATTTAAGACACACTTAAAATAACACATTAGTTGCCCTTTTATACAAATTATAAGCACTAGATTTTTTAAATAAACCATTAACATTTGCTATATTTTTTTAGATGGGTGGTTAAACATTTCTTAAAAAAAAGTTTTGCTTTTGTTTTTCTTTATATTTCAACATGGTGGTCTCTACAGTCATAAGTATCCTTCCCCACCTGACCGCCTTGATCTGGAACATTGTTATTTACTGTGTCTTCTCTTCCTTCATAGCCGCTGTCGATGAGTCCTTGGTGCGGCTGAGAGAACGACCTGATTCACCCGCCACAGAACTACCTCACCACTTTGTTGGACGACTAAATAAATAGACTAATTCGGACACAGCTGCAGCCTCGACCAAAATCTTGGTCACTGGCTCGACTGGCTCGGGCGGATCACAGGCGTCTTTGAAAACCCGGACCAATGGGTTGGTTTGGGTTGAACAGACTTTGGTTGTGAGTCAGTAATGGGGAGTTAGCGAGTGCAGGCGTGGGAGGATTGTGGGTCTTGGTGGAAGGCAAAGAAGAAGGGAAGAGGGGGGGAGCTCATCCCGCTGCCACAAGCGACAGTGACCAGCCATCAGAGTCTGCAATCATTCCAAATAGCTGCAGTACATCCGTAATAAGCATTTTTCCTAGTCTCCATTTGCACATAAACACCAGGCGGACGACACAGGGGGGATTTTTTTTAAAGCCACAAAACTCTCTGGTATGAATAAAAGTAAGTAAGTAAGTAAGTAATTGTAGAGAGAGCTGAGCTGTGTGATGGGGAGAGAAACTGGGTTGACCAGACCTCGGAAGAGAACAGACAGGCTGATGGACAACATTCTCCGTAGATCAACGGAGAGTCGTCACCTGAACACAGAATTAAGACAGAACCCTAGAAGACTGACCACAAGAAGCTCCTCCTGACACTATAGTTGGACTTCAGTACAGCTGAATTGAGACGGAATTATAGGTGAATCCCTCCTTATTATCTATTTAAAGTTGAAAATGATTAAAAAAAAACAGTTTCATTTGCTAGCAATTAAGAAAAGAAAATATTCTCATAGTCTCATGGCCCCTTTTGACTTAACAAAAGATCTTAAAAAAAAGAGAAAGAAAGAGGGTGTGGTTGGACAACTCCCTGTATCAGTTTCAATTTGCAGAATAACCAGTGAAAACAAAAAACCCACAAAATTGGATAACAGTTTAAAACAATAATGAGTGAATGATTCTGTTCAGAAAGTCACATTTTAGCCTAGAGACTAATTTTGTTGTTATTTTTTTAATTGTGAAGATATCTAGTTTTTCACTGCACTGTTGGAACTTCTTTGTTGTGATCTGGGCTGGGTTTCCAAGTCTTTCCTTGGCCAAAACTAAAATTCAAAAACAGAAGATGCAAGAATCTGTTTTCCTTGTTCACCAGCATCAACACAACCTCACTAGCGGTTACTCACAACGCCTGCTCTCAGCGAGGTGGCAAACAGATGACCTAATCTTCTGAAAAAGAAGCAGCAGTTGCATAACTGTTCCGGACAAGATTTTATTTCTGGACTTGTTCTTTGCCATTGTAACAAAACACAATGAATACAACCAAAACTCATGACAGAATGTTGTGTTACATCCTCTCTGAGTTCTCGTAAGGAAAGGGTTTGCGGTCGGATGAGCCGTCTGAGCGAGAAGTCTCTCAGATAAGACACTATTTACCAACAGAGGACGATGCGGAATGATAATCTACCATGAACAGTCTGTGGAATGTTAGTGTTTGCTACACAACATTCCTGATGAACCCTGGCCTTCAACAAAGGCGATGGCAGCACGCCGCATGTCAGCTGTGATGCTTGAAACCAGCTGCTGAATATTTGGAAGGACATTTGTTGGTGTCTCACTGGGACAGACTGTGTCTACATAGTGACTGATCGCTCAAACACTGACACACAGACGAAGCCTCGACTGATTCACCTGAAGAAAATTGTAAGGTCAAGTCAAATCACAGCTTCCTAGCTAACTTTCACATCTGATTTAGCTTTGTGTTAATCAAACTACATGATATCTTTGTATATATTGTATTTATTTACTGAAATGTCTTAAGGAAAAGGAATAAATGCTTTTTTTTTGTTAGGTTTTCAAATAGTCAGAGGTCAATTTAGAAGTAAAAAGACATGGTTTTTCTGACTTGACTTGACCTTTTCAGGCTCCTCCTTACATCACTGATCTGATCCAGCCTTACACCCCAGCTCAGGCTCTGAGGTCTGTGGATCAGAATCTAACGCACACAGTTCAGGACCAGAGGAGAGAAAACATTTTTTCAGGCTTTTCCTTGATTTTCTGGAACTCCTGTTGTGTTATCAGTTTTATCTTGCCCTTTAAAGTATATACTTTATTGAATATTGTTTTGATTGTTTAAGCGCTTTGTGACCCTGGTCTGGAAAAGCGCTATACAAATAAAAATTACTTACTTACTTACTTACTTTATATATTTTACCCTATGATGATAGGATTGAACATCTTTGAAAACTCAAGTCTTTAGGACTCATATGGACTTAATCTGTTATGGAGAAATTCCTAATCTCATCTGTGGTCACCAGCATTGGGTAGTGACCCAAAGACAGTTGGAGGTTCTCTTACAGCTCGGTCATCCAGCAGAGACAAGACACAGAGCTACCGCCATATATTTCATCTGATGTTGGATATGGAAAAGAAAGTTAAAGGATGGATATTTGTCTTTGAAAAAATGGTTGTTTTGGCTTTTACACTGTAGCTATCAGTTGGCTGTGAACTGAACATGAAATGTCCTCTCTGTCCACATATGATGTTATGGTGCAAGGAAGGAGAGTCGAATCCAAAAGTAGGCATTAAGAACAGGGGAGTGGTGTGGGTGAGTGTCCAGGGCTCTGGTGGATGATGAAAACTTCAGGCAACCACTGAAGTCGTTCCATCCACAGACAGGTGTTGGGATGCAATTATCCACGTAATATAACAAGAAACGTTTAGGAGTTACTTGAAGATGAAGTCTGTTGACTTCTATGGCAACATTCAGATCTCTACTTCCTGTTGAGTTGACGACACGAGTTGTTACACTTTTGAACACAACACGGACCACTCGTGAGCTCTGTCAGGAACCCTCTCCAAACACTCCTTTGCCACACGTTTATCCTCACATCTCTCCAACATTCCCTTCGTCACTGCCGTCTCAGTTGTAGAGCACAGATGTGGAGAGCGAGAGACGATAATGTGGAGGCGGCCCCCCGTACTGGGCCCCTCTGCTCCCTGCAGCTCCTGTGTTATTGTTTTGACTGAGGCTGGGGTGAGGGGGTTCACGTGGGGTAAGTCCCGGCGTATTATGTCTGGGCATCTCGGAATCTAGGTCACAATCAGACTTCATCATCTCCCCCCGCCAGCCGCCCCTGACTTCTTCAGTGGTGTCTGCCAAAACCGCTGCTCTTTAATCCACCGCGCTTTTTTTTCACTCCTCGATCGATGCGCTGCACCCTCGCTCCCCCTCCCCCGCTCCCCCATCTCTCGTGGCGCCAAATGCCAGCGTTTATCAAGGACTGGCAGCTGCCAGTCCACGCTGGAGGCAGACGGGGGAAAACAGAAGGGGAAGGTTTGAGTGACAAAAAGAAGCAGAAGTCAAGGTGGTCCCGCCTTTTTTTTTTTTTTTTTTTAAGGTTGAGTCATGTGACATTAAATAGAGGCACGCTGGTTACCAGTGGGATTAGAACCCCACCCTTCTGCACCACTGATCACACAGCTGACTACTTCCAGTGTTATGGACTGCATTTTTTATCTTGAGAGCTTTCGTTTTATTATTATTTTGCTTTTAAAATGTATTTATTAGTGAAATTTTCAATTCAATCCTTTTTTTTTAAGATTTTTCAGTCCCAAATTAAAATTTAAAATTAATTCGTGCCATCACTTGATGACCAAAATCTTTTTTTTTTCATTAAAATGATTTATTACAATGTGACAATTCGTTTGAGTATTTATGTATTTGTTTTGCACTTGTTTTTTTTAAATGTCTTTAATAAATAAACTAGTTGTTATAGAAACAGCAAAAGAATCAAAGATTTTTTTTTTTTCTTCTGTTTTTATCCATGTTATTACATTTTTTTCAATATCCAATGTGGTGTTAAACTCTATCTTTTTTTATCAATATATTTATTCCTTTAAATTTGCTCGTATGTGTTTGTTTAAAGAATCTGTTTATTTATATGTTTCAAATAAAACTGGTTTTTTTATGGTTTACAAAAATATAAAACAAATTAAAACAATTCAAAAAAGTTTTTTTAAAACACATCAGTTGCATTTGCGGCTTAAATCCTAAATTATTTTAAACTCATTAAGGAAGTTATCTTGTTTACAGCTTGACGACCAATAAGCAGTAGAAGACAACTGACTGGAATGGTTGAGAATGACTAGGATGGAGTCGAGCGTCTGGTGTGGATATGATGAGGCTAGTTAGCAAAAGAATAAAAAAAACAAACGTGTGTATGTGTGTCTCGGTACCTGGGTAAAGCTTGTGGCTCATCTGTTGTCTTTTCACTCCAGTTCAGGCCTGAAGGTCACACATGAAGATATGCATGGAAACATCGGGGAGAGTCCAATGCTACGTATTCCCTAGATAGATTTTCCTCACCCTGTCACAAAGATTCAACGCGGCAAAGTTTGTACATGAAGGTGAGAAAGATTCACGTGAGAGTCGAGTGCTGAGGAAACACTTTTATCTTTATGAGGCCCGTGAAGATACGAAGCTGCCAAGTGACCTCAGCCCACTGAGATTTACACAGGAAAAGATAATTCCGAGTTTATTATTCCTCGAAGTGTCTTGAGAAGTTGTGGACATTTTGTGCAGAAACTTATCTTTCTCACACAGATAAAAGAGCTTCTGTGATAAAGGTGAACCTGCAGAGGACACATTTTTAATTAAACATTGACCACTTCACCAGATCCTGGAACAGTGATTAAAGATTGTCTTCGTCTTGATCGTCTTTGCTTGTCAAAAATGTGGATCTAACATTTCTGAGTGAATGCCGGAAACAAAGCTTCAAGAAGATCTGCAGCTTTCCCGGACGATGAGCACCAGCTTCCCTGCTGATTGGACTGTCAGATTTCAGAGTCCAGTCTCTCATATCCAGGATCAAATTGTGTATCAAGGAATTCCACAGAGCATTATTTAGAGCATTTCATTTTTAAGTAAAGATGAACAAAAAAATAGTTGAACCAGAGTGCATATATAGTGTATATAATAACTAAATGCTATTTAAAAGCATACTTTAAAAGAAATATCACAAGGAATATCATTTATTTGAAGAAGAGCACTTTGAGTCGCGATTCATAAAAAGTAACAGCAGGAAGCTTCTTATCTTTATTGTGTAAGCACGCTAATCGCCGGCTCTGAACCTTAACGAGGCTAAACAGATGAGAAATGCCACTCTTTATCTCTCTCGGCTTCATCGCCGCACATCAACAAGCGACTGTCTGTCTGTCATTCCAGTCATGCCACTGTGAGTGTTTATCACCAGTCTGCATCAGCGTGGCGGCAGCATGCCATTTGGTGAAGGTGACATGTGTCGTGAGGTTTGAGGGCAGTGGTACAGATGAAAGACGTGTTTGGGTGCAGTTGCGAAACACACACAGGCGCACACACACGCACACACACATACACACATACACACACACACACACACACACACACACACACACACACACACACACACACAATTTGAGTCTTTATTTTCTTCTGTATGCTTTGGACTGTGGGTAGAAGCTAGACTGACGCAACGATTGGTATAAACTCCACACAGAAAGAACACGTGTTCATTTCCTCAAGCGGGAATCGAACCCACAATAAAAATAAATAATAAATGATTGAGTAAATTCAGAACCTAAAACACAATTCAAAAATAAGAAACATAACTAATATTTAACAAGAAGAAATGTTGACAGTCAAAGAAAATTCACAAATTTGTTTCATAAAAGAGCCAAACACAAAAGTCCTTCAATCTTGAGTAATCAATTCTCCCAGGTGTGTGTGTAGGTGTGTATCTGTGTGTTTGTGTGTGCACGTCTAATAACCAATAAAATATCTTCCCACAGAGGTTTATTAATAATGAAAACATTGTCAGTATTCACCGGCAACACAAATCCATACGCCCGCTGCTGCATCGATGTTTAACCTGTTAGATAGGAGTCAGGGGTCAGAGGTCAGCTAAGGCACCCTGTTCAGAAGATAATCAACCCTCAAGAGGAAGTGATGACAAGGAAGGCAATACCAACCGTGACAAAAGAGGCGATAAACGAATAAACGAACGCCCACTCGAGAGCTGTCACACCTGCCCTTTTCTGATTACCCATGATGTCACTCCCTCGTGACCTTTGACACCGTAGAGTCTGTTATTGAAGGATTTAACATGTGGCAGAAAATCTTAAATCAATATAGATTATTCGATTCAAATGAAAAAAGTTTTGAAGACAAACAAAATCTATTTAGGTCTATAATTGAAGTGGACCAGGACCTTCAGCCTGGATCACCATGAAGCAGAAAACCGAGATCTTCTGCACATTTAAAGTCTTGATTCTAAGCCCGAACTAGTAGAAGTAGATTTGCTGTTGTTTGTTTGTTACTTTTATTTTGTAGTTCTCGACCACATGAGGTTCAAGGTCACCCTGACAGGGAGCAGTGCATGCCATGGCTGGCTGCTGATAACATCAAGGTCAATGTCAAAGGCGGTCAACAAACATCAGAACTGTGTCGATGACATCATAGCGAGAGAGTTTGTGATGTTGTTGACTTGGGATCCGGAGCACAGCAGAAGATCTGTCTGATTAGCCAGCACAGTGCTGGTTAGCACCAGGCAAAACTAATACAGCAAAGAAAAAACAAGTAATAGCAGTCCAGACCAGAAGTAAGACCTCCTGAAAATGTCCTCAATCTCCTGCAAGGTCCCGTCAAGTTATGACATCAAAATTGATGCACCCAAAACCAGATACATTTGAACTATGGGCCCCTAACAGGTAAACCTTGTGTCATCTCTGGGTCAAGGTGAACGACCTTGATCGCTGCATATGTACTGTATTTCTGGAAGCCGTGTAGGTCGCTCACCTTAACCGGAGACAACACAAGGGATACCACAAACACATTTGTTTTGGGCCACCGGGGCACCTTTGTCCTTAGCAACAGTGCTCATATAGATTGATTTTCCTTAAATTTTGGAGCGATTTTCATCAGTTCGTCAAAAAAGTACCTCTTTTCCAAGATCCAATGGCTCAAGATTCAACTGTTCTCCAGGTTCTTGGCAGGCCTTCTGCGGCATTATAGGAGGTGTGCTAGTAGCTTCGGGGACCTCCAGGAGGGTGTTGATCTCTCGGGACGTTGTTTGTTTGTGGGACAGTTGGCGGGTGGACACCAGTTCCAAGGTTTAAGGGGAACCCCTAGGTGACAATTTTTTGTTTTTTTCATTACAGTGAGTTTAAGGATTGGTTTGAGGACTCTGAAATAATTTAGACTTAAAATGATTCAATAGGTGTGTAACTGTTTTGTTTCTCTGATCCAGGTGGACATTGGTCTCAATTGCGCTGGGAATTCAATGTTGACCCGTGGCCAGGGGAAGACATCTTTCTTGTGAAAAAGAACCAGTGAGATGATTCATGATACTGTTTGAGAACAGGGGCCTCACACCTTAAGGTGTAATTTTCTAGTGGAGCATGTATGCTGTTTGGCCCAGGGTACCAGAGGTCGAGCAGACCTGGATTAAGGTCTTGATCTATGATTATTCTGTGTATAAGCGTAACTCTGTGTTCTATAGAAGACTTGTTTTCTTACCCATAAATTAAACCCACTAAAAAAAACATCTGTACTTTGTATTCCTTATTAATCATTTCTTTGTGAAGATTTCATGACAAACTATGAAAATTGTGCATGACTAAGTTGCTTTAATTAAGGTTCTTACCTCCAGCTGTCAAGACACCCACGACCCACTTTTTTTCAGGGCGACAACTGCCTGATTAGTCGCTCTCTGGAAATGTCATGCAGACACAACACACTTTCCCGCCTCTATTTAATCAATTCAGAGCACTCAGCATCACAGTGTGAGAGGAAACTCTAATCTGGACAATAGTTTGTTTTATTAGTCAACAGATGCTCTCAAGTTGTTTCACTCTCATTTCCATAACTCTGACTTATTAAGACCATAATCCTCTTGTTAGAGTTGCGGAATCCGCCAGGGAGCCGAGTAGAAGGTGGGGTCGGGTATGAACTCATTTGAACCGTAAACCCCCCTCTCTGTTCCCCCTGCGTCAGCTGCTCGCGGATGCTAATGATTAATTGCTTATTTGGTCGGACTGGGGTTTGATTGGCGGGTGTGCGGAGCTGACTTGACGAGCTGTCACAGCCGTCAGACAGGACTCCACAGCCAGAGATAGACCAGATTAGAGGAACTTCTTACTGCCTCATACACGTGCATGCATGGCCATAACAATCAATTGGCGTAATCGTATGTCATTTAAATCATATCAACTGACACACACACACATGAACATTACATTCTGTCATGAGGGAAAATCATTATTAACCGCTAACTATCAAATTACACGCATTGCACACTTAGATGTAAATAAATAAATAGCAACAGCAATCTCTTTTAGACCTCTGCTAACCTCCCCGTGCTCATTTTAATGATCTATTTTCATTTAAGGCTTTTGGCCTATAGAGACATTTATTTTTGAGATCCTATTTATCTTTGTCCGAGTTTAGAATGAATGTAACAGCTTGTATCAGGCTAATGCTAACTATTAGCATGGACTTCTCTGCTGTGCTGCAGTGGGTAGTGTGTCATAGAAAGTCCTAGAAGTAAGAATAATAATTGAAACATATAATAGTTGTATCTAGAAGAACACAGCTATTATTAAATTGAAAACAATAATTATAGAGAAAAAAAGGATGAAAGAACTAACACAAATATCTAGATGGTAAAGTTGTAAAGAAAATAATTGATATCTTCAACAAATTAACATACATTCAAAACAAAACAGTAAATATGGACTGCTTTAAAAATCCCACAATACATCTAATAAGGTTTAAAATAGTTAAGAAAGATCAATAAATGAAACAAGGTAAAGAATAATACAAAAATAATAATAATTGTTATTAATAATAAAAACAATATATTAAATGTTATATTATTCAAAAATATATTAAACATGAATGTTACAAGAACAATTATACTTTTTAACAAAACTTGACCATTGAAAGTCCATAATAATAATCAATAAGAAATCAACCGCAAAAAAAAAAAAAAATTAAAGTTGACTGAACAAAAAAAAAAAAATTAGCTTTCACAAAAAACATTACCCACGGAAAATTATACAATTAGATTGCAAACATACAGTAAATCATTTTAGTAATGTTGTTTTAATGAGTTTAAATTAAACTTAACTCAACAGTTAACAGGAAACTATTGTATGTAGGGCCCTTTCCAGACCAGGGTCACAAAACTCTTAAACAAGCAAAACAATACCCAATAAAATATATGCTTAAAAGACAACACCGAGACAAACACAGGAGTCTCAGAGATTAAAGGAAAACCCTGCACGAATAAAAGTGTCTAAAGATGTTTCTTAAAGGAGTCAGTAGACATAGCAAAATTTTTATTAGTCCTGCCTTTGCTCTGCAACACTTCAACATTAAACCATTAACACTTCTCATTCTTGGAATCCTGGAATTACCAGGATGTATGGCTAATTTAATCAGCAAAATGGTTCTGAAAAATGGCCGCCAAGTTTTAGAGTAAAAAGTAAAAAAAAAAAACAACAGAGGTATTGAGTGAAAACAGGTGTGAGCTCTAGGAGGGTTATGGAGTTCTCTTGAGAATCGTTCACATGCTCAAACTCATCAATATCATCCCCACCACAGTGACTATCACGGCAACACTATTACTCAGCCTGCAGCAGAGAGCGTGTGGTCACCATCACTGAGAAGCGGCAACAGGCTTCTATTGATCAGTGCAATCCCACGTGCTTTGACTGAATACAGTATATGTGTTTGCCTTTACCTCCTATTTCCTCCGATTTGGATGTGTTTGTAGAAAAATGCTGTTTTCTAAATTGGTAGCATTTATCTTCCACGTGTCGAAGGCTTGAGGGGCAACGCAGCAGGAGGCTTCTAAACATTGCGGGAAGATAAATCCTGGCAGTCGATGGTAAAGCCAGTTTCATACAAACACTACATTAAACATAACCTTCACAATTACCTTTGGAAAGGGATTATTCTTGGACAGGATCTTTTCACAACATGAAAATTCATGAAGCCATCACACTTCAGCATTCTAGCTGTACAGAACATGAAGTGTGTCAACATGATGTTCTTTTCATTTTGTCTCATAAATAAAAGACCCTACAGCCTTTTCTTTTTACAGCAATTTTGCATCACAAGTGCTTTAGTTTTGCATTAAAAATAATAAATGTTATAGCTAAAATAATAAAGGTACTAGAAAATTTCTGTATTTTCAAGGACGGAAATAATTGAGCCTAGTCTGTAGTGAAATTTACAAGCAAAAAGTATAGCTAGGTGTTTTGAAAAAAAAACAACATACCAAATGAAGAATGATTTTTTTTACATGTACATGTTCCTTCCCCTTTTTGTGTGGAACCCTTGCTGTCACTGAGCCTCCAGCTTGTGGTCCTTCTTTAAGGCTGTGACGCTGATTTATATCGGCACTGGTGACCAAGATGATACCCTCCTCTAGCTTGTCAGACGTCCTTCAATTTAGACTTTTAGTAGTTTGATGTAATTGGCTCCTATTTCTAAGCTTCCATTCTTGTCCAAGATCTTAGAAAGGGTAGTCTCGGAGCAGCTGTCATTGTTCCTGGATCAGAGCGACATCCATGAGAAGTTTCAGTCTGGCTTCCTTAAACATCACTCTATGCAGACAGCTTTACTGAAAGTGTCCAGTGACATCATGATGTCGGCTGATTAGGGTAATCTGCCAATCAAATGAAGTCTGAATCAGTTGATCTGTTGTGTGGAACGCCTCAAGGGTCAGTTTTGGTTCCTTTGTTATTTTTTATGCACTTTATTCCCCTGGGTAAAATCATTTAGAGATTTCCTGATGTTTCTTACCACATGTTTGCTTATGACATCCAGCTCTACTGCTCTTTTGATCCAACTGAGCCCCAGAGGCGGAAGATCTTAGTCAATTATTTGCTAGAAATCAAACAATGGCTGAGTGAAAACACTTTGTAGCTGTATGTGAACAAAACTGAAACTTTGGTGATTGCGCTTAATGACAAAATTCCAGGGTTGAGTCACTACTTGGGTGAAGTAGGTCAGTCTGTCAAACTGAGCCTGAGAAAAACTGGGTGTTGTATTTGACAAAGACATGTCTCTAGTACAAAACTGCAAAAAACTGACCATAAACTGTTTCCTTCAACTGAGAAAAATCTCTAAACTGAGGGAAATTATGTCACAACACTAGAATATGTCTATTTTCACGTCTAAACAAGAAGGAGCTTTCTCGCCTGCAGTTAATTAAAACGCTGCCATGACATTTCTGACCTGCTCTAGTAGAGGAACTCACATTTCCCTGATCCTTAAAACTCTATTCATGGTCAGGCTCCTCCTTACATCAGTGATCTGATCCAGCCTTAAACCCCAGCTCGGGCTCTGAGGTCTGTGGATCAGAATCTACTGATTGTTCCGCGCATACGCCTCTAGACCAGAGGAGAGAAATCCTTCCAGGCTGTTGCTCCTAAGCTTTGGAACGATCTTCCTCTCTCTCTGTGTTTGATGGATCTACTGACTCCTTCAAGAAGCATCTTAAAACATTTTTATTCGTGCAGGCTTTTTCCCAATTTCCTTGGGGATGATGTGTTTATCTCTATGTAAATATGTATTTTTACTATTAAATGTTTTTAATTGTTTAAGCTCTTTATGTCCATGGTCTGAGTAAGGTGCTTTACAAATAATAATTATTAACAAACTTACTTACTATTAAAACCATTGCCACAAAGCAATGTAAGTAAAATAGAAGTCATCCTATGTGTTGTATGAACATATAGCATAGCATTAGCTACCTAGTCATTGTCAGCTGTGTTGAAGTAGAAAGAGTGGACAAGATCAAGACAGAAAAAAATGAAATAAAACATGACAGTATTAATGATGTATTTGATTCACAGTACAATGAATACAATGTGAATTGTTATTTTCACTTCAACCCATCAACGTAATTGGCTCCTCTATTATTTTGTGGGCTAGCATTAGTTTGCTAGCAGAGGGACTGAACATTAGTACAAGACCCTCCACCAAGACGAGATCAAGACCACGTAATAATGGTCCTGAGACTGGTCTATGCAACAAGTCTAGTAACATTAATTTGTCATTACTATAACATTCTCAATTTGATAATAAACTTCAGTCGAAATCAGCATGCCTATAAGAGGATGGTAGCTGTAGATGAGAATAAATATGGTGAAATGTTGTTGGCAACTGAATTAAACAAAATTAGCTCCAGTAGCTTGTCAGGGAGCTTTACCGTGTATAATGTAAGTTCTTATTCACTTAACACTGGTGCTGTAGTCTATCCCAGCTAGTAAGGGCAGGAGGAGCAACACGTAGACAAGTAGGAGACCACTTACAAAGTCATCACCGATTAACCTTGTTCCGTTAGATGGTGGAGTGAGTTATCCCGGTAAAGAGACACCATTTAACTTCACTGAGACGGCTCTTGTCCAAAACCTAATCCTTCCCTTTACCTCACGTCACCCCAACCACTCTGGTGTTTTTGGCCGATCTAATGATAATCCTCAATACCATAAAAGGCTGTGTGGTTCTAAGTATAGTGGACTTGTTCAGCCGACGCGTCTTTAACAGTTAAAAACTCAACATCGTTGTATAGTCCTAACACTGCTGCTAGAATCTTCCCGGGTCCATCGTGTCTCCCTATATCTGGGTCACACTAGCTCACAAGTGTTTGTTTACATGTGATTA